>NC_137083.1:74561990-75103970 GCF_951640355.1 Cnephaeus nilssonii | reverse complement strand
AAGGAGCACTAAACCTATAAAGAAAATCTTGGTGGACTTTGAGGAGAGATTGACAGCAATACATAAAATCTCACAGTAGGAGATCTTAACACTCCACTGAAGTCAATGGATAGATCTTCCAGACAAAAAAAAAAAAAAAAAAAATCAAAAAGGCAATGGTGAACTTAAAGAATGCACTGGACCAGGTGGATTTAACTTATATTTACAAATTATTTCATCCCAGAGCAGCAGAATGTACATTTTCTTAAGTGCACATGGAACATAAGGTACTGAAGAAAGAAATTGAGGGAGATACAAATAAGTGAAAGCATATATCATGTTCATGAGTATGAAAAATTAATATCATTAAATTCTCCATACTACCCAAAGCAATCTATAAATTTAATGAAATACTTATTAAAATACCAATAGCATATCTCACAGATCTAGAATAAATATTCCAAAAATATCTGTGGAATCACAAAATACCCAAGTAGCCTCAGCTTTCTCAGCAATCTTGAGAAAGAAAAACAAAGTTGGGGTATCACACTGCCTGATATCAAACTATACTACAAGGCCATAGTAATCAAATAGTTTGGTATTCACACAAGAATAAGCATATAAAGCAATGGAACAAAATAGAGAGCACAGAAATAAACTCATGCCTCCATAGTCAATATTTGACAAAGCAGGCAAGAACATACAATGGGATAAAGACATTCTCTTCAATAAACTTTGTTGGGCAAATTGGACAGACACATGAAAAAAAAATGAAACTAGACCACCAATTTATACCATAGAAAAGAATAAACTCAAAATGGATTAAAGGATAAATGTAAGTCAGGAAACCATAAAAAACCTAGAAGAAAACATAGGCAGTAAAATTTTAGAGATTTTTTTGTAGCAAAATTTTTCTGATTCACTTCAGGCAAACAAAGCAAAGGAAAAAGCAAACAAATGGGGCTACAGCAAACTAAAAAGCTTTTGTACAACAAAAGAAACCATCAACACAATGAAAAGAATTCCCACTGTATATAAGAACTTATTTGCCAATGATACATCTGTTAAGGGGCTAATTTCTAAGATATATAAAGGACTTATATATGATATTCAACACCAAGAGGACAAACAACCCAATTAAAAAGTGGGCTAAGGATCTTCAAAGAGATCATACAGATGACCAATTGATTTATGAAAAGTTGCTCAATGTCATTCATCATCAAAGTGTTGCAAATTCAACCACAATGTGATATCACCTCACACCTATCAGAGTGGCTACCATCACTAAATCAACAAGTGCTGGTGATAATGTGGAAAAAAGGGAACCCTAGTGCACTGTTGGTAGGCATGCAGACTGGTGCAGCAACTTTGAAAACAGTATGGAGTTACCTCAAAATATTAAATATGAAACTGTCTTATGATCCAGTGATCCCATTTCTGGAATCCAAAGAAAACTGAAACACTCATTTAAAAGAATATATGCAACCCTATGTTCATTGCAGTTTTATTTGGAATAGCCAAGATTTGGAAGTGGCTCAAGTACCCATCAGTAGATGAGTGGATAAAAAAAGCTGTGGTACATTTACACAAAGGAATCCTACTCAGCCATAAAAAAGAAGGAAATCTTACCTTTTGTGACAGCATGGATGGAGCTGGAGATTATTATGCTAAGTGAAATAAGCCTCTCAGAGAAAGACAAATACCTTATGATCTCACTTATATGTGGAATCCAATGAACAAAATAAACTGATGAACAAAATAGAGGCAGAGTCGTGGATACATGGGAGAGACTGACATAGAGACTGACAGATGGGAGGGAGGTTGGAGTGCTGAATGAAATGAAGTGAATGATTAGCAAAAAAACAAACAAACATTTATATATATATATCCTATGTAATAAAAGAATAATATGCAAATTAACCATCACTCTGCTACACTCACCAGCCACGCCCACCAGCCAATCAGGAGCGAGTATGCAAATTAATCCAAACAAGATGGCTGCGGCCATGGAGAGAGCAGGAGGGAGGCTTGGGTTTCCCCAGCAATGGAGGAAGCCAAGCTTTCTGCACACCCTGGCCGGCCCAGGCCTCTGCTTAAGGCTACAAAGTTTCAATTATAGAAGATAAATAAATCCCAACAAAAATAGTGGCAGCCACGGAGCTGGAGAGAGCAGGAGGCTAGGGTTGCCCCTGGTGATGGAGGAAGCCAAGATTCTGCAGCCCTGGCCTGCTTTGGCTACAAAGTTTCAATTATAGAAGATAAATAAATCCCAACAGAAATGACTGCCGCCACGGAGCGAACAGAAGGCTTGGCTCTGCTCCAGGTTACAAAGTTTCAATTGTAGAAGATAAATAAATCCCAGATACCAGGGCCTCCACTTGGGTCACCGGGGGGCGTGGCCGGCCTGCAAACCACCACAGGCCCCTCGCCCAGGCCGCCCCATGCCCCAAGGGAACCCCTATCCTGATCTGGGATATCCTTCAGGACAAACCAGCTGGCCCCCACCTGTGCACCAGGCCTCTATCCTATCTAATAAAAGAGTAATATGCAGATTGACCATCATTCCAACACACAAGATGGCTGCCGCTATGTGGTCAAAGATCCTGCCCCCATGTGGACACAAGATGGCCTGCAAGGGAGGGCAGTTGGGGGTGATCAAGCCTGCAGGGGAGGGCAGTTAGGGATGATCAGGCTGGCAGAGGAGGGAAGTTGGGGGCAAACAGGCTGGCAGGGGAGCAGTTAGGCATCAATCAGGCTGGCAGGGGAGTGGTTAGGGGGTGATCAGGCTGGCAAGCAGAAGCGGTTAGGGGCAATCAGGAAGGCAGGCAGGCGAGCAGTTGGGAGCCAGCAGTCCTGGATTGTGAGAGGGATCCCAGATTGGAGAGGGTGCAGGCTGGGCTGAGGGACACCCCCCCTTGCATGAATTTCGTGCAGCAGGCCTCTAATATCTATCTATCTATCTATCTATCTATCTATCTATCTATCTATCTATCTATTTATCATCTATCTATCTATCTATCTATCTATCTATCTATCTATCTATCTAACAATGTGGTTTTAGTCAGAGAGATAGGGAGCTAGATGGAGGTGGGCAAAGTTGGGGAACTGCAGACAGAAAGAGACTGAGAGACTGTTTGGGGTGATGTGCACATGATTCCGTATGCAGATGATGTTTTGTTGAGTTGTACATTGAAACCTGTATGGTTTTTTGAACCAATGTCATCCCAATAAATTCTCTAAAAAACATATGTTTGAGATGTGATAATTAAAAAAAACAAACAATGCAATATTATAATGTCTTCAAAATTACAGCTTTGTAAATATACTACAACTTACTGGATAATTTGAATTGCATATAATAGTGGATCAAAAATTATTTTTCAAAATTAAAAATTAACAGTGGTTAGATTAAGGATATAAAATTATTTAGGCCTTACCTCATCCATGTAGCTAGAATGAGTAGTGATCACATCAACTGTTCAAGAATGGTAAGTGGGTATAGAATTGGCCTTCCCTTGTAGATTTAATGATCATGAGCCATGAATAGTCATATTCTAAGATGCCTAAAATATATTGTTATGTATTCAAGGAAATTAGTAAAAAAATACTTCATATAATTATTATATTTACTAAATTAATTAGTCCCTACAGTCACATAAATAATAGAATAATGAAAAATTACATATATGATAATGTACTAAAGTGATTTAACTATTCAGGACTATTCAGGAGTTACAAGCAGAGGCATTGAGATAAAGACCTCTGGGTTTATATATTGGTTCTTCCCCTTAATTAGCTGAGTGATTTTCAGAATGTTTTTCAAATTTTCTAACTCTGTTCCCATAATTGTTAATATGCAATATTAACAATTAAATGTGATTTAAAAAAAAATTTCTAGCACAAAACCTATAGTACTAGGATATGATCAGGGTGGACAGATTGTCAGCTATTTCTCAACTCCATGGGTAGTGAGTGGTGCATGACAGTTCTTTATTGGTGGAGCAATTTTTGTAGATAATTTGATAACAAATGAGACTCTGGCATGCTAACTCCAAATGTGACAACAAAAACAAAAGGGGATGGGGTAGCTAATGGCCAGATGACTCAGTTAGTTGGAGCATCGTCCCATAGACCAAAAAGTTGTGGGTTTGATTCCTGGTCAGGGCACATACCTGGGTTGCAGGTTTAGTCCCCAGTTGGGGCACGTACAGGAGGCAACTGATCAATGTTTCTCTCTCACATCAATGTTTTTCTCTCCCTCTCTCTTCCTTCCTCTCTCTAAAATCAATAAACATACCATCAGGTGATGATTAAAGGAAAAGGGGAAGAGATAAAGGTCTATATTTGCAAAGGGGATGGCGATAAGATGCATTCAGAAGAAAAAAAACTACTGTATGTATGTAACTTTCTTTGGCATAAATCTAATGGTAACCACACACTCACACAAAATTCTAGAATTGAGACACATAACTTAAAAAAATAAGAGAAAAAAGAGGGGGAAAAAATCTTAGAGTACCTCCAATCAAAAACACAAGAAAATTGAAAAAATGGAGACACACAGAGCTACCAGAAAACAAAAGATAAAATGGCTATAGGAATTCCTCACACATAAATAATCACCCTAAATGTAAATGGACTGAATTCACCAATAAAATAGCACAGAATAACAGATTGGATAAAAAAAAAAAAAGACCTCTATTATATGCTGTCTTTAGGATACACTTCTCATCTATAAGGACAAAAATAGACACAAAGTGAATGGATGTAATATAATGCTTTTTAAAAATTTTTTTTTATTGTTTGAAGTATTACATATAGTATTACATATGTCTTCTTTTTCCCTCAATGAGCTCTCCCTGGCACATGCCCTCACTCCCCTTAAAATATAACTAGTGGCCCTGTGCACGAAATTCATGCATGGGGGGCGGGGGGAGGGGGTGTGTCTCTTAGCCTGGCCTGCATCCTCTCCAATCTGGGACCCCTTGAAGGATGTCCTACTGCCTGTTTACAGGGAACGGGCCTAAACCGGCAGTTGGACATCCCTCTCGCAATCCAGGACTGCTGGCTCCTAACTGCTCACCTGGCTGCCTGCTTCATTGCCCCTAACCACTCTGCCTGCCGGCCTGCTCGCCCCCAACTGCCCTCCCCACTGGCCTGCTTGCCCCCAACTGCCCCCCTGCTGGCCTGCTCACCCTAAACTGCCCTCCCCCACTGTCCTGATCACCCCCAACTGACCCCCACTGACAGCCTGCTCGCCCCCAACTGGTCCCCCTGCTGGCCTGATCACCCCCAACAGCCCCCCCCCCCCACTGGCCTGATCACCCACAACTGCTGTCCCATCCTGGCCTAATCACCCACAACTGCCCTCCCCTCTTGGCCTCTAACCACCTCTACCTCGGCCCTGTCACCATGGTTTTTTCCAGAAGAATATCCAGAAGGTTTCCAAGAAGGTCTCCCAGTCTAATTAGCATATTACACATTTATTAGTATAGATTCTTCAAACAAATGGCTCTAGAGAAAAGGAGGTATAGCGGTACTTATATCTGATAAAATAAACTTCAAGATAAAAATGTAACAGGAGACAAAGATGGACATTTTATAATAATAAAGGGGACAACACGTAAAGAAGATATAACACTTCCATGTATATGTACCCAATCAGGGAGCACCAAAATATATAAAGCAACTACTCACAGAACTATAAGAAGAAACTGACAAAAATATCATAGTTGAGGGCCTATGTACCACATTGACAGCTTTGGATAGATCATCCAAGCAGAAAATCAATAAGGAGATAATGGCCTTAAATGACACATTAGACCAAATGGACATAATTGACATTACAGAGCCTTTCATCCTAGAAAACCAGCTTACACATTCATCTAGTGTGCACGGGACATTCTTAAGGATAGACCATATGTTGGGACACAGAACTAGCCTCAACAAATTTAAGAAGATTGAAATCATATCAAGTATATTCTCTGACCACAATGCTTTGATATTGGAAATCAACTGCAAAAAGAATGTGCACAAATATGTGGAGATTAAGCAATATGCTACTACAAAACAAGTGAGTCAAAGAAGAAATAAAAGGAGAAGTTAAAATATATAGAGGAAACTGAGAATGACAATACGAAATATCAAAATGTTTTGAATGCAGCAAAAGTGGTAATATCATTATATCATTACTGGCCTATCTCAACAAAAAATTAAAAATCCCTCCAAAAACAACCTACCACCATTACATTTTAAAAACCTACTAGAAGAAGAAAAAATTTAACTCAGTTATAAGAAAGTAAATAATAAAAATTAGAGCAGAATTAAAAGAAATAGAGAACAAAAAGACAATACAAAAGTAATGTGATAAAGAATCAGTACTTTGATAAGATTAATAAAATTGATGACCTCTGGCTAGACTCACTAAGGAAAAAAGATAAAAACTCAAATATAAACAATTAGAAATGAAAGAGAAGAAATTATGATGGACATAACAAAAATACAAAGGGTCATACAAGAATACTGTGAAATACTTAATATGCCACCACATAAAATAACCCAAAGAATGGACAAGTTATTAAAAATATATAATCTTTCTAGACTGAATCATGAAGATATTAAAATTCTAAATCAATCAATCAACAGTGAGGAAATTGAAACAACCATCAAAGACCTCCCAAAAAGTAAACGTCCAGAACCAGATGGCTTCAATATTGAATTCTACCAAACATTCAAAGAAAATGTGATACTTATCCTTCTCAATCTCTTCCAAAAAAATTGAAGAAGAGGCAATAGTTCCCAAAACATTTTATAAAGTCAACAGAACCATGAAACCTGACAAGGATAACACACCAAAAGAAAACTACAGACTAATATCTCTGATGAATATAGATGCAAAAATCCTAAACAAAACAATAAAGAGGCGTTCGTTCCAGGGGGGCACAGGGATGGTTCAACACAAGCAAGTTGGTCAATGTTGTACACCACATTAACAAAATAAAGAATAAAAACCATATGATCATATCAATGGATGCAAAAACAGCATCTGACAAGATACAATACCCATTTATGGTTAACCCTTTGCACTCGCTTGCTTTTTTCTCGATTCCTTTATTCTAATGCTAACCGTGTCGAGTCACACTCGACATCCAAGTGCAAATTAAAACTCTCAATAAAATGTGTATAGAAGAAAAGTATTTCACCATAATAAACCCTCAGCTAATAACATATTCAATGGTGAAAAACTTTGTTTCTGAGATCAGGAATAAGTTAAGGATGTTCACTCTCACTCCTATTATTCAACACAATACTGGAAATCCTAGCCAGAGCAATCAGGCAAGAGAAAGACCTAAAAGGCATTCAAATTGGAAGAAAAAAGTGAAATTGTCACCTTTGCAGATAACATGATTCTTTATACAGAAAATCTTAAAGACTCACCCCCCCCAAAAAAAAACTATTAGAAACAATAAACAAATACAGTGAAGTTGCATAATACAAAATCAATGTTCAAAAATTCATTGCATTCTTATATATTAACAATGAAATTTAAGAAAAAAAATACAATTCCTTCGTAACTACAACAAAAAATAATAATGAAATTAAAACTGCAAGACTTTATGAAAATAAAATTGAAGAAGGCACAAATAAATGAAAAGATATGTCGTGTTCATGGATGGGAAGAATCAATACAGTTAAAATGGCCATATTACCGAAAGCAATATATAGATTTAGTGCAATCACCATAAAAACATCAATGGCATTTTTTTTAAAGAAATAGAACAAAAAATCATCAGATTTGTATGAAACCACAAAAGACTCCAAATAGATAAAGCAATTCTAGAAAAAAATAACAAAGCATGAGGTATAACACTCCCTGATTCAAAATTATACTGTAAAGCAACAATAACAAAACAGCATAATATTGACAAAAAAAACAGACACACATAACAATGTAACAGAATTGAGGGCCCAGAAATAACCCACAGGTTTATTTTGACAAAATTTTTTTGACAAAAAAGAAAAAAATACAATGGAGAAATGAAAGGGTCTTCAACAGGTGGTGCTGGGAAAATTGGAAAGCCAAATGAAAAAGAATAAAACTGGACTGCTATTTGTCACCACAAACACAAATTAAGTCAAAATTGATCAAAGACCTAAATATAAGACCTGAAACAATAGAAAACATCGGTACTAAACATAAGGACCTTGGTCTTACAGAGGATTTTATTAATTTGACCTCAAAGGCAAGGAAGTAAAAGCAAAAATAAATGAATGAAATTATATCAAACTAAAAAGCTTCTATACTGCAAAAGAAGCCATCAACAATACAACAAGACAAACAACCAAATGGGAGAAGATATTTGCAAGCAACAGCTCTGACAAGAGTTTAATATCCAAAACATAAAAGGAACACATACAACTCAACAACAAAAACACAAAACACCACAGGGACCTCGTGGCGCAACGGTAGCGCGTCTGACTCCAAAAACACAAAACAATCCAATTTAAAAAATCAGCAAAGAACCTGAACAGACACCTCACCCAAGAAGACATATGAATGACCAACAGATATATGAAAAGATGCTCAACTTCAACTTACTCCTGTTTGAGTGGCTATTAACAATAAGACAAGTAATATCAAGTATTGGAGAGGTTGTGGAGAAAAAGGAATCCTTATTAACTGCTAGTGGGAATATAAACTGGTACACTATGGAAAACAGTATGAAGTTTCCTCAAAAATTAAGAATAAAGTTACCATATGACCTAGCAAATTGTCTTCTGGGTGTCTACCCCCCAATATTGAAAACATTTATCCATAAAGATATATGCACTCCAATGTTCATTGCAGCATTACTCATGGTGTCCAACTCGTGGAAACAACTGAAGTGTCCTTTGTTAGATGATTGGATAAAGCATATGTCTACATTTATACAATGGAATACTAATTATTTAGTCATAAGGTGAAATACAGCCATTTGTGACAACGTAGATGGATCTTGAGAAATATCATGCTAAGTGAAATAAGTCAGACAGAAAAAGTCAAGAAATTATATATGCTTTCACCCATATGTGGAATATAAAACTAAAAGCAAAAGTGAAGAAACAAGACAATCAAACAAAAACTCACAGACAGAAAACAGTATGGTGGCTACTAGAGGGAAGTGGGGTAGGACGTTGTGAAGGGTAAAGGGATTCAAATATATGATGGTGGAAGATGATTTGACTTTGGATGGTAAACATAAAATGCAACATACAGAATTTTTATGAAATTGTACAGTTGCAACCCATATAATTTTATTGAACTACTAGAGGCCCAGGGCACGAAATTCGTGCACTCAGAGGGGTTCATCCACCCGGCCTGCATCCTCTCGCAGTCCAGGAGCCCTTGAAGGGTGTCTGACTGACGCGGATGTGGGAGAGGCTCCCACCACCGGCTCCCTCCACCGCGGCTGCGCTCACCAGCTGTGAGCCGGGCTTCTGGCTGAGCAGCGCTCCCCTTGTGGGAGCATCTGCCCCCTGGTGGTCAGTGTGCATCATAGCAACCAGTCGGTCCACTGTTCAGTTGATCTGCATATTAGTCTTTTATTATATAGGATGGTCTTTGGTTGATTACCTCCCACCCACCCACCCACGATTGGGGCTGTGGAGGGACGCAAGAGGTTTGCCAGCCAGGGAGGGACCGCGGGAGCGCTCCAGGGTCTATCCAGCCCATCTCGCTCAGTCCCAATTGGCCGAACCCCAGCAGCAAGCTAACCTACCAGTTGAAGCATCTGCCCCCTGGTGATCAGTACACATCATAGCGACTGGTTGAAAGGTCAAAAGAGTGGTGAGTAGATTTTGAGGAGCAAACAAAAGATATCAGGGATTTAAAGTTTATTATTTATTTGTCTTTATGTGCATATGCACTATACTTAAGCACACATAATTTAAAATATGTATGGGTGTTTCTATTTCTTTATACACATTTCATCTCAATGCCAACTGAATTTCTATTATCCGATCTTTTATTGTCACAAAAAAAAAAGTTCAAATAGCTAGGATCTGTAAGCTCTGATCCTGTGGAAATCACAAGAAAGAAATACTGAGTTTATCCACAGATGGCTAATAAATAAATTATATTTTCTGAGATTAATTATAATGTTGCATTTGTTTTCATTGTTGGCATTAGTCTTTGTGACCTAAACTCAAGTAGCATTTTATCAAAAGAAAAGTTGGAACAGTAATTCTTAAATGGGGGTACACATTAAAATCACTGAGAGACATGTTCAAATTACATAGGCTCAGGTGCACTACCAGATCTATTGAATAAGAGCTTCAAAGTTAATGATGCTACATAGGATCCTGGTATATAGATTGATTAAGATACGTGATCTGCTAGTCTGTGGGCCATAGGGTCAAAGACTAATGTTCTTGTTAGAAATAATTTCAACTACCCTCCTTTAAGTGCTATGTGATATTTTGATATAGAGGCTATAAAATACTTTATAAAAATGACATAAAAATTTAATAGAGTTATAGAGTAACACAATTTAAGATATTTAGCCATCATCTAGGCTAGCCCTTAATTTCCACATATAAAAGCTGAAATACAGTACAATGAAGGACCCTGTCATTTTGTAACAGAGCTGGAACGTGAGTTCAGCTCTCTTGATTTCAGTCCTGTATTCTCCATATTGTACTTTTAATTATAGAATTCATAATTAATAAATTAATCACTGTCTGAAAAATAGTCATTAAAATTCATTTGTTCTAGATTTAGTTTATTTTTATTATCTTTTTTCCATACAACAAACATTTTATTTAACTTTTGCATACAATGATATTTTATCTTTTTTTCTTTATTGATTAAGGTATTACATATGTGTTCTTATCCCCCCATTACCCCTCTACCTCCCTGCTCATGCCCTCACCCCCCTAGTGTCTGTGCCCATTGGTTTATTTTTTAATCAATGAACTTTTGTGAACTTTCTTTTTCCATTTGATGGGAAATCTCCAGAATGTCCAAAAGGTTTTCTTTATGACCAAAATTATTTAAGCAATGCCCCCTTTGGTATATATAATATAATACACTGTACTTTCTCTCCCTCAGTGACTCTACTGTACTCCTATTTGGGAATTAAAGGTCTAAGTTATAAAAATGATTTGTGTGTTCTCCTTAGAACTAATATTGATACTTACATATTTTTTAAAACTGTTAATTAAAGAACACCATTTCAAACTAGTTTGTGACACAGATTTGTTCATCAGATGACAGTCATTGGAAAATATCCTCTGAAAATGTTCACATTACCAATAGAGAATACACAGATAAGTCAGTAAAAAAATAAAAACTTTGCCAGATGAAGGTAAACTTTTAAAGGTATGTGTCATTTATTCCATAGAGAGATAATGATTCAATATAAGTAATTGATCATGTTATAGCAGAAGAGTTTGTCACCAAAGAAAGCATCTATATTCTTCAGTTTAATTTACAAAAGTGTAATACTCAAACAATAAGTCCTTATTTTATATGGATTGTATAATATGCTTTAAACTCCTTTGATCAAAGTAAGCCACGTAAGTTTATGGTTATAGAAATCTAGAGCACTAAGTGTGATTAGCAAGCAAGCATCAGGGCTAACTTCTTCATTTTATATATAAGAACATTGACATCTACAGGGTCAACTGGATTTCTTATCTTCATTAGGCAGTATTAGTCCTAGAAGAAAAATATACTAAATTTCTTAAAGAGAGACACCACTTGATAATATCTTAGTAAATTATTAATTGACCTCTGAAAACATACTCTGTTATACTAGGGGCCCAGTGCATAAAATTCATGCAATAGGAGGAGTTCCTCAGCCCAGCCTGCCCCCTCACACATACTGGGAGCCCTCAGGGGATGTCCTACTGATGGCTTAGGCCCGCTCCCCATTGGGAGAAGACCTAAGCCGCAGTCTGGCCTCCCTTAGTGGAAGGCGACCAGGCTGATCAGGGGAAGGCGCCAGCCCCATTACCCCGCTGCTGCAGCCACTGCCAGTCACCGCAGCCACCAACATATTTTCATCAACACGGACTCTAGTCCCTTCACCATGAAAAAATGACAACTTTCTTTAGGCATTTTCAAGATGTGTCTTTCATAGGATATGACATTTCTTTCTTTATTTTTCTTTTTATCCTCACCTGAGGATATGTTTCCATTGATTTTTTTCCCCTTCCCTCCAATTGCAGGCTCAGCCCCTTCCCAAGCTTAAAGCCTCTGCCCCAGGCTTTAGGCTTGGGAAGGGGGCCCCCCGCCCCTCCGATGGCTGGCTGGGAGTGACCTGGGTGCTGAGGAGGTTCCCGGGACCCAGGTATGCATGCAAATTAACCGCCGTCTTTGTTGGGTTAATTTGCATACTCACTCTGATTGGCTGTGGGCATAGCGGAGATACGGTCAATTTACATGTTTCTTTATTATTAGGTAAGATACCAACTATTTATATATATAAAAGGCTAATATGCTAAGTGTTCATCCGACCGGTCACTATGACATGCACTGACCACCAGGGGACAGACTCTCAACGCAGGAGCTGCTGAGCTGCAGTGACTTGGCAGCGGTGTTATCAGGTGACGCACCCCGAAACCAGAGAGGAGGAAGTCACAGGGCCGCGCGATTACACCTTTGGCCGTGGGTATGTTGTTGCTGGGGCACTGTTGGCCCCAAATCTGGTTTACTGCACACTTGAGTTTGTGTTCCACACCCTGTATGACAGCAACTTTGCAGAGTGCCCTCTCACACTGCAGGACCCCTCGGGGGATGTCAGAGAGCTGATTTCAGCCTGATCCCTACAAGCCAGGCCGAAGGACCCCACCTGCCAGAGGGACCCCACTCACTCCGCCGATGCCCTTCTGCCCTTCGAGCCCAGTGCTGCCCCAGGTGAGGCCAGCCAGGGAGGGACCATGGTAGGTTGGCTCCAGAGCATGTCCAGCCCATCTTGCCCAGTCCTATCCCGCTGGCCACCTTCTAATTTAATTTCCTTTCAATGTGCATGAATCCATGCACTGGATCACTAGTACTTAAATAAAATGTTTTCTTCTAATTTTTATCAAAAAAATTTAAGTGCAGTAAGAACATTTAATGCCAGATTATTATAGTGTGGTCTCAGCTATGTAAAATAAGCATTAAAAGTATTAACGGGGGAATAGAAAACATCTGTAATACTGTCAATGATAAATTTAAAAATGAAAAAATAAAGATTATCTATAAAACCATGCTCAAAATATGTGCATTTTGACATTAAAAAGTACAGTTAAGCACACTGCATTAGGAGTCAGTAGTGCTGAATTCTGGAGTCATGTTTATTATGAAGAAACTATGATGTTAGAAATCATTTACCTGCTTTGTATAATTTCTGTGTATTTATTATTTAAGATCTTAAAACTGGGGAATCTGCAAACACTCAAGCCTTGTATTATAAACTTTTCCATTTATTTGTGAAGCAAACATATATTGACTTCCTCCTATGTGCCAGGCACTGTACTAGGTCCTAAGGCTACAAAGTTAAATATAAAATATAGAATCTGTTCTCAGTAGACTAACATGTAGTGGAGAGCGAGGCAACAGTAGAAACTCTCTACCACCATAGAGCTCAGCTTAGTCATTGATTCCAAAACCTTGGGGATTATCCTTGTAAGCTTGGCTTCAGGGGTTCTGCCCATATTCTTTTATTTCTTGTGCTAGAATTGCATTGTGGTAGAATTCTACTGTTGTTTCATAGACAAGGTTTTGAATTCTGTTATCTGCAGTCAGGGCCCTTCCATCCTTTTTTCAAATGAGTTCAGACTACAAATACTACAAAATACTGATTCTTGTGGCTGTTATTTTACTTTGTTAATGTTATGGACTACTTAATTGCAGGGGCTTTAGTGTTAGAATGCTAATTGAAATGCTCTGCTCCTTTTTTAACCCCACATTGTCACTGTAGGTGAGGGTATCAGCTATGAAATACGTAGGAGTCTGTATCAGAGTGCAATATCCTTTGGTATGATATAGATAGCCTTAGCCTAGAATCACCGCTTTACATAATTAAGAAAAAAGAAAAATTCAAGGGTTTTCTGATTATATTATTGTGAATTATCAAAATATTTTCTAAAACAGCAACTTAAGATTTTAAATTATAATTTTCAATATTTAAATTTTAGATGGTTATTTTGATTCATTTTGAACATATTTGTGATATTTTCCAGGCACAAATTTTTATTTCACTAAACATATTTAAATGGAGGAAGTTTAATAAAGTACTTAAGAGTTTTGGAGTCAAACAGAACTGGTTCAAAAGCCTGCTGTTTTTCTTACCAACTGCTTAATTTTGAATAAGATACTTTACTCTGAGCCTCATTTTTCATTCTATGAATGGAGCACAATAATGCTTTAATCATTGGGTTGTTGTAAGGATTAAGCTAGAACATGTATGAGAAGTCAATAGTGACACATCTATACACACAATAAAATGGTGTATATTATTATTGTTATTCTTGCTGATGTTAATATTTCTATATTATTGATTAACATACCTCCGTTACTGAGAGACAATACAGCTGTAGGTTTTGAGAATACAGTTTCTGGAGATATACTGCATATGTTCAAATCCTGCTTTTATTTATTAGATGAGTAACTTCAGTTAATTACTTAACCTTTATGTGATTTTATTTCCCCATCTGTACTATAAGAATACTAATAGTTCCTACCTCCAAGAATTGTTACAAGGAGCAAATGAGTTAATACATGTAAAGCTTTCAAAATAATAAAAATATATAAATATCAGTTAAAATTATGATAGTTAAAAATTCACAAGAAAAAATATCACTTAAAATTTTGTTAAATTATGTGATGTGATAAAGTTGGTGATATTCATATTGTAATATACAAATGTATCAAATCAAAATGTTGTAAGCCTTAAACTACAATTTTATATTGTTAATAATTTTTTAAATCCCATAATCTAGTAGTCTTACATTTTGCTTTATGAAAGTTCCATGTGTACCACTTTCTCCCCATAGATCCTATAGTATGTAAAATGTATGAATGGATGGATGGATAGATGAGCAGGTGGGTCATAAAAAGAATGACTGAATTTCACATATGCATGATCTTTCCGGTTTTCTATTAACTATACTTTTGTTACTATTTCTGTATTTATTCAACATAGTAAAAACCAATATTTATAATGTAAGATCCTTAAGCATTAAAATAACTACTCATGTGTGCTGTATATGTGACAATCCTCAATCTGCCAAAAAATATTTTGTTAAGCAGAACACTCTGTTCTTGCAAGATATTTTCCGTAGTAAACATAGTGTAAATACCAATGTACTGCACATCCAGATAAGAGCAGAGGAAATAATTGCATTAGTTGCTTAAGATTCATTTTATCCTACACTATTTTAAAGGCATATATTTTCTTTGCACTGAGTCACTGTGACTTCAGTTCACTGGAAGACTTTTTACCTTCTTCTGTACTGCATACTAGTCCTCCCTTGTTATTGAATTTAATAAATCATTTAGAATTGCATAAAACAACACAAGGCAAGGAAGGAAATAAAATTGGATTTTGGAAAACTAAGTGTTTCTGGGATTTTACTAAGGGATCATTACATTAATAAGGAAACTACATTTTCATTTACTCAACTTACAGGCTAGTATTGTAATATATGTGACTTACTTTCTTATAGGTCTTCTGTCATTTGGGGTAATTATTATAGGCAAAAATTTAGCATTAACAATGAATTTTCCCAAAGTTTCAAAGACATATACATGAATTATATAATGTGTGGCATAGTTTTGGGTGATGATAAAGAATCTTAAGCTGAATTTGCCATGCAGGGTAGGATGCCTAGTCGTGTTTAATATTATAACAAAGCCAGCAACATTGTCAGTAGTATTAAGTTCTCTCAACAGTATATTATATTAGTTTACCAGGACAAAAGTTTGTAACCTCTGATATATAAACCCTGCAGGGTATGTGGATGGGAAATAAAGTCATATGTTAAAATTTTCTTGTCTAAATTTTACTGTGTTGAGTATACAAAATTTTCATCCAGGGTCCCTGAACCAAAAATTTACCGGTAACGATTATTTATATGTGCAAATAATTATTTGATGATCAGGAAGTATTGGTCCTGAAAATTAAAAGTAGAATATGTGCCAGTCTGTCCCTTTTATGCATCTAAAGTTCAGCCCAAACTCAATGAGTATCTATCATTAAAACTCTTTACTATGCAGTATGAAAAATACATGATGATGTTTATTTAAACATATTATGCATATCTAATCTATTTAGGTGAGAAGTAAATAAAATTTACTTAATTTTTCATAAGCCACTCCTAGTACAGTGATTAGATATATTTAGCATCATTTAAAATTTTCCCATGGCAAATCATATTTTATCAATAGAAAAGTCTTCTAATTATTTTAGATTTGTATTAAGAATAGAAAAAAAAAACACCTAAGCATAATTTGTTGCTTAACCCAATAGCTTAGTCATATGTATTTTTATATTTATTTTTAAAAACTTTATTGTTGAAAGTATTACATAGATCCTCCATTTCCCCTCATAAACCTCTTCCAGCCTGCTCCCATGCCCCCCTATCCCAGGCCCTCACCACCCCATTGTCTTTGTCCTTGGGTTATGCATATGAGTTTATTGGTTGATCTATCCTCACCTTTCCCCCTCCCCTGCATTTCCTCTGAGATTTGACAGTCTGTTCAATGTTTCCATGTCTCTGGGTCTATTTTTGTTTATCAGTTTATGTTGTTCATTATATTCCACATATGAGTGAGATCACGTGATATTTATCTTTCTCTGACTGGCTTATTTCGTTTAGCATAATGCTCTCTAGGTCCATCCATGTTGTTGCATATGGTAAGAATTCCTTCTTTTTTATAGCTGCATAGTATTCCATTGTATAGATATTCACAGGTTTTTAATCTACTCATCTACTGATGGACACTTAGACTGTTTCCAAATTTTAGCTATTGTAAATGGTGCTGCTATGAACATTGAGGTGCATATACTCTTTCTGATTGGTGTTTCTGATTTCTTAGGATATATTCCTAGAGGTGGGATCATTGGGTCAAATGGAAGTTCCATTTTTTATTTTTTGAGGAAACTCCATATTGTTTTCCACAGTGACTGCACCAGTCTGCATTCCCACCAGCAGTGCACTAGGGTTCCCTTTTCTCCACAACCTGGCCAATGCTTGTCATTTGTTGATTTGTTGACAAGACAGGGATGCCCACTTTTGCCATTCCTGTCCAACATAGTGCTAGAAGTGCTAGTCATAGTGATAAGACAAGAAGAAGAAACAAAAGGCATCCAAATTGACAAGGAGGAAGTAAAACTGTCATTATTTGCAGATGACAGATATTGTACATAGAAAACCCTAAAGACTCCATCAAAACACTACTAGATTTATAAATGAATTCAGCAATGTAGCAGGATACAAAATTAACACCCAGAAATCTATGGCATTTTTATGTGCCAATAATGAACTCTTAGAAAGAGAAACTAAACAAACAATCTCATTTACCATTGCAACAAAAAAATTAAGATACTTAGGGATAAAGTTTACCAAGGAGGTAAAAGACCTGTACTTGGAAAACTGCAGGACATTAAAAAAAGAGATAGAGGAAGACATAAACAAGTGGAAGAATATACCGTGTTCAAGGATTGGTAAAATGTCCATACTACCCAAAGCAATCTATAGATTCAATGCAATCCCTGATAGAGTACTGGGTTACTTTTGTGGTGATGAAATGTTTGAGAAGTGGTGATGTTGCATATATATGTGAATATACTGAAAAACTACTGAACTATATACTCTAAAATGATGAATTTTAAGTTATGTGAATTGTATCTCAATTTTTAAAAATCAAATTCTCTGTAAAATTCTCCATCTTGAACTATTTTTTTAAACTTAGTTATCATGGTGTTTTTAAAATCCCTGTCTGAGAACCATTTTTTCTGCCTTTCTCATTGTCCTTGTCCTAGTCTGCCACAAGCTATGACATCATAACAAAAAGGGAAATCATTTTTTTTGTCTTTTAAATGTGCAAATTCTCCATCAGTTTATATTTCTGTAATTAATTTTATGAATTTAAATGTAAGATATTATTCTTGTCAGCTTCTTTCTCTGCTATAGCATCTAGCTTTCATGTTAGTAGTTATAACACTGAGCTTTATTACAATAAGCATTTCTAGGTAGGATATAATTTTTTATAATATAAAATTTTTAAAGACTCTTAGATGCAATATTTCTAAATTTCCTCACCAGGGCATGTACAAACTTCTAGTAATCTATGCAATGATAATCTATGAGATTTCTCTGACAAAAAAGTATAATTACATACTATTTCCATATCTTTTACATGGTCTCAGAGTAAGAAAATCTTTGGAAAAAAAATAGAACATGTTTGTAGAACAATTAGAAACTTTAAAATCTCCTCTTTTATAGATGCAGATATTAAAAGACAGGGAGATGGAGTACCTTGATCTCATATAACTAGTTAGTAATAAGGTGTCATTAGTCCCACCATCTACTCACTACTTTACAATCAATTCAATTCAACTAAAATCCACTGAGGAAAGCATTCCTGTTAAGAAAATTCTATTTCAACTATAATTCATACAATACCAGGAATGTAACTTTGGGCAAATATTTGAGTTTTCTAAAAGGTTCTAATTTTCTTTTTATACATGTAAAACAAAGATAATAATAGTACTGTTAAGAATATTAAATGAGATGATATCTTTTTGTAAAGGTCAAGCACAGTGTCAGCAATAACATACTGAAATTTAAAATAAGGTACTTCATTGCCTTAAACTTGTGAAAAATATTATGTTGTTCAAAACACAATATTCATTAGACATTATTGATTTTGTGACAACTGTTTTCTTCTGTTTATGTTTAACTTTTTTTAAAAAGACAGTAACTTATAGTGTTCAATTCTCCTTGAACAACCAAAGAAGAGAAAGAGTGGTAATAGTATATCTTATTCCATTGAAGTTGTTAACTCTGGATTCTCCTATCTTCTCTTTCCCTCAATCCCTTCAGCCCCTCTGAAAAACACTCATCTATACTCCCAAACCACACAAAAATAACCCAACAGAACATAGGAAGGTCTAAAAGGTAAAGAGGTGGTGATGGAAAGAATCTGATACTATCCTTCTTATACTTCTAAACTTTAAATTTGAAAATATAAGTTATTTTTCATCTGCAGCTCTCACAGAATGAGAATGTGATTACAGTGATGTTTTCTCATTAAAATGAAATTTCACTATTATAAAACAGATGATCTCCAAGATCCTTTTTAATTTTCTAAGTCTGATTCTATGCCTCATGAAATTTACTGCAATGTGCTTAAAATTATATCTTGAATTGTGTCTACTCATTGCACATGCACGTGTGTGTTGGGGGACAATCGTTATTGATTGACCCCCAAAACTTCCATTTTTCAAGATCCACTTCAATAAATATTTACTAACTAGGGCCCCAGTGCACGAATTTGTGCACCTTGAAAGGAACTGTGGGTCATGAGGCTGCGATAGGCACAGGGGTGGGTCTCAGCCCATCTTCTGTGCCCCTGTCCGGCTCCTCCCACCATGGCCCCCAGTCCCTTGTCTGATGGCAGCCCCGCTCCCACCGCCGTTGCTACCATGAGCTGATGACGCCAGCCCCACTCGCATCCACTGACGGAATGGAGCGATTTGGGCCAGTGTCAGCAGCGGGTGCGAGCGGGGCCAGTACTGTCAGCAGGTGCAAGTGGTGGCTGCTGCCCTGATTGCTCCTCAGGAGCAGGGAGAGGTGGAGAAGCCTTCAGGGGTGATCAGGGCCAGAAGCTGCCACTCGCAGCCACCAATGGCTCTGAGTGATCAGGACCCATGCTGGGCACTGGCAGCAGGTTTGAGCGGTGGCTCCGGTGCTGGCTATGGGTGTGAGTGGGGCCAGCACTGGCAGTGGGTGTGAGCGGTGGCTCTGGTGCCAGCAGTGGGTGTGAGTGGGGCCAGTGCCAGCAGCAGGTGCAAGCACTGGGTGGGATCATGGCCCGTGAGAGCAAGGAATTTTTAGTAACCACCAGAGGCTCATCCCAATGACAGCAACCAGTGCCCCGCCTTGGTCTAGCACCACCCCTCACCTGCTCCACCATCCCACCATGGCCAACGCCCGCCATGTTCCACACACGCCCCATGGTAGTCAACGCACATCATAGCGACCGGTTGTTCGGTTGTTCTGGTTGTTCTTCCATTCGGTATTTGCAGATCAGCCTTTTATTATATAGGATATTCTTACCTGTGCCATGTTGAGTGAGGAAGTGCCCTTGCCTTCAAAGAGACCACAATTTCTCACAGAAAATGTAACTTAAATTACTTCTCCATTGTGAATTAGACAAGTATTTTAGATACAATGATTGTAGTTTATTCTTTTACTTTCTTAAGTTTATCATTCTGTGACATTTTTTAATTTTAAATTTTAGTTGATAGCTTTCCACATGTTATTAAGGCGATTTTCCTACCTCACATATGCATCAGGATGAGCCACACTGGATTGATATGGTGTTTTATTCCCATTACTCAATCTGCATGCTCAAGAAACAGACCATGGAAATAGTATCATACTTGTCACCAGGTTCAGATCAAATAGGATGAAGGGACCTTTCCATTATTTAATTATTATAGAATTGGCTCAAAATTTCAGTTCAATTTTCTCTATTATGTTCACATATGATGAGGAAGTGAGAACTAGTTATTGAAGGGCTAGAAAAATATTTCTGATTTCATGTCTCCCATAGACCCAAGTACAAAGCCTTACCATATTTAAACTGAAAGGTGTTCTAGAATGCATTTAAACCCTCTGCTTCATTTTATTGTAAAAAGAAGCAGTTATACATGGAAGAAAGAAACTCCCCTCTTCTTATTAATGCACTAGCAGCTCACAATTCAATTATATTTTCCCTCAAACTCATTAATGTGGACTTTGTTTAATAACTATGGGAACTGCTAAACATGTGTCCCTGTGCCTCCCCTAGGGTGTCCTCCTGAACATTAGCAGCTGTGTCCATGTGCCCAATGCTTTGAAAGACTAAAACTCAAAATGTCAGAGTTTGGGGTGAGGAAAAGTTTATTGATAAAGAAGGCATCCACTGAGAAGATGAAATCCTAGTGGTTAGAAGATGGCAACCCTAGTGATTCCCCAACCCATCCTAAGAAAGTCCAGGGTGTAGGATTGTTTTACGACAAGTAAGGGGAAATGGAAGTGCTATTTTTGTAAAAAGTCAAGCCCCAAGCAGAGTTCCTCTGCTGATTAACATGCCTAAAGCAGGAGCTCTCAGCCTGAAGCCATGGGGACAACACAGCCTTGAACACGATGGAGTCAGAGAGACCCAGCATTTCCCTCTGTTATAGCTAACCCTTCTTTTCTAGATATTTTAATTGCATCCATACTTAAGACTGGAAGGATCCAGAAAATCCCACTCTGATAATTAATCAAGTCTTCAAAAAGAAAGTGGTATCTATCCTCTTAATCCAAGGAAACCGTACTGGTATCACTATCACACTGCATGGACGTGAGGAAATCCAAAGGTTATGCTGTGGTAGGCAGAGCAAGGACAGTGAACCAGGCACAGAAGGTCCACAGTGCAGAGAGCCCCAGGTGCCTAGCAATGGGCAAAACTGGGAAAACAAGGACCTCACCCTCAGGGCAACCTTTCTTCCCCCAGCATATCGCTTGTCAGCTAGTCATGTGGGAGAATCTCTGATCTTTCCTTCCCTGGCCTGTTGGCCTATGCTAGTCACGTGGTAGGAACACCCCCCACCACCACCACCACCACACCTCCTCTCCCCCCCCCCCCGCCTCCCACGCCTTAGAAGAGGAACAGGGTCCAGGAATAGCCCCTAAGCATTAGAGAGGTTCTGACCTGCAACAGATACATCTAGGCCTCAGTTGTGAGGGGTTGAGAACCACTAGCAGGGTCTTAGGCGACCCTACTAGTGGTCGCTACCCACAGGTTGAGAACCGCTGCTGTAGAGCCTAAGACCATCGGAAAACACAGATATTTACATTATAATTCTTTAACAGTAGCAAAATTACAGTTATGAAGTAGCAACAAAAATAATTTTATGATTGGGGGTCACCACAACATGAAGAACTGTATTAAAGGGTCGCGGCATTAGAAAGGTTGAGAACCACTGCTAGCTTTAACACCTCTCTGGTGTTGGTGAGAGGTGCTTATAACACCATGACCCTGGAAGGAAACACTGGAAAGCTGATGAACATTCTATTGAGATCCTCCCCTGGGACGTCCCCTAAAATTCCGGCCCTTAAGAGCCCTAAGGACTGAGGACCCAGTGTGTTCTCCCTCCAGGGAGCAGGCCCACACCTTTCCCTCACCTTTCTCTTCGCTCCCACTCTGGCATGTCACCTTTACCCAAGGCCCCTGCTTTTGCCTCTGTAACTTGTTTCCTGAGCCCAGTTCATCTACCTCTGTGACTTTCTGAGTAAATTTTCCACTATAGTTTGAGTCTTGGCTCTGAATTCTTTTCCAGCCAGAACTCAAGTACTGAGGTTGCAAAACCAAGGTCCGGTCTGATCCCCCCAGTAGAACACCACTGCCAACAATTCCTCAATTGACAAAGGAGTCCTACAACGCTGATAGGCCACCATTGCCCTGCTTATCCAGACTGGGAGGTGATTTCCCCACTGCCTAGCTAGAGTCCAAGGGAGAGTGCTTTTTATCTTTCTGAAGAACCCCTTACCAAAAAAAAAAAAGCAACTAAACAGATTTTAATGTGTTAAGCAACATAGAAGGCCTCATATATATGAAGCTATTTACCATGCTCATTTATATAAGAAGACCTATTTGCGTAAGAAGACATCTCAAAAAAAGAAACTTCAAAGAACAATACAGTACCAAAGAAAACAGAATTATGAATCCATAAACAAGTAGACTAACACGAGATCATTTTCAAGTATAGTCTCATGTAAAATATAAAGATGTGAGGGAAATGATTCATTAAAAACTGATATCAGGTTGGAGGGATGAGAAGAGATAAACCAAATGACTTATACACTTTTGTATGCCTTGCCCATGGACATGGGCAATAGGGTAGCGAAGAGCTGGGAGGGTGAGTAGGGGCTGGGAGGAGGGGGGTTAAGGTGGGGAAAGAGGAGCTACCTTTAATACTATCAATAATAAAAAATATATTTAAAAAACTGATATCAAGAAATTAGACTTGTTAAGAGGTGATGTGATAAATGCATACTGTCACTGTTTCCATCTGGTTGTAAAATTTTTAAATTTAGGAATGGCTTACTAGTATTTCCTTCTCCCATGAAACTAATTAGAATTTAAATTGGGGTTGGGGACGTGCCTCCCAAGGTTTCTGATCCAGAACCTTCCCAGACGTGGAGAGAAAGGTCAAATAAAAATGTCCTTGCTTACTTGGAAGGTGATATTTTCTTCCACTTTTTAAACAGTGAAAATTACAATCAATACAATAAAGAACAAAGATTCATCATCTCATATAATTATAGGTTAAGTCTTCTGAGCATAGCTGAAGTGAAAATGGAATGTGAATAAAGTTCATTGGCCCCGTCTAAAGTTCAGAAGTGGCATAACTATCTCAGTTTCCAAGTTTCACATTACAGTCATTATAGCATACGTGGCTTGTAGCCTGACACTGCAAATTCAAAAAAGAAACCAGCATGTACAGTCATTTTATTCTGCTCCAGGTGTCCAGGTCTCGTTGATCCAACCTCTGCTGAAAGTTGAGGAGTTTGGAGGCCAGGTGGGTGAATTTACTTTCCATACCATCCCTATGTGCTTTTGTCTAAATTATCTAGCTACATAAAAGATCAGCTGGAAACGTATTACTCGCTTATTATCTATTCCATGGTTCGATGGAACAGTAAGGAATATCATTAAAGACAATGAGGCATCAATTCCTTTAATTATTCTCTTTTAAGAATCTGCCATATCAGACCATCTATTTCAGATTTAGAATCATGATATTTTAACCTATTCTTGATTAAAGGTTTCTATCTCCATCTCAAAGAATGCTTACTTATATATGGTTTCTCACATGTGGCTTAGCCTTTCTATTTCTCAGCTTTATTCTTTATAAAATAGAAATAATTACTGTGGGCTTTATTTGCCCAGCATTTGGCAGGCATGTTCCATGCATGGGCTTCTTGTAAGGTCTTTATATGAAGTTTGAAATATGTCTTAAGAACAAATAGAACTGAAAATAGAATTGATATTAAAACCAAGGCAGAGCTCAAGACAGAGAGGAATTGAATGTTGGTGTTTGAGTCCTTTGATATCTTCCTATCATTACACATTTACTTAATCTACTTGAAAAAAGATAATATATATATATATATACATATATATATGTATATATATATATATATATATATAATGCACAATAAGCAAATAGAACTTTAAAACTAGTATAAATTAAAATTCTCAAAATGTTTCACCAAACTTACAAATAATGCAATACTTTTTCTTTTTAAGAGTTGTAGAAACACTAAGTTGAGAACTGATATGGTTTATTTTCAAAGTTATTTTTCTAAAGGAGATAAAAGATGTGGCACACTGATATTTTAATGAAGTGAATTATTATCCCATAATTTCTCCATTAAGAATGAAAATAGCATACACTTGCAGAAGGGTTTATATTAATTTTTTAGTAATTTTAATTATAATGGCATTTATGCTTCTATTTTTGAATTATAGAATTTTTGTTTTGTAATTGAAAAGTGTCTTTAGACAATTTGCTCCCTTAGTCATTAGTGATTAATAGTGTCAGTCTATATCAGTAAGTATTTTGAAAATGTTTCTCACAGAACATAGATAGTAAATAGTCAATAAATTTCTTAAAGAATTTTTTCTTTCACTATATTAGAACTATGTAGAGCTATTTCTAATAACATACTATCAAAATTTGATCCATAATTGGATATAAATCCAATACAGCTATTAGTCAACACTGAGAAACATTTGTATGATTTTAGGTTTTTTAACCACAATATTCACTGTTAGCAAAATGTCGGCAGCCTTAAATATTCTTTTGTGACTTACATTTAGTTGAATAAAGGCTTACTAATTAACTAGAAAATGCATGTACCTTAACCAAAATGTTGTCACTAGGTAATATCACCATGTTTTAGATAAAATAGCTAGGCCAAGACAAAACAGGAGACTAATTCTGTGTCAATAGATTATGTCTTTATTTCTCTTTCAATAAGTAGTTAAATGGAATGTTCTTATTCATTTTATGTGAGGGAGGTTGAAGTGGAAAGAAGTTGTTCATTAAATTATTATTGATTTGCCTATTATTTTTAATAGAGGTGGAAAATCAGATTCTAATAGAATTTTGACAGGAAGAAACTATTTGCCAATAAATAAATCCTAGTAAATTTATGAAGTAAATTTATTCTTTAGTTTGGCTGATGAGACAGAATTCTAATATCTTTAAATTTCTTTCTAAATATAATAGTTCTTTGTAATGTAAAGTTTATACAGTTACATGTTTTGTAATATACCTTCTAAGACAAATGTATAAAACCTTCTCTATAAGTCCCAACTATTTGAAGAAATAGTCTACTTACAGATTTTATTATGAGTATTTATTTTTTTCTCATTTCATTATTCTTTCATGCCAAGTAACTTTGTGTTCTGATTTCGTGTGTGTGTGTGTGTGTGTGTGTGTGTGTGTGCGCGCGCACCAATAAAACTTTATTTACAAAAATAGACAGTGACCCTCAGGCTGTAGCTTTCCAACTCTAATTTAATTTTATTTATTCTTTTTCTGCGGGAGGATGTATTTTTAATTTTATTTTAAAATTTTTATTGAATTTATTGGGGTGACTGATTAATAAAATTATATAGGTTTCAGGTGTAAAATGCTCTGATACCTCAGCTGTATATTGTATTGTGTATTCACCACCTGCACTTGTGTATTCAAGTCTCCTTCTGTCAACATTTATCTTCCCTTTACTCTCTTCTAACTCTCCCCACTGCTTTCTTTCTGGTAATCACCATACTGTTGTCTCTGTCTTTGAGGTTTTTTTCTCTTTTTTTTTTCTGTTTAATCCTTTCACCTTTTCCACACAGCACCCCAGCTCCCACACCTCAGCCCCCACTCTCCTCTGACAGCTGTCAGTCTGTTCTCTGTATCTCTAAGTCTGTTTCTATTTTGTTTCCTAGTTTACTTCGTTCATTAGATTCCAAATGTAAGTGAAATCATATGGTAATTGTCTTTTTCTGACTGGCTTATTTCATTTAGCATTATAATCTCCAGGTTCACCAATGCTGTTTCAAAAGGTAAACTGTACCACTTTTATTCATTCATCGACTTTTATTCATTCATCTTTTATTCATTCATCGACTGATGGGCACTTGGGGTGCTTCCAAACCCTGGCTATTGTAAATAACACTGCAATGAACATAGGGGTGCATATATCCTTTCAAATCAGTGTTTTCAATTTCTTCGGATATGTTCCCAGAAGTGGAATTCCTGGGTCATAAGGCAGTTCCATTTTTAATTTTTTGAGGAAACTCCATACTGTTTTCCACAGTGGCTGCACCAATCTGCCTGAGAGTTCCTTTTTTTCTGCATCCTCACCAACACTTATCATTTGTTGATTTATTGATGGTAGCCATTCTGACAGGTGTGAGGTGATATCTGATTATGGTATTTCTCTGATAATTAGTGATGTTGAGCCATCTGTATGTTCTCTTTGGAGACATATCTATTCAGGGCCTTTGTCCATTTTTTAATTGGATTGTTTGTTTTCTTGGTGTTGAGTTGTATGAGTTTTTATACACTTTGGATATTAACCCCTTATCTAATATATCATTGGTGAATATGTCCTCCCATATGCATTGTCCTTGCATTTATTATTGATTTGTCATTTTCCATTTCTTTTCTGCATCAAAGCTACTGGCAAATATAATAATATCATTAAGGTCTACACGTATAAAGGCATCAGATAATGGGAAGTTGCTGATCATTCCTACAGACTTCTCCTCTTACCCCCAAAGGGACTCATTCTAGAATAAGATTAGTATGAGTCTTCCTAACTCTGCTCAAAAGGGAAGCAGAGCACCTACAGAAAAGACTTCCTTCCCAGTGTCTCCTGGAGGGTGACCCAGTGTTCATAGCTCCCCTTGCCATGCACACATGGCCACAACCTTTTCCTTGAGGTGGATATAAGAGAAATAGAACTCACACACATAAAGGTAAATAGCAAAATTAATATTTTCCAAAATTTAAAAAGAGTGAAATAATTGGCTTTGAAGCAAGGGTCCATAACTCTTAGAAACATTATAAAAGTGTCAAGTATTTTTAAAATAATTTAAACTAAATGAAGATTAAAAGAGAACACTGTAATCTTTAAAATAGCTATCAGTAAACTAAATTGTCCAGTGGGAATGGTAGGGAGATATCTTGGAATTATTTCACATTAAGCTGATTTTAAAAAAAACTTCATTGAACTCAAATTCTTTCTCTTAAATTCCCAATCAGCACTTTTTCTGTACTCCTCATATATCATTTTTATTATTCAATGTGTATGATGTTTTCCCCCTTCTTTCTCCCTAACCTTGCTGTCTTCCTTGAATTCAATGAATAAAAGACTTGTCTTTATCTCTTGCATTAATGTTCACTAATACACATGGTAGGTGCTCAGTAAATAGTAATCAAATCCAATGTAATTGGCAGGTCTGCAAAGTTCACTCCCTTCTTCTTGCTCCCACTCAAAATTCCACCATAACAATTTTGCCACTGAATTGTACTTAAATTTTTTTCTCATCACAGTGTTCCACAAAGTTATTATCTGTCAGTTATTCTTGGTCTGAGAATAAAATTTCTTTGCTATCTATTCTGGCTCTTGACTTTCCATCCAAAGTCTTTACCTTGAATTATAAGCACTCATCTAGGCTCTTGTTAAGAATAAATGAAATGAGGTATTTTCAAATCAGGTCAAAGCTATCATAAGTACCTAAAAAATGTAACTCATATAATCTATTGTATTGATAATGGGTCAGAAACAATATTTTAATGTAAGGAAGATGGCCAACTCATATTAAGAGCTGTGATTAAATAGAAGTGTCAGAGTAAAATAAATACTAAGTATTATGTCACTTTATGTCAAACTAATGGATTTTTAAAAAAGATTCACAGAGGAAAATGTAAAAGATTTAAAAAATACTGTTTTGCAGCTAAAATTAGTTTTATACAATTCCATGAACACATGAGGAGCCTGCAAGTTAGCCAAATTAATTCAAATATTAAAATTGAAATTTGGCAAGTAAATATAGCTTAGTGTAGTTAAAATACTTTAATTTCTATTTATTTAATAATTATTCTATGACAATCTAGATTTGATATTTCTTTTTTCCTTTTTTTGTTTTTGATTCCCCAACCAAATTATAGCATTATTTCCTTTCTCCTCCCTCTAAACTACTAGACTTCCAACAGACAACCAAGGGTTAAGGTTTTAATTGAAATTTTGAATATGTCAAGAACCACTCACTTGGACTCTTGAGCTTCTTGGTCTTATTTTGAGAGTGGTCTGCCCCATATAAGCCATAATGCAGTTTGTAAATTGGCCAATGTAGCTGTTCAGCTGCCGTAGTCTAAAGTTTAAAAATATGTAAGTGGGTCAGTTCTAAAATTAATTCAGCCTAACTTTGCCTGCAAACACTAAGAATATTACCTATCAGGAGGGCCAAAATATCATCCCCAAGCAGACAGAAACAGTCCCTAGAGAGAAGTGCCCTGGATGACAGTTCTGTGACATACTGACTACACCCATGTCTGCAGCCTTTGATTACAACCTGCGGTGCTCTGATCAGGCTTACCAGACAAGAAAGGTGAGGGTTTTAGCTGATATGCAAATGAAAATGGACTGATTGGGTGAAGCACAGTTAAATGACAACAATCACAGCTAACATTTATTGAGCACTTATAATTTACCAGACACATTTAATCTAACAATTAAAAAAGGGAGACATTATTATTATACCTACTTTACAAATTTTAAAACTGGGTCTGGATAGAAGTTGCAGCTGGAATTTGAACACAAGTCTCAAAAGTCACCACATTATACCTCATTACTATGAATTATTAAGCAGTTACCATGCTAGGGATTAGGAATATAATGACAAGGTCCTTGTCTTCAGATAAATAATATAGTGAGGGAGACAGCTATGAAATGAATCTCCTCCCCTCCTCCCCTCCAAATTCATTTGTTAAAGCCCTATTCCTCATAGTGACTCTATTTGGAGTTAGGGTCTTTAAGGAGGTGATTAAAGTTAAATAAGGTCATAAGGGTGGTACCCTAATTCAATAATACTAGTGTCCTTATAAGAAGAGGAAGAGACACCAGGAGTGACTATGGAGGAAGAAAAGGTCATGTGAGGCCATCTGCAAGCCAGCAGAGAGGTCTCACCAGAAACCAACACTGCTGACACCTTAATCTTGGACTTCCAGCCTCCAGAAGAACTGTGTGAAAATAACAGATGTACAAATTAAAATATTTGGGAAGAATAAATTTCAATTTTCTTTAACCTTTTGCACTCGGATGTCGAGTGTGACTCGACACGGTTAGCATCGGTAGCAGCTCGAGAAAAAAGCAAGCGAGTGCAAAGGGTTAATGAAAATATGATGGTGGGTTATAAAATATAATCCCTAGAGAATTATTTATTTTCCTTTTTATTTATAACTCAGAGTCTTTTCAAATAGCTCCACCACTGACTTAGTGGGAAAAGCATTAACTAATTGTCCAATCCAGTTTAAAACTTAACTTAATGTGACAATGATAACATGTTTGGGATGTTTAGTAACTCCAAAAAACTGTTTTCATTCTTTCAGGCTTCTCAGCCTTTGTACTGCCCCCCAGATTCCTCGCCAACAGGGCATCTGGATATGGGGTAAGGGGGCTGGGATAGGAGCTTCCTTTGGTGGGTGGTTTGGCTCGTCCAGCCTCCTGGCAGTGTTCCTTGATTGCCTGGTTTCTGGATGCTTTATGGTCTTCCAGTGTTGAAATCTGAACAAGAAAACTGTGAACTATTGTTTTGGCTTCTCCAACGTGCAGCTTGCTTACCCTAGCAGGTTCAGCCTCACGTTCACTCACATCGCCGCTATGAACACTAAGCTGAGTGTCTCATTGACTATCAGCCTAGGTGGTCCACACACAGAAATACATCACACTGCCAAGACTTGGCATGCCACCAGTCAGACTCTTAGCTACCCAGGGACCTATAATACACAGGAAAGGGTTTTGAAAAATAAAGTTTCGGGTTGTGCCTTTAAAATTTCTCTGTGATGGCTAAGCCCCAGCCAGAGTAGTAAAAGGAAAAGTGTGAGGGGCTTCCACCCACAGTCCCAATGGGGATGGGGTCAAGGCCTCAGTCTGCTCCCAGTGATATCTTTATTCATAGAAAGAATATAGTTGTGCATCATATTCTCCTACCTCTTTTTCTTGCCACATTTCTCCAGGACTAAAAAGAAAAAGGCTTTTTCTCCATCCTCTTCTTCTCTAGAAAGCTTCTGGAAAAGTATATGGACTAGGCTCCTACGTCAATGCTAAAGGTAGACATAGTGAAATTTGGAAAGTCTAATTTTCAATTAAATATGTAGCTCAGAAAGCCAAAAGACTAAGCCATATTAATAATGTTCAAAATATATATCCAATTACACTCATGCTGAGTTGCTAGAGGGGAATGATAGATTCTGACTTAAATATGCTTCCCAGAAGAGATAAAATTAAAGCTGAATCTAAAATAAAAGAATATTTGTTAAAATATGTTTAGGAGTGGTTCGGTTTAAAAAATGCAAAGCAGGTGATTACTAAACTAGGCATATTTTTACATCATCAGAAAATACACAGAAACAACCAAAAAACTTGAGAGTTGTGGATAATACTAAATAAATGTAAAACAAAACTATTTCATTAGTTTAGAAATACTATAAAGTACCTATTACATGCTAAGACTTGTGCCAGGTGTTACCAAAAATGAAAACGACATACTCCCTACTATCAAGAAACACATAGGCATACTACAAAAATGTTTAGCTTTCAGTGGGACACACATTTTAGCATAGAAGAGTTGTAATCACCAACCAGTGTTAAAATTAATTTTTAAATGATGGAAGTCAAATATTTTATACTAAAACTAGAGGCCCGGTGCACAAAAATTTGTGCACTTGGGGGGTCCCTCAGCCCGGCCTGCACCCTCTCATGATCCAGGACCCCTCAGGTAGGGTCCCTAGGCCTGGCCTGAGATCAGGGCCTATTGGGGATTTCCTTCCCTGGGCTGCAGGCAGCTGGCCCCACCCCAGATGCTGCCATTGCTTGCCATCTGTGCAGTGCTGCGCCCCCTCCCTCCCTCCCCTGCCACCGGTGGCTTCCCTCTGCAGGTGATAGGCGTGGAGTGCAATAGCTTGGCTGGCCTGAGCTTCCCTCTGCGGGGCAATCGCTGGCTGGCCACACACCTGCCACAGAGTTGACGCAGGTGGCCTGGGCCTCCCTCTTTCTTTGCTGGGGGGCGGAGTCAGCCTGGGGAGGGGTCATCTGCCTACTTGATTGTCCCTAACCGCTGGCCTGCCTACCTGATCACCCCTAACCACTGGCCTGCCTATCTGATCGCCCCTAACCACTGGCCTGCCTACCTGATCACCCTAACCACTGGTCTGCCTACCTGATTGCCCCTAACCACTGGCCTGCCTACCTTATTGTCCCTAACCGCTGGCCTGCCTACCTGATCACCCCTAACCACTGGCCTGCCTACCTGAGCGCCCCTAACCACTAGCCTGCCTACCTGATGCCCCTAACCGCTTGCTTGGGGCCGTGGTGGTTCAGGTCTCTGGTTGTTCCTGTCGTTATGCTGGTCTTTTATTATATAGGATTAGGAGTAATTGTTATACTGGGGTCCCATCTATGCAGTTATAGTGGTAGCATAGATAGAAACTTGCTTGCATTCCATGAGTAGAAATATTGGGACCAAGTATATGTATAAGGAAGTTTATTGATAGACTATAGGTAGAATAGGATATATTTTGGCACAAATATTTATTATTGAAATTATATTTACAATAATCACTACCTGTCTAATAGATAGTTTAAGTTTATAAGAAAGAATTTGCAGATTCATTATTTTTAATTGTATACACTCTAAGGAAAGTTCACAAAATACATTTCAGAAAATATAATATATAAATAAATAATCATTCCTCATTCATAGGAGTCTCCTTTCTCTTAACCCATAATATTTAATTTTATGTTAAGCCAGGGGTCTTCTGTTGAAGTTACATTTGCCGAGCAAGTACACTGCTTTTATTTAGTATGTATAATAGACAATAAAATTATCAATATTTTATAAAATTTTATTTGGCCTTTATCTAAGTGTAAGAAAACCCAATTTTTTCATTTGAAAATATTTTTTTATTTAAGATACAGTTAAAATATTATTGAGAATAATACTATTGTCTGTATCCATAGGTTATACATGTATATGCATACAACTTGAAGAATAACAAAGAGAGCAGCAGGAAAAGCCCATTGTAAGTAGAATGAAGGAATTAATAAAGATCAGAGGGGAAATAAATGACATAGAGATAAAAAAATACAAAAGATCAATAAAAACAAGAGCTGGTTCTTTGAAAGGATATACAAGATTGGTGAACCTCTAGCCAGACTCACCCAGAAACAAAGGGAGAGGAACCAAATAAACAAAATCAGAAATGAAAGAGGTGAAATAACAACTGACCCTACAGAAATTCAAAGGATCATAAAAAGAAAACATTATGAATAACTCTATTCCAACAAACTGGACAACCTTGATGAAATGGACATATTCCTAGAAAAATACAATCTTCAAAAACTCAAGCAGGAAGAATCAGAAAACCTGAATACTCTGATAACTACTAATGAAATTGAAGCAGTAATAATAATAAAAAAATCTTCCAGCAAACAAAAGCCCTGGTATGCTGGACAGCTTCACAGGGGAATTTTAACAAACATTCAAAGAATAACTAATACCCATCATTCTCAATCTATTCCAAAAATTTCAAGAGGAAGGAACACTTCTGAGCTCTTTCTATGAGGCCAGCATTATCCTAATCCAAAAGCCAGATAAAGACACTACAAAGAAAGAACTACAGGCCAATATACCTGATGAACATAGATGCTGAAATCCTCAACAAAATTTTGGGAAATCATATCCAGCAAAATAGTAAAAAGATCATACACCATGACCAAGTGCTATTTATTCTGGGGGTTCAAGGTTGGTACAATATCTGCAAATCAATAAGTGTGATACAGCACATTAACAGATTGCAAGATGAAAGTCACATGATCATATCAATTGATGCAGAAAAGGCATTTGACAAAATTCAACACCCTTTTTTGATAAAAAACTCTCAGCAAAGTGGGAATAGAGGGATCATACCTCAATATAATAAAAGCCTTATATGACAAACCTACAGCCAACATCATACTCAATGGGCAAAAACTAATACCATTTCCCCTAAGAACAGGAACTAGACAGGGATGCCCACTTTCACCACTGCTGTTTGACAAAGTACTGGAAGTGCTAGCCATAGTGATCAGACAAGAAAAAAAAAATACATCCAAATTGGAAAAGAGGAAGTAAAACTCATTATTCGCAAATGATATTGTACATAGAAAAACCCTAAAAACTCCATAAAAAACTGCTATATTTAATAAATGAATTAATAAATTAATTCATTTAATAAATCAATTTTACATGGCCAGATATAAAATTAACATCCAGAAATCTACTAGAGTCAACTAACTAGAGAACAGGTGGAATCTTTGTGGTGCTTTTTATTATTCAGATGGCCAGAGATCCGAAAGGGTGACAGGCATAATACCTTGAAAAAAAACACCCTGAACAACCTGGATTTAAGCCAGCAATTATGTAAGGTTAAAAAAAAAAAAAGAAAAAAATTCCAACAACCATGTGTAACAACTGCGTGAGTTCCCAGGAACTGCTTTCTATCATTGTCCTCATAAACATTAACTCCCAGCCATTTGTTTCCCTTCAGGCGTGTCCTGTCCTTGGTCTGCTCTCAAATGTATCTTCTTTCTGAGTGATAGAGCCATTTGGACTTCAAGGGTGATTTATCTTTACGACTCTTGTTTTACTTCTCACACTGCATCCTCCACAGTTTCCCATGGTCTGTAGGAAACCTATTATCTGTAGTTAGTAAGGTGAATAATTATTAAACAACTGTGATTCTCTTCCTCTAATGTGCTCTTCCCCTATCACAATCAGACGCAAAACAATTTTTGTAAAAAAAAAATGGGTAAGATGTTTTAAAAAAAGAAACAAGAATCCTCAAATATATCCACTATTTTCAGAGGTTAACCTTTTATTAAAAATATATGTGATTGCTTTGTATGTAAGACATTTTTTTGCAATATACAAATAGTTAAAATGAAATTCTAATCCCTTTGAGTGTTTTCTGGAATGCTTATTGTGTAGAATTCAGAGGATAAATGGAGCTGGCATACAGGACCTTTGAATTCAACTGGGATGTAATACATATTGTGAAGATAGTATGGAAAAAGAGACATTGCAATTAGTCCTCTGCTTTTTATTAATCATAGTTCTTAGGATTCTTTGTGGGATTATGTTTTGGTTAAAACTTAGGAATTTAGATGAATTTCCATGAGGTGTTTGACATGTCTGAAGAGGGATTACTGAGACAAAAGAACAATAAGATGACATGATTTTTTTAGGAAAAAAAATATAAAGAATTCAGCTGCAGTTGTGTCTCTTTAGGTTCCTATATCCAATTGTATGATATGCAATGATGCTTATTTTTTGTGGTAACTGAGAAAGTTGCATCAGAGAAAGCACTTAAATGTTATGCAAAATTGAATATAATTAGATAAATGTAGCTGTTTTATGTATCAAGGAAATAGATTACTTAGTCAAGAATCTTCCTTGTGATGATATTTTTGCAATAGAAATTTACCTGAGAAAATTTATCATACACTTAATACTATAATCAAATATCAGACAAGTATTCATCGAAATGAGAAAGGACTTTATTTTAACTTTCTAATACAATTATTTTTTTCTCAGTGACACACAGACAATTAAATGTTCAGGTAGGACAAGCAGAAGCATCACCGTATATGGATTCCAAAGACCTGGGTTTGAGTCCTAAATACTACTAACTGAGAACTGAGGTATGTCAACTGGATTCTCTATAATTTAGTTTCCTGCTTTAGACAGTATCAAACAAATGTAATTTTTTATGACATATTTTCTGGGTTTTTTTCTAATTTTATTTTATGGAATCTTCAGAAGTTAGTTATATTTTCTCAAAATACTGCTTAAGAGTTTAATGTTTTTGAGATAAAAATGAGGGAACATGGCAGTTAGTCAATGCTATAACTTACCCATTTTAAGAACAATCATATGCTACATATTGTTTTCTTTCCATTGGCAGAATCACAAATTTGCAGTTTTTGCCTTGGAATATAATCCTAGCACTGGTAAATTTTAACCATGGTTGCCCCTTACTGCCAGGCATCATCTTTCATTATTTGCTTAACTTACACTTCACTCAATAATTTAATTTAGCACTGGTTCTTAGATCTTGCCTAGTTATCTTCAGTGACATAATTCCCAACATTAAAATAAAATAAACATAAGAAAACAAAAGCAGTGTAAAATCAGTATGTTACCAGTATGACACTAGGACAATGAATATGGAAGCAGTAATACACTGAGTGGCTAGATTATTATGATCTCTGAATGTATAATAATCTGACCACTCAGTGTATATTCTATTTAATAAAAGGCTAATATGCAAATTGTCCCCTCGACCAGGAGTTCAACCAGCAGGCAGGCCGGCCAACTGCCCATGTCCTCTCCCCCTGGCCAGGCTGGCCAGACCCCACCCATGCACGAATTCATGCACCAGGCCTCTAATGCATATATATATACATATATACATACATATGAACTCATAATAATCTGGCCACTCAGTGTGCATATATATATATATGCACACTGAGTGGCCAGATTATTATGAGTTCAGAGATCATAATAATCTGGCCACCCAGTGTATTAAATAATAACAAGAGATTAAAAATGGTGGTGGAGTAAGTGGGAGCTACACCAACAATCTCCCAGGATCCAAACTGGAAATACCAACTAAAAAACAGAAAAATCATCCAGAAAAATTAACTAAACACTAAATGAAGAGAATCCTCATAACCAAGGATGGAAAGTGGAGACCGCATGAAGACTGGTAGGAAGTGTGGAGGTATAAAAAGGTTGGCCAGGCTCCCAGACAGCAGCTGAAGTTCCAAAGGGATAGCTGAGCTCTGGGGAGTTCCCACTGAGAACTCTGGGGTCTAAATCCAAAGCTTGACTTCCAGGCCCAGAGCACCAAAACTGAGAAAGGTGCCCACATAGTAGCTGGCTGCAAAAAGCAGCAGGATTGCTGTTTGCCAGTGAGAGATGGCTGGATATGCAGGCACACTCCAACAAAATTTTGTGTGTAACCAGTCATTTTGGGCTTCGACAGGGGAGGGGCAGAGTGGACTAGAGATGTGTGAGCAGAAGCCAGTTTTGGGGACTCTGGGGTTGGAGCTCATAGGGCAGCCACAACTGTTTCCTGTGCTGAGTAATTCCCTCACACTACAAAGAAAATCATTCTCTGCCGAACCTTTACTATCTAGGCAGTTTTTGCCGGACGGGGGTGCGGGGGTAGGGGTTGGCAGTTGCCCACCTTGTTGAGAGACCTCTCAATACCCTGAGGGTAATCAAAACTGACTGTCAATGGGACTGCAGACAGGGGTGGGTCTATGGAGGCTTTATGTTTTTGCCTGATCTCCTTCTGGGCATGGGGTTAGAAAAAGCAGACCTGGATGCACATCTTGGTCCTTTCCAAAGCCACCCAACCCCAGCAGAGGAAGCCACAAGCTGTGGATTGCTGATAGCGTCAGTGCCAGTCAGAAACAATGTCTGATATTGTCCTGCAGTAAATATTGGGAGTCATAGCAGATCTACCTAATACATAGACACAAAACCAAATAGGCAGCCAAAATTGGGAAACAAAAAACAAACCCCAAATGACAGAACAAGAGAATTCTCAAGAGAGGAGCTAAAAAAATGGAGATAATAAATTTATCAGACATAGAGTTCAAAATAATAATGGCAAAGATGCTCAACAGTGTGAGAAAAGATATAGTAACTATGAAAAAAATACCAGTTAGAAGTAAAGAATGACATAACACTAATAAATAACACATTGGAAAGAATACATCGCACCTTAGGAAAAACCAAGGATCAGATCAGTGAATTAAAAGACAGGGAAGAAAAAGAAAATCAGAGAACCAAAATGAAAAAACAATTTTAAAAAATAGGACAGGTTAAGGGAGCTGTGGAACAACATGAAATGTAACAATACTTGTATAATTGGTGTGCCAGCAAGGGAAGAAAGTGTACAAGGGATGAAGAACATGTTTGAAGAAATAATGGCAGAAAAATTTCCTAACCTGGTGAAGGGAAAACGTCACACAAGTTCATAAAGCACTGAGAGTACCAAGCAAAAAATACCCAAACAGACCCATGCCCAGACATATCATAATTAAAATGCCAAAAATTAAAGACAAAGAGAGAATCTTAAAGCAGTAAGAGAAAAGCAATTTGTTACCAACAAAGGAGCTCCCATAGGCTGTCAGCCAATTTCTTTACAGGCCTGAAGGGAATGGCATAAAGTAGTCAAGGTAATGAAAAGCAAGGATCTGAAACCAAGATTAATACATCTAGCAAAGCTATCATTCAAAATAGATGGTGAGATAAAGAGCTTCCCAGACTAAAAATAAAATGCTAAAGGAGTTTACCACCAGAACTGCAAGAAATGCTAAAGGGACTTGAGGGGAACCGTTGGGGAAATGCAGGGCCTTCCCCGAGGCAAAGATTGTTCGGTAATGCCTGCCTTGAAAGAGGTTTGGCGTTTAGCTGAGATCTTTAAGTTCACTTCAGGATGAAGTGTCCTCGGCATGGGGTCCAGCAGGAACCCAGCTGCTCCTCCGGTCATGGGATAGATTAGGTGTTCCTTGGGATTGCTGAGAACAAACATTCTCCAGAGTACAAAGAACTATTCAGGCACGCAAGCACTCCCTAGATAATAATGGTATGTAGCCCAGTGCTGGCTTTACGCCCAGCCAGTTTGTATATAAAAATGTTGAAACCCTGAATAAAGTTGCCATTCAGCAGCATCCCTGCCTGAAGGTCCTCCTGGCCCCACTGTTCTGTGTCTTTCATTTCCTCAACTTCGGGGTCTTCGCCCTGGGGTCGTCGGAGCTGGTCTCCGACATTTGGCGCCCGAACAGGGACCTTGAAGACCCTCGAAGTCAAAGTTGTCGGGTAAGTGAGCGCTCGGTTGTGTTTAAGTGGCAACTTTGGATTAGGGAGAAGTAAGTAAAAAGTGAAACTATCACCAGGAGTAAAAAATGGGGCAAGCGTCTAGTTCAGAATTGTTTGTACAAGTTTTACAGACTTCGCTTCAGCTTAGAGGAATAAAAATTGATAGGGATCAGCTCTCTAGATTTATTACTTTTGTTAGAACAGTATGCCCTTTGTTAACAGAGGAAGGGGTAGATACCCTTCCCCCAGCAGAGTTACTGGCAAATAAAAAGTAAAGTTTAAATTTACCTCATGAGAAAAATCTAGAAGACAGAATTAAAGCTATTAATTGATTATGTCTTGTATTTTCCTTAGAAATATAAAGTGTTATTAATCTAAAAACTACTATATATATTTAACTTACAAACTCTAAGAGTTTAAAGTACATATTAAATTAAGAAAAATTATATAAATATAGTCATTAAATACCTAAAATATAAAAATATGTTTTTGAGAAAATAAAATGTTATGTTTTCTCTAATAATTAGGAATTTAAAATATATTAGTTATTAGTCTAATTTAAAAAGAGGATTAATTCTATAATCCAGTTTAAATATAATTAATATTCTTTAAGATAATTTAGGTATATAATTTTTAAAGCATATATATAAATATATGCATATATATATATATTTAATCTTTCCAAGTTATTTCAAGACTAAGAGTGACTTTTGGGCATTTCATTGGGCCCTGACATGTTCAAAGGTCTGTTCTCTCTTAAAAGGAATTTTTTTTAATTAAACCGATTAATACTTAAAATCACATAGAAAGCTTTATCAAATAAAAATTAATATATTTTACTTATACATATATATTAAATATTATAAAAGTTTTCGCCTATAAGAAGGGCAAAAACAATATATTTCTTAAATATAGCCATACTTTTAGATCAAACCAATAAAGTATCAAACCTATAAGTTTTACTAAATAAGTTTCTTTATTTTAAATAAAGATACCTACTTTAATTACTTAAATATATTAGCTTATTAAATTATAATCAAGGTTTTCAGCTTAAAGAGAAGCCAATCTTTGTAAGCAATTTAATTAAATATTCTAAGAAAGTTACTAAAACCTTATCTATACAAAAAGAAATTAATAGACAGTTTAAAATTAAATTGCCATACCTAGAGCAAAAAATATCCTTACATAATATTATTCTACAATGGCATTGTAATTTTTAATATTTTACAACAGCATATTTTACATTTATCCCAAACAAACTTACAAGCTAATTATATTATCCACCTTTCTATACCAACTTTCGGGGTAAATCCCCAAGGACTTAAACCTAAACAAATCTAGCAAAAGAATGTCACTCAATTGTAGAAAAAACCAATCATACTCTTAAAATCATTTACTAAAAAACAAAAAAGGGGGAGACATGTTATGAGTCACCTCAAGAGAAGCTCAGTCATGCTTTTTAAACTTTAAAAATTTTTTAAACTATAATACAGATGATCGTACAGTAGATAAAAGGCATCAGGCCTCCTATACAATAGTCTCCACCAAGTCAGCTAGGTAGAAGGAAGCATAAACCAGAAAAGAGTTTTATTAGATTCAGTAATAATGTGGGGAAGAGGTTGTGTTTTATATCTTTCCAGAAGGAGCAATGCAGCCAATTCAGGTGCCGGAGCATTACATGTGTCACCACAATGGACTCAGACAAGCTCCTGTGTCCCTTCACTCAAAAGAACTAAAGACTGCCCTAAATACAGCAAAGCAGAAGAGATGACCGAAGGTCTCGGTTGAACAAGTTTTGACTCTTATGCGACTTTTAACGATTTTTTGGGTTCTAACATTGCCCCGAGTGCGAGCTGAACATAATTACTGGGCCTATCTCCCTAACCCTCCTCTATTACATCCAGTCACCTGGGAAGACAAAAGGGTACCCATTTACGTTAATGACACTAAAGTTTTGGGTCTTCCCTCTAATGACCACATTTGGTATCAAATACAAAAGAACTATACATATTCTGGCCTAAGCATGCACCTCCCTATTTGCTTCACCACTAACAGCTCCTCGAGCTCTTATGTTTTTCTACAGCACACAAATGACGGAGACAACAATGAATCGGCACCGGGAACTCACTAGGATATTGACTTTCTGTATCCAGTATTAAATTGCTCCAATAGGAGGCCCGGAATAATCCCTCAGAAAATTAAAGCATGCTCCGGTAAAATACCTTCCAGTAACAACGGTATTGAATGGGTCACCTGTCATTCCAATGAGACTACCTACAATACTATCCTTTGTGACTAGACCAAGCTTTCTTCCAGCTTCCAACCTATTGAGCAAATTGCAGGACTTTGGACAGGCAATAATCATACTTGGCAGACTGATCTCTGGAAACTTACAGCCAGTATGAGTTATATCACCATCTCCAAGGCCAATGTTACCAGAGCCCCTTCAGGCAGTATTTCTGGTTCGAGATCTTCTTAGAACTTAACTTGACTAAACCATGGTATGAAGATACCGGCTTAGCCATACTTCAGCAAGCTCGAAATCAGCTTATTCGAGGAAAACGATTCATTGGCCTCCTCATTGCCGGCATTGCTGCATTAGTTACAATGATTGCTTCTGCTGCTGCTTCGGCAGTAGCATTAACTACAGGAATACAAACCGCCGACTTTGTTAATCAACTGTCAGCCAATGTCACGCGTGTCCTAAAAACTCAGCAAGATTGAAACAAAAAAATTGAACAAAGACTAAATGCCTTATATGATACTGTACAAATATTAGGCGATAAAATTGTAAGCTTAGAAACTCGTGTAACTCTAAGATACCATACTACTTATAAATTTTACTGTATCACTCCTACTTTGTATAATGAATCGAAATTTAATTAGGATAAGGTTAAGAATCATTTAAATGGTATATAGCATAATACTAATACTTCATTAGATTTAAGACTCTTACATCAAGAGATTCAAGATTTGGCTAACGCTCCTCCACTTAATGTTGATATTGCTACGCAAGCCCAGGCTTTCTATAATTCTTTAAGAAGAGCCTTTCCTTCCATACAGCAGTAGAGACACCAGTTGCTTGCCCTAAGAGTTATTGCTATAACAGTATGTGCACTAATTATTGTACTCTTATGTTACTGTAAGATAGCAGTTTCTCAGCTTTCTCAAGTCTTCATCAGACTGAAACGTTTACAGCTACAGCAAGAGAGGGATAAAGACGTCCCTCTCCGTATGTTATGAAAATAAAAAGGGGGAATTGAGGGGAACCGTTGGGGAAATGCAGGGCCTTCCCCGAGGCAAAGATTGTTCGGTAATGCCTGCCTTGAAAGAGGTTTGGCGTTTAGCTGAGATCTTTGAGTTCACTTCAGGATGAAGTGTCCTCGGCATGGGGTCCAGCAGGAACCCAGCTGCTCCTCCGGTCATGGGATAGATTAGATGTTCCTTGGGATTGCTGAGAACAAACATTCTCCAGAGTACAAAGAACTATTCAGGCACGCAAGCACTCCCTAGATAATAATGGTATGTAGCCCAGTGCTGGCTTTACGCCCAGCCAGTTTGTATATAAAAATGTTGAAACCCTGAATAAAGTTGCCATTCAGCAGCATCCCTGCCTGAAGGTCCTCCTGGCCCCGCTGTTCTGTGTCTTTCATTTCCTCAACTTCGGGGTCTTCGCCCTGGGGTCGTCGGAGCTGGTCTCCGACAGGACTGCTGTAATAAGAAAAAATAGAGAGGGAAACATAGAGGTAAAAGACCTATACACGGAAAACTACAGGACACTGAAAAAAGAGATAGAGGAAGATGTAAACAGATGGAAGAACATACCATATTCATGATTGGTATTCATCATTAAAATGTCCATACTACCCAAAGCAATTTATAGATTCTATGCAATCCCCATTAAAATACCAACAGCATATTTCAGAGACCTAGAACAAACTCTTCAAAAATTCATCTGAAATAAAAAAGACCCTGAACAGCCACAGCAATACTGAGAAAGAAGAACAAAGTTGGAGGGATCACAATACCAGATATCAATTTACAATGACACAGTTCTCAAAACTGCCTGGTACTGGCTCAAGAAGAACATATAGACAAATGGAACAGAATGGAAAACCCAGAAATAGATACACACAATTATACTCAATTAATATTTGACAAAGGAGGCAAGAACAAACAATGGAGTTAAGATAGTATCTTCAATACATGGTGCTGGGAAAACTGATCAGATACATGCAGAAAAATGAAACTAGATCATCAACTTACACCATACACAAAAACAAACTCAAAATGGTTAAAGGAATTAAATGTAAGATGGGAAACCATAAAAATCTTAGAAGACTCCATAGACAGCAAAATATCAGACGTATGTTGTGGCAATATCTTTACTGATACAGCTACTAGGGCACTGGAATCTAAGGAGAAAATAAACAAATGGGACTATATCAAAATAAAAAGCTTCTGCACAGCAAAAGAAACCATCAACAAAACAGCAAGAAAGCCCACTGCATGGGAGTACTTATTTGCCAATGCTAACTCAGATAAGGGTTTAATCTTCAAAATTTACAGGGAACTCATCCAACTTAACAAAGGAAGATGAACAATCCAATCAAAAATGGGCAAGGGACCTAAATAGACACTTTTCTAAAGAGGACATACAGAGGCCAATAGACATATGAAAACATGCTCAAAGTCACTAATCATCCAAGAGGTGCAAATCAAAACAACAATGAGGTACCATTTCACACCTGTTAGAATGGCTATCAACAACAAATCAACAAATAAATGCTGGCGAGGATGTGGAGAAAAAGGAACCCTTGTGCACTGCTCTTGGGAATGCAGACTGGTGCAGCCACTGTGGAAAACAGTATGGAGTTTCCGCAAAAAGTTAAAAATGGAGCTCCCATTTGACCCAGTAATCCCAATTCTAGGAATATATCCCAAGAAACCAGAAACACCAATCATAAAGGATATAAGCACTCCTAAATCCATAGCAGCACAATTTACCATAGCTAAGATTTGGAAATAGCCTAAGTGCCCATCAGCAGATGAATGGATTAAAAAACTGTGGTACATCTACACAATGGAATACTATCCTTATTATAAAGAGGTAATATGCAAATTAAACCTCACATCCTCACAAGATGGCTGCCTACAACCAGGTCGGCAGTGGGGTTAGTGAGGGACGACCAAACGACTGAACAAGCAGGCTGAGTGGGGCAACCAGGTGGGGGCAGGGGGGCAGGGCGAGAGGGGTGACCAGGCTGCAGGGGGCAGTTGGGGGCAACCAGGCTGGCAAGGAGGGGCAGTTAGGGGCCACCAGGCAGGCAGGCAGGCAGGTGAGCAATTAGGAGCCAGAGGTCCAGGATTGTGAGAGGGATGTCCAACTGCCGGTTTAGGCCCGATCCCCTAAACTGGCAGTCAGACATCCCCCAAGGGGTCCTGGATTTGAGAGGGTACAGGCTCGGCTGAAGGACCCCTCTACCTCTCATGCATGAATTTTGTACACCAGGCCTCTAGTCAATTAACCTTAAATGTAAATGGAATAAATGCTCCAATCAAAAGACATAGGATAGCTGAACGAATACAAACATATGACCCAATTATTTGCTGTCAACAAGAGATGCATGTCATAACAAAAGACTGAGGATGAGTGTGAAGGGATGGGAAAAAATTTTCCATGAAAAAGCTGGAATAGCCAATACTCATATGTGAGAAAAGAGACTTCAAAATGAAGGCCATACCAGAGACAAAAAAAGCTCCTACATAATACTAAAGGGATCAATCCAACAAGAGGCTATAATCCTGGTAAACATATATGCACCCAACCTAGGAGCTCCTAAATATATAAATAAAACTTCTAGAGGATGTTAAGAAAGAGATCTATGGCAATCCTGTTTACCATTGCACCAAAAAAATTAATACACTTAGGAATAAAGTAAAGCAATGAAGTAAAATACTTGTACTTTTGGAAAAGTACAGGACATTGAAAAAAGAGAGAGAAGAAGATACCAGCAAGTGGAAGAATAGATCATGTTCATGGATTGGTAGAATTAATGCCTTTAAAATGTCCATATGATCCAAAGCAATCTACAGATTTAATGCAATCCCAATTAAAGTACCAATAGCATATTTCACAGATATAGAGCAAATACTCCAAAAATTTATATGAAACCAAAATAGACCCCAAATAACCGCAGCAATCTTTATTTTTAAATCTTTAATGTCTAAATTTTAGACTCTAAAGTATTACATATGTCCCATTTTCTCCTATTGACCTCTAACAGACTCCTGCACCCCCCACTCCAGGCCTTCACCATGCCTGTGTTCCTGGGTTATGCATACATACAAGTTCATTCGTTGATCTCTTCCCACTCACCCACCCTCCCCTGCCTTTCCTCTGAGGTTTGAAAATCTGTTTGATGTTTCTATGTCTCTGGATCTATTTTTGTTCACCTGTTTGTGTTGTTCATTAGATTTTGCATATGAGTAAGATCATGTGATACATGTTTTTCTCTGTCTAGCTTATTTCGCTTAGCATAATGCTCCCCAGGTCAATCCATGCTGTTACAAATGGTTCTTTCTTTTTTACAGCTGCATAGTATTCCACTGGATAGAAATACAACAGTTTTTTAATCCACTCATCTGCTGATGAGCACTTAGGCTGCTTCCAAATCTTAGCTATGGTAAATTGTGCTTCTATGAACATAGGGGTGCATATATTCGTTCTTATTGGCATTTCTGATTTCTTAGGATATATTCCTAGAAGTGGAATTAATGGGTTAAATGGAAGTTCCTTTTTAATTTTTGAGGAAACTCCATACTGTTTTCCACAGAGGCTGAACCAATGTGCATTCCCATGAGGAGTATATAAGGATAAAGGGATTTTCTCCACATCTTAGCCAACACTTGTCCTTTGTTGATTTGTTGATGATTGCGATGCTGACAGGTGTGAGGTGGTACCTCATGTCATTTTGATTTGTATCTCTCTGATAATCAGTGACTTTGAGCATTTTTTCATATATGCCTCTTGATCTTCTGTATGTCCACTTTTGAGAAGTGTCTATTTAGATCCTTTGCCCATTTTTTAATTCAATTGTTTATCTTCCTTTTATTCCTATGGTTTCTTCTAAGATTTTTATGGTTTCATGTCTTATATTTAAATCTTTTATCCATTTTTATTTTATTTTTGTGTATGGTGTAAGTCGGTGGTCTAGTTTTATTTTTTGCATGTATCTATCCAATTTTCCCAGCACCACTTATTGAAGATACTGTCTTGACTCCATTGTATGCTCTTGCCTCCTTTGCCAAATATTAATTGAGCATAATGGTTTGGGTCGATTTCTGGGTTCTCTGTTCTGTTCCATTGATCTTTGTGCATGTTCTTGTGCCAGTACCAAGCTGCTTTGTGTACAGTGGCTTTGTAGCATAACTTGGTATCTGGTATTGTGATTCCTCCAACTTTGTTCTTCTTTCTTCAATATTGCTGTCCCTATTTGTGGTCTTTTTTTGATTCCAAATAAATTTTTAGATAGTTTGCTCTAGGTCTATGAAATATGCCATTGGTATTTTAATGTGGATTGCATTGAATCTATAGATAGCTTTGGGGAGTATTGACACTTTAATGATGAACATGGTATATTCTTCCACTTTTTAAAATCTTCAATCTCTTATTTCAACATCCTGTAGTTTTTTGGAGTACAAGTCTTTTACCTCCTTGGTTAGTTTATTCCTAAGTATCTTAATTTTTTTGTTGCAATGGTAAATGGGATTGTTTTTTTAGATTCTCCTTCTGAGAGTTCATTATTGGTGTATAAAAGTGCCATAAATTTTTGGGTGTTAATTTTGTATCCTGCTCTGTTTTCAAATTCATTTGTTAAATCTAGTAGTTTTTGATGGAGTCTTTAGGGATTCCTATGTACAATATCATGTCATGTGCAAATAATGATAATTTTACTTCTTATTTAATTGGATGCTTTTTATTTCTTCTTCTTGTCTGATGGCTATGGCTAGCACTTTCAGTACTTTGTCAAACAGGAGTGGTGAAAGTTGGCATCCCTGTCTTGTTCCTGTTCTTAGGGGAAATTGTATCAGTTTTTGCCCATTGAGTATGATGTTGGCTGTAGGTCTGTCACATAAGGCTTTAATTATATTGAGGTATGATCCCTCTATTTCCATTCTGCTGAGAGCTTTTATCAGGAAAGGGTGTTGGATTTTGTCAAATGCTTTTCCTGCATCAATTGATATGATCATGTGACTTTCATCTTGCAATCATTTAATGTGTTGTATCACATTTATTGATTTGTGGATATTATACCAGCCTTGCATCCCCTGAATAAATCCCACTTGTTCATGATGTATGATCTTTGTAATATATTGATGGATATGATTTCCCAAAATTTTGTTGAGGATTTTAGCATCTATGTTCATCAGGTATATTGGCCTGTAATTCTCTTTCTTTATAGTGTCTTTATCTGGCTTTTGGATTAGGATGATGCTGGCCTCATAGAAGGAGCTTGGAAGTGTTCCTTCCTCTTGAATTTTCTGGAATAGATTGAGCATAGGTATTAGTTATTCTTTGAATGTTTGTTAAAATTCCCCTGTGAAGCTGTACAGCATACCAGGGCTTTTGTTTGCTCGAAGGTTTTTTTGTTTTTTTTTAATTACTATGGCTTCAATTTCATTAGTAGTTATCAGAGTATTCAGGTTTTCTGATTCTTTCTGCTTGAGTTTTTATAAGATTGTATTTTTCTAGGAATGTGTCCATTTCATCAAGGTTGTCCAGTTTGTTGGAATAAAGTTATTCATAATATTTTTTATGATCCTTTGAATTTCTGTAGGGTCAGTTGTTATTTTACCTCTTTTGTTTCTGGTTTTGTTTATTTGGTTCCTCTCTCTTTGTTTCTGGGTGAGTCTGGCTAGAGGTTCATCAATCTTGTATATCCTTTCAGAGAACCAGCTCTTGCTTTTATTGATCTTTTACTTTTATTATTATTACTATTATTATTTGGTCTCTGTGTCATTTATTTCCACTCTGATCTTCATTATTTCATTCTTCTACTTATTCTGGGCTTTTATTTATGCAAACTTTCTGGCCTCATCAAAAGAGATTGGAAGGTTGGATAACTTATTACAAGTTTTTCTTATTTTCTGAGGTAGTCCTGAACTTCCCTCTCAGGACTGCTTTTGTTGTGTACATAGATTTTGGATTGTCGTGTTCTTATTTTCACTTGTTTCCAGGATGCTTTTTATTTCTTCTTGGATCTGTTTGGTAACCCATTCATCCTACCGAATAATAGACAAATATGCAAATAGACCGCACCTTCGCTATGCCCAAGCCACTCCCACCAGCCAAGCCACGCCCACAAACCAATCAGGACGAGTATGCAAATTACCCTAACCAAGATGGCGGTTAATTTGCATATCAAGACAGCGTAGAAAGAAGCCAAGAGCTGCAGAAGGGAGCAAAGCTGCAAAGAAGCAAGCAAGCCGGGGGGAGGAGAAGGAAGGAGCAGAGGCAGGGCCGGGGGAGAAGGAAGGAGAGCAGGCGGGCTGGCAGAGAAGGCGGGGCAGGAGAGAAAGGAGGAGCCCAGGCAGGGAGGAGGGAGAAGGGAGAAAAGCAGGTGGGCTGGCGGAGAAGGGAGAAAAGCAGGCGGGCTGGCGGAGAAGGCGGGGCAGGGTAGAGTACAGCAGGAAACCCTATTGCAGGATTCTTCCTGCAACGGGAACGCTAGTCCTATCTAATAATAGAGTAATATGCAAATTAACCGTACCTCTGCGACAAAAAGTCAGCCCCCATAGCCACAAGATGGCGGCGCCCAGTCCGCTCAGCTCCGCTGCTGGAGTGTCCAGCCTGTTGGCAGAAGCAGCAAAGCTGGATCCACCTCTGGAGGGGTTTTTGATTGGCCCCCAGACACGGCAGTCAGAGCCAGGACAGCAGGGCATGGAGGCTTCCGTGGCAGCGGGGAAGCCCCAGGCCCTGCAAACAGAGCCGGGCCGGGACAGAAGGGAAAGGAGTCTTCCCTGGCAGCGGGGAAACCCCAGGCCCTGCAAACAGAGCCGGACCAGGACAGCAGGGAATGGCAGATTCTGCGGCAGTGGGGAAACCCCAGGCCCTGCAAACAGAGCCGGGCCGGGACAGAAGGGAATGGCAGATTCTGCGGCAGTGGGGAAGCCCCAGGCCCTGCAAACAGAGCCTGGACAGCAGGGCATGGGGGTTTCCTTAGTGTGTCAGTGTCCTCAAAGCCCCCAGGCCTGGCAGACAGAGCACACTGCAGGGCACTGGGGCTTCCTTCACATGGAGCATAGGGAGGCCGGCAGAAAGCGGAGAGCAGGGCATGGGGGCTTCATCTCCATGGCTGTAGTGAAACCTCCAGGCCCCGCAGAGAGCAGAGAACCATAGGGAGTGGGCCTAAGCCATCAGTAGGACATCACCTGAGAACTCCTGGATTGTAGAGGATGCAGGTTGGGCTGAGGGACCCCCGTGCACGAATTTAGTGCACCGGGCCTCTAGTTGTTTAATAACATGCTATTTAGCCTCCATGTGTTTGATTGTTTTTGAGTGTTTTTATTGTAGCTAATTTCTAACTTCATGCCATTGTGGTCTGAGAAGATGCTTGATAAGATTCTAATCTTCTTGAATTTGTATAGACTTAGTTTGTGTCCTAACATGGGGTCTATCTTTGAGAATGTCCTATGTGCACTTGAGAAGAATAAATATTCTGTAGCTTTGGGGTGAGATGATCTGAAGATGTCAATTAGTTCCACCTGATCTAGTGCGTCATTTAGGATTGCTGTTTCCTTGTTGATTTTTTGTCCAAAAGATTTATCCAGTTATGTCAGTGGGGTATTAAAGTCCCTTACTATGATTGTACTGCAGTCTATCTCTCCCTTGATATCCTCCAGAAGATTTTTTATATATTTGGATGCTCCTGTATTGGGTGCATCTATGTTTACCAGAGTTATAGTCTCTTGTTGTATCTATCCTTTTAGTATTATGAAGTTGCCTTCCTTATCTCTTATTATGGCCTTCACTTTGAGGTCTATTTTGTCAGATATCACTATTGCTACCCCAGATTTTTTTCATTTACATTTTCATTACAAAATTTTTTTCATCCATTCACTTTCAGTCTGTTTGTCCCTTGTTCTGAAGTGGGTCTTTTATAGACAGCATATATATAGGTCATGTTTTCTTATCCATTCAGCTACCCTATGTCTTTTCATTGGAGCATTTAGTCCATTTACCTTTAAGGTTATTATTGATAGGTACTTATCTATTGCCATTTTTATTTTTTATGCTTGTATTCCTTCTTCCCTTCCTATTTCTTCTTTTTACAGTATTCCCTTTAGCATTTCTTGCATTGCTGGCTTGGTGGTGATAAACTCCCTTAGCCCTTTTTTGTCTGTGAAGCTCCTGATTTCACCTTCAATTTTGAATGATAGCCTTGCTGGGTATAGTATTCTTGGATTCAGTCCATTGCTTTTCATCACTTTGTATGCTTCATGCCATTCCTTTCTGGCCTGATGTGTTTCTGTTGAGAAATCAGTTGATAGTCTAATGGGAGATCCCTTGTAGGTAACTTTCTGTCTCTCTCTTGCAGCCTTTAAAAGAATAAAAGCAAGAATGATATAAAGAAAAGAAAAATTAGCCCTGGCCAGTTTGGCTCAGTGGATAGAGCGTTGGCCTGTGGACTCAAGGGTCCCGGGTTCAATTCTGGTCAAGGGCATGTGCCTTGGTTGCGGGCACATCCTCAGTAGGGGCTGTGCAGGAGGCAGCTGATCGATGTTTCTATCTCATCGATGTTTCTAACTCTCTATCCTTCTCCCTTTCTCTCTGTAAAAAATTAATAAAAAATATAAAAAAAGAAAAATTATGGGGAGAAAGCACATAGAACAAATAAACAAATAAACAAACCAAAAAGCACAAATAATAAAACACTGGAAAAGGGCTGGTGGGGGGGGGGGGGCAGAATCTGTATATGCAGAGCTTAAATAAAGGAAATAAGGTTAAAGAATTAGAGGACTAGGGGAAGGACCATGGTTTAGAATAGAGGAGGTAGAAATAAAATGAGAAGACAAGAAAAAAGATTTTGAAAAGGAGAATATTAGAGAGAGCAGACATGCCTAAATTTAGGAAGTGAAACAAAATAAGAAATTAGGAGAAGCAGAAAAGAGAAAGAGGAGAGAGAAAAAATTTAGTAGTGAATAAAAACAAAAGAGGAAGAGGAAGGGAAATAGAGTAGGAGCCGTAAAGAGGAAATTAGATATGTGAACAAACCAACAGAGACTGGAATAATAACAAATCAATAAAGCAGGTAGTTAAAGAAGATCAATTTTTAAACAGGGGGAAAAAAGAAAGGAATATAAAAACTAAAAAGAAGAAAGGACAAGAAAAATGGGAGGGGAAAAAAACAGAGGAAGAAAAAGGTGCAAAAAATAATAAAATAAAATAAAAAATTGAAGTGTCATTCATTTCAGCCGAGTTTTAATGCCCCATGGGAGCTGGCTTAGGACCCCACACTTCTGTTCTGTCTGTCAATTCTGGGCTTCCTGTTCGGTACTTAGGTGCTAACCACTGTCAGGCACTGTTTTTTTGGGGGGGTTTTAGCACCCTGCCTGAAGCTCCAAGAGGTCCACTGGTCCATTGCTTGTCTGTCCTCGCAGGCCTTGGCTACAAGCAGGAGGGGCCAGTCTGCCCTTTTTGCCTGTCAGCCAGCTGTCAATCTTAATCACTCAAGAGTCTGTTTCTGACAGGGGTTAATTGGGGTTGGTGCTGTTTCACTTTCAGGGAATAAGATGGGTGTTTTTTCCTGTCTCAGAGCTACTCCTCTGCGAGTTGCCCAAAATATTACTCTGGCCTTGGTTGGACAGAGGTCCTTGTATGGAGACCAATGTGGTCAGCTGGGACCCTGGAGTTTTTTTCAGTCTGGTTCCCAGAATAGCAGAGGGGACAGCCCCTCTTCCAATCTGGTCACTGAGGGCTCCCTGAGAAGATTCAGACCCAGAAGCTTGGCCTCTGCCTTTGTTTCCTCCGTAAAGCTCAAAATGCAGGGTGTGGCAGGGTGCCCTGAGGCTACTGGGAGGGGCTAGCTCCTCTTCAGAGAAATGGCCACTTAGGTTTGGAAGCCTAAGCTGGTCCCAATGCAGGACTCCTGACCACATCTCCCTGCCCTGCTTCCCTCCCCAGCCTCTCCTCCTCAGGCACCTCAAGTCCCTGCCTCCCTCCCTGTGCCAAAGCCTTGGGTGAGTGATTGCAATGGAAAAGTCCTGTATTCTGGATTTAGAGATTAAAAACAAAAACAAAACAAAACCAACAATGAAACTGTGGCTTTCTCTCCCCCCAGCACCGTGCTTCTTTTTCCTTTTGTGGGAACCACCTTCGAGGCTGGTGTCTCAGGCCTGGACTCCCAGGGAGCCAGCAGCCCTGTGACTTTTCCTTTTCACAGTGGATGGTGCTCAGCCTGGGCTGGGCTTCTATTTTTCCGAGGGAACAGATTTTCCCACATCGCAGCTTCCTCCCCTCCCTCTAAGAACAAGCTAAAGGAGTTCATCAGCGCCAAACCAGTATTATATGAAATGCTAAAGGGTATTCTTTAAGAAGAGGAAGAAGAAGAAAAAGGTAAAGATAAAAAATTATGAACAACAAAGTGACAACAAATACATATCTATCAACAAGTGAATCTGAAAACCAAATGAATAAAAAATCTGATGAACAGAATAAATTGGTGAATGTAATAGAATCAGGGGCTTGGAAATGGAGCAGACTGACAATTCTTGGGGGGGAAGGAAAGTAGGGAGGTGCGGGAAGAGTTTCGAAAAAAGATCTTATATGCATGTATGCAGTACCTATGGAGGTGGGCAATGGGGTGGCAGGGTATGCAGTACCTATGGAGGTGGACAGTGGGGTGGCAGGGTATGCAGTACTTATGGAGGTGGACAGTGGGGTGGGAGGGTATGGAGTAACTATGGAGGTGGACAGTGGGGTGGGAGGGTATGCAGTACCTATGGAGGTAGACAGTGGGGTGGCAGGGTATGCAGTACCTATGGAGGTGGACAGTGGGGTGGGAGGGTATGGAGTAACTATGGAGGTGGACAGTAGGATGGCGAGGGCCTGGGGTGGGGCGAAAACCGGGTGGAGGGAAGCTATGGGGGGCAAAAAGAGGGACATCTGTAATAATCAGAACAATAAAGATTTTTTTAAAAATCTTTATTCTTAAAGGGCTTAAGTCTAGTAGAGAAAGCACAGTGGATACAAGATACTATAAGATAAATAATGATGTTCAAATCATAAATTCTATAATATCTACAATCAGGGAACATCCAAATTTTTCTTAAACACTTCCTTTGAAGAAAGAATTCACTCTTTCTTGAGGTAGATACTGAAGTTGCTGCAACTTATCCTTCCTTAATATATTCATGCTTCCCTGTGTTCTTTCCTCTAGAACCACAAAGGGTAAGTTTAGCCATCTTTCATTGGATCATCCTTTAAATATGGGAAGACAGATGTCATAATGACATCCACTCTAAACATCTTCAATAACTTCAGCTGTTTTATAGCTTAAAGTTCCATGGACACATAGAAGGTAGAGAGCACTTTCAGGTAGAGACCTGAGCTAGTTATTGAATAAGCAAAATTTGACTTTAACTTTGAAAAAGCACTTCTATAAGCAAAAGCATAAGGAGGGTTGTTCCAGATGGAATAAGCAGAAAAATCAAAGTTTTATATGAAAAGAGGAGGTTAGCTCAGCACAGTTGTTAGAACAGTGAGACCATGTAGGTTAAGAGGATAAATTAAAGTTTGTAGTTTCATGATTAGAAAACTTAAAACATTTTTGAACAGAAGAATTACATGATAAAATATGTGTTTGGGGAACATTACTTAGGTGTAAAATGGAACCTCGAGAGAGAGAAGGAAAAATAAGGGGTTATTATGGAAATCTAAATTGGATGTAAGAAATGCCTGAAATAGAAAAATGGTGGGAGGCCTGATAAGAATAAACCAAATGCAAGATTTTGTGCAAAAATGAAATAATCATGCATAGTACTACTATATCTATCACTTCTTTATTTCAATACTAGTGGCCCGGTGCACGAAACTCATGCGGGGGGGGGGGTGTCCCTCAGCCTGGCCTGCACCCTCTCCAATGTGGGACATCCCTCTCACAATCTGGGACAGCTGGTTCCTAACCACTTGCCTGCCTGATTGCCCCTAACTGCTTTTGTGTGCCAGCCTGATCGCTCCCTAACCACTCCCTGCCAGACTGATTGACACCTAACTGCCCCTTTGCCAGCTTGATCACCCCCAACTGCCCTCCCCTGCCAGCCCGATCGCCCACAACTGCCCTCCCCTGCCGGCTTGATCGCCCCCAACTGCCCTCCCCTGCCGGCCTGATCGCCCCCAACTGCCCTCCTTGCTGGCCCAATCGCCCACAACTGCCATTCCCTGCTGTGACCCACCTCCTCCTCCAGGACCCGCCTCCTCCGCATGTGGTGGCAGAGACCAGGACCGGCCTCCTCTGTGCGGTGCAGAGCTGTGGGACCCCCAGGCCTCACCACGTGGAGCAGTTGCCAGGCCCCACTTCCACTGTGTGCATGGCCATCTTGTGGCAGCCATCTTGTGACGACATCGCACATGAGGGCCACTTAGGCTTTTATTAGTATAGACTAAGAAATCACTGTATGATATTTGTTGATTATAGACTTCTAGAAAGACAGGATGGCGAAGTATAAAGTAGCTTTAGAGTCAGATAGGCTAGACTTAAAATCTTGGATCTGCTGCTCCTTAACTGTTTTCATGTACAGGTTATTTTAACTGGGAATTTCAATTACCTAGTTTGTAACATGGAGGTAATAAAGTGGAGTGGTGCCTGGTATAATGGCACTAAATAAATATTAGTTATGTCCTCTTTTTTTACTTCCCTTTTTAAACATTTTTGTTAAGCTGCTGTTAGGTACTTTAATATGCCTGTTGAAGAAAGCCACTGAAGTTCAACTCAAGTACATAGTCCAGGGTGCAAGATACAATTGTATTGCTTACAATTACTCTCTTTCCTCCTATAAGAGGATTCTATTGCCCATCCTTTGCCATGTTGTGGTATTGGGGTTTTTTGCAGGGATTCTCTGTAGGACTCTTTTCCGCCCCCACTAACTTTGGGAATGTGAGCATAAGAGATGTATACTGCACCTGAGAAGTTTTTAAATCTATTGCATGTGTTGATTATTTTTGCCATGAAAAAGACATATCCCTACCCTAGGTTACTCCTGGAATAAAGAAAACACATGAATCAGTTGCTGCAGCCAAAATATGATGAGTGAGAAATAAACCATGGAATTTAGCATAACCTAGCAAAACAAAACAAAACAAAACAAAACAAATTAACAAAAGTAAACAAATAATTGTGAAAAACTGCAAGATCGATATCATAATGAAGAGGGACCACAACTCTGTCTGGAAGTAAAGGGGTAGCCAGGGAAAGATTTTGGGAGAGCCAGGCCTGTGTGGCTCAGTAGTTGAGCATTGACCTATGAACACAGGAGATCATGGTTCAATTTCAGTCAGAGCCTATGTTTGGGTTCTGGGCTCAATCCCCAGTCGGGAGCCTGCAGGAGGTAGCTGACCGATGATTTTCTCTCAGCATTAATGTTTCTATCTCTCTCTCCATTCCTCTCTGAAATCAATAAAAATATATTTAAAAAAAAATATTTTGGGAGAGAATGATGCCATAGAAAAATGTGAAATCAAAAATAAAAATGGGCTGGGCAAATCAAAAGCTTCCGTGGAAATTGGACATTCCAAAGTACTAACAGGGCTATTTGGGAAAAAGAAAGGAGTAAGGTATGGTGAAAGTTAGGATGCACATGGTGGTGATGTGCATTCCAATCTCATAAGGCTGAATATACTAGATAATTTACTTACATATTATATTTATCATTTATTATCTATATTTCACCAGTAGACTGTAATTTCAATGTATCTTTAAGGCTTATTTAATTCATTGGTGTGTCTCAAGTATGAGGAAAAGTGACTAGACGTAATAGGTGCTCAATAAGTATTTCTCGAATCATTCAAAAGTCTCAAAAGTCATGCTGAAAAAAAAAAAAAAGTCATGCTGAGTTTAAGTTTTGTTATTGGGAGCCACTAAATATTTTAAGGGGTATTTACATCTCAGAAATATTATTGTATCAGTTATATAGATAATAGTTTGGAATATAAACAATAAACTGTCTTACTGATTTTGCTTGTGTGAAACCTAAAATAGCCACTGTTTAAAAGGCAAGAGTTTTTAGGCACTTACTGAACATTTCAAAATACACTGAGAGGAAAAGAGAAAAATATTCCTGAACAGTATTTAGGTGTTAATACAAGTTGGAGATGATGAATTTTAATATTTATTAATCCACAGAGTTTATAGATTTTTTTCAACAAAAATCAGTTTCCCAAATATAAGGGCTTAGAAAAAAGATTTTAATAATTGGGCAATTTTAGGATAGATTAAAGAGCTAGAAATCCATGGAAATATGAAAATTTTAAGAAAGCACCAAGTAGTGTGGGGTAGGACTATGGGAGCACACAGAGTATATGAATCACATATTGAACAGTGGTCAAAATCACAAGTAGAGAGAACTCTCACCTCTCTCTCTCTCTCTCTCTCTCTCTCTCTCTCTCTCTCTCTCTCTCTCTCTCTCCTCTCATATGCACACATGTGTACACACACAGAGAGTATGTACTAGTATTTGTTCTTCCGGCTCTCGCATGTCCAGTCCTAAAGTGTTACAAGCTCTGAAAGCAAAAAGCACTTCAATGTATAAGGTTTGTATTAGTTGTTTCTTGATTTCTCCTAAAATTCTTCACATGTAGTGCAGTTCTGCGAGTAAATTTGTAGGTCACGTTTTAAGAACTAAGAGAGTAGTACTATAAGAAAAGGGAATAACTGATTATTCCTTTATGTTTAATCAGTTACTCTAGGATTTGATAGAATATTTTATTTTTGTGGCTTTTCTAAAATATGTAAAACAAACATGTATTTAGCAAAATAAATGTCTAAGTATAGGATACAGAAATGGAAACAATGGATTTTATTTTTTTCTACATGTCTGTAAAAAATTTAATTATTTCAAAATGTTATCTATCTACAATCCATTTTAAATTAGTCATGAGATTTTAATGGGAGTTGTGAAGTGTCTTTTCCAAGGGAAAAAAAAAAGTAAGACTGATGTTATGAATCATCTTCATACTTACTCTGTTGTAATTTTTTAGTTTCAATTTAATTTTTTAAATATTAGTCGTTCTATTTTAATTGTTTAATACACTGACAAAACTAGAATTAAAAAGAGGTTGGCCGAGTAAAACAGATCACTGAGCTTTAAATTGACTTCTATAATATTTCAGATTTAGTCAATTGTCTGATAAATTTATTTTATACTGTTAGAAAAACAAATATAAACATAATTGGTGTTTATTACAGTGACTAAATATTCACTTCTAAATAATCAGAAGGCAGTTCAGTGTTCATGAGAGTTTCAAGTGTTTTCTGGAGTCCCATACATTGGTGCCACTTCTGAAATTTTTACAAAGCAACACCATTCAAACATCACAAAGGAAAAAAATTGCTTCAGAAAGTCACCCTTTATCTTACATTGGCCTTCATTTAAAAAAATATTCTTACTTCACTTGCAAACAAAATGAATTTTAACTTCCATATAAATACATTGAGGATGAGCAACTGCTTCTTTTACCAGAACCAGTAGCAAAGATGGAGAAAAAGTGGATACACAATATCTCCCTGAATGATTGCTTCTTTAACATGAGAAGAAGCTAGAGTGGGAAGAGGAATTATTAGAGTACCCACTCAACCAACAATCATGACTTTGCTTATGGACATTTTGGACAACAGAAGGAAATGAAGGAAGTGAGGACAAGGGAGTATTATATCTCTTCCAAAATGTACTTGGTTCCCTAGGGAAATTTTACTGTCTGTATAAGATAATTTATTTTACAAAGTGCATGCCTGTTTCCTGGACCCTATGTGGAAAATAGTTTACTTTAATAGTGCATTAAGATTACAATATTTTAAAATACATATTTTAAATGAAACAACTATATTTTAACTGTTACCATCATTGCAGGGGACTAGGAAGAATAAGAAAAGCTATTTAAGGTTTTGCTGTGAAAGTTTTCTTAACTATACAACCTAAAACCTACCTCTTCCCTCCATTATTAGTAGGAAATGTAATCAATAACACAAGTATAGTTTTTATCTTATTTCTACTTCTCTTCTTATACTCCCTATATGTAAATTTGTATATTTTAATATACAAATAGTATGCGTCTCTTTGATCATTTGTAACAGTGAACTAGAGAAATAAAAATTTTATTGTGATGTAAATAATTTTAAGAATAAATAACTAATTAAAATTATTTCCTCTTAATTATAAAAAATCAACAACTATGAGAACTATTCCTCATAAATATTTTCACTTGTCAAATTACTACTGCCGAGCTAACCTGAAATTCTAGCAAAAGCTAACTATCAGTAAAGTAGAAACTTATATGCTTGAAAAATCACATATTTTTACTTAACTGATCTTAGCAGTGCACACTGTCCCTGTTTCCAGTCACCACCAGATACGCAGATTCACCAGCTGACCACAGGAGAGCAAAATTAATATCAGCAACTGGATGACCAGCCACGTGAACCTGCACATCCACAGAAAAACCCCTTGCTACTCCCCTCAACTTTCACTCCCCTTTTACCCCATATAATTAGCTGGTTTGACAAGAGCTGTGAAGATGGGCTTTGAATAAATCACTTTCCTTCTCACAGCACCTGTCTCATGAGTTTGGCTTTCATTGCCGTAGGCAGCCACACTTGGGTTTGGTTTCAGCATTTGGTGAGCCAGCCAGGAGCTAGTAGGAGCCCCCAGTAAGAAGCTGTACTTTCAGAGGGGATTCCTCAGGGTGCCTGAGGCTGACTGAGCCTGGAAGAGATCTTGGAAGTCCCTAGCAGCTGCTGAGTTATTTTACACGGTGACTGTCCCTGTCTCTCTCTCTCTCTCTCAGAGCTGGTTGCCTGCTATATCCAGCTGGGGAAAGGAAACAAGCTACTGACGGGCTGACAAGCCTAAGACTGTATAAGTCCCTGGTTTGCATAACCAGACGGCCTCTGCCCCACCATCTCAGTTTCTTTGAACCATCAGCAATTCCATAGGAAACAACTGGAACCTTGTGGAGTGTGGCAAGGCTTTATGACAAGAAAATCCCAGTTCCCCAATGCAGGATTTGGTTGGAATACCTACCACTTTTGGTCTGGTTACATGATTTGGGGGTATTGAATGCTTTTGGGTTGCTTATTATTCTTATCTTTGTGTTTCTGATGTTAGATGTAATTGCCTTAGGGAATTTGTATAGCAACAATACTACTGCTCTTTAATTGTCTATTCATTTGTTTTTCCGTGTGTTGATAACCTGGTCCTTGTCCAATAATTATGGGAGCGGTAGCATCCATTCCTAGTGTAGCCCCTTTGGGCATGTTCTGGCTGACTGGTCTACCTATGGGTACGAACCAATGACAAGAAAAAGATAAACTTTTATTGTAACACAGCTTGGCCAATGTATGCTTTGTGTTGGGAGCATGATGGCCCCTAAATGGTACTCTAAACTACTATACTATTTTACAATTGGAGTTATTTTGTCAAAGGTTTGGTAAATGGGATAATATCTCTCATGTACAAGTATTCATGCTGTTACATCATAAGAATTCTACTCAGAAAGGATTTAAACCAATGGTTCAGAGGCAGGGGGCGTGGGGGAGTCTCACTCCCCTCCCATATAGTAAAACTCAGGAAACAGAAGAAAAATAAGGAAATGTGTCTTTTAAACACTCTAAATCCTCCTCCTGGAAATCTAGGAGCTGCTGCAGTCCAGAGAACAATGGAAACAATGGGAAATTAATGCCACCCCAAATCCTGTGCAGCCTGTGGAAGCTGACGGGGCGGTTGTCCCTCCTCAATGTGAGGAGAAAATAGCACTTTTAAACGCAAGCCTGATATCGCCCCTGTCTTTCTCCAGCCTCCTCCAAAGTTGCCAAGGGCACTAGGTAATCGAACAGCTCACTTTTGAGCACACTACAGGAATGCAATAAATACCAAGAATCCAAATGGGTAATTGAAGTTTAATTAATGTCTTGGATAATAATTGACTTTAAAATCTCATAAAGTTATTAAAAACTAAGAAATAGAAGTAATTAAAATTAAGGGTTTTGGAAAAAAGCATTTCAGTAATAATATATATATGTATATATATTATTATATATATATTATTAAACATAGGTTTACAAACTTGAGAATTTTACTAAGTTAAATAATAAAAAATATTAAATATCTAGATATCTATACTAATAATAGAGAAATATGCAAATTGCCTGGGATGCTGTCACATAATGACCAATAAAGACGGGGGCGGGGCCGTGGCAGAGAGCTCTCAGCTCGCCTGCGCCAGGGGTCCAAAGGGCGTGGAGAGGAAGGGAGCACAGATAGGCAGTTAGGGCGATCAGGCCAGGAGGGGAGAGCAGATAGGCAGTTAGGGGGATCAGGCCAGGAGGAGAGAGCATGTTAATTACCTACTTTTAGTTGTCACTAAAAAAATTAAGATTTTTAAGAGTTAAAAATTCTAATTAACTTAAAAAGAGATGATATAATTTAGTAATAAAAAGTATGAAATATGAAAACACTTATTGCAGGAAAAGAAAGAAAATAAGTTGTTCTAAAGCTTGTTATTCCTGAATGGATAAGGGAAAGCAAACTAAAAAGGACTAGGATAGTTGTAGAAGGTTTGTAAAGAGAAATCTTGAAAGAAAACTATATAGTTAAGCTGAGCAAGGAATTTAATTAAGTGAATGAATTTAAAAATAAAAAGTAAGCTAATACAAAGTTGGAGTTTGGTTCTTTTCCACTCTTTTAAAAGTACAAGAATTTTTCTCTTGCTTTCCAGATATAAAGAAACTTTTTTTTCTTAAAGCAATTTGGTAAATTATACTTGCATAAGCAATATTGAAGCATTTATATTTTTCTCCCTATTTTATCCCTCCAGAATTGGGTGATTCTCAACAAGTAAGTCATGGCAATATGTTTGCTGGCATGAATTCAATATGACCAGTTTCTAAATGTGGTTTTATTAACTAAGACTTTGACTAGCATGTCACGACTGAGAAGACATGCCTGGACTCTGGATGCCACCAGAAAGCTTTAAAGAATGAAGATTGACTTTAGAGCCAATAAAAGCCCTTAGGTAGACCAGTCAGCCAGAACATGCCCAAAGGGGCTGCACTAGGAGTGGATGCTATAGCCCCCATGGCCTGGTACCTTGCTTATTCATATGATACATGGCAGTCTTTTCAGGAAAGGAGCAAAGGTTTCTTTCCTGGGAAATGGCAAAAAAAGAACCTCAAGACATTTTTTGGACCTTGAGAACTTGAGGAGTTTACCCAAAACTATAAGTATTGCATGCAAAGCCCAATGACAACTTTGTGGCATGTTCTGTCCTATAGATATTAGCAAAGCTTAGACTGACTATACTTCTAATAGGCCTTCTATTATACTTAGGAATAAAACTAATAATAGCCTATATTACATTGATAAGAAAACATACCTTCCCAAATACTAATCCTTAACCAACTACCTGCTTTTAAACCCTCAAAGTTTTGCCTCAGAGCAGGTACACCTCTTCTATCAGAAGTTAGAACCTGTCAACCAGACTCTGTAGATATAAAGTAAAAATTGACAGTGGGGAATTGCTACCACTGAGCTAACCTTAAAATCCTAGTAAGAGTTAACAATAAAGTATAAATTTATCTGCCTGAGAAATCACATATTTTTACTTAAGTATCTTAGCAAAGCACACTGTTCCTGTTTCCAGTCACCACCAGATGTGCAGACTCACAAGAGGGCAAAATTAGTATCAGGAACAGGATGACCTGCCAAGTCAACCTGTACATCCACAGAAAAATCCCCTTCTGCTCCCCTCAACTCCCACTTCCCTTTGAACCTTTACATCTAGCTGGCTTGAGAAGAGCTGTTGAGATGGGTTTTGGGACAGGAGTCCCTCATCTTCTCAAGGCACCAGCACTTGAATAAACCACTTTCCTTCTCAGTGGCAACCTGTCTCATGAGTTTGGCTTTTGTTGCAGCAGATAGCTGAACTTGGGTTCTGTTTCAAGATCACACAAAGTAAAAATATAAAGATTTCTTGATTCTACATTTAGTTTTTAATTATTTTCAATAACTTCTATGCTATTATTTGGGGAATTAACAAGGGTCCAATTCAGTGCATGCCTTGGAACATTAATATCAAATTTTAAATATTAATATTTTCTAAGAATGCATAAGCAAATAGATACTTCTACACATTCTGTTAATTGTTTTATACAATGAATAAAATCACTTAATGAATAAAATATAAACTTAGTATGGTTATGCCATTAGATTGCAAGTTAGGTAAAGTTTGAAAATCACTATTTATTATTTTCTTACCATTCAGTTGGTAATGTCAGTAAAAGTTAATCTCCAACCTGGGCCCATTGTAGGTAAAAGCTGTTTAATAGACTACAATTGACTTAATATCTAGGAATATTCATTACTGCCTTTAAAAGTAAATCAGTGTTGTAAAATATAATAAAATATAAAATATTTAAAACTTGCCTGATGACAACTATAACTTTTTTTTTAATGAGTGGGCAACTTTTCTGAGGTTAATTAGGCTGATGAAACTGAGCATATAAAAGAGGAAGAATACTTGGTCCTGCTACGCCTGCAAACTGCACCAGGCATCAGACATCTTCTCAGATGAAATCCCTGCCACTAAGGCCAACAGCTGTAGTTAAGTCTTATGTGTTCTGTTTAACCAGCATTGCAAATTGCCTTTTTATTTTAGCCACACAGTAAGTGACGCTGAGTATGTATAATGAAAATAGCACTATACATTTAAAATCAAGATAAGCTGTTTTTATACAGGTTTTATAACATTTTTTTTTCAAAAGTAATAATCTGTAGTATTTTATTGAATGTAAAAAATAGTTTATAGAATTTCTTTATGTTTAACTAGAGGCCTGATGCACGAAGATTCATGAAGAATAGGCCTTCCTTCCCCTGGCTGCTGGCACCAACTTCCCTCTGGCACCCGGGACCCTGGCTGTTTCTCTCCAGCTGCCGCCAGGCATCTGGGACTGGGGCTGCTTTGCTCCTGTTGCTGCCAGGCACCCGGAACCTGGGCTGCTTTGCTCCGGCCGCCACTGCCACCCACCGGGGGCGTGCTCTGAGCCGTGCCATGGCCGCCTGGAGCATGCCCCCACCCCTCGTGTGTGTCCGCTGGGGCTGGGGGGCGCACACAGTCCCCTTCCGCCCATCTGCATGTGCAGCTCCTCCTGAGCCATCGTGATGCCTCCTCCTGAGCTGGTCGTGACTGTTATGGCATCCCAGCCTAATTTGCATTATATATATATATATATATATATATATATATATATATATATATATATGTTGTTTTATATAATGCATTTTAGTTGATCTTTATGTTTCCTCCAGCCTAAACCCATTTATCCAAAATCTGGACCTGAATTATAAACTACAGTGATGCACAAAGAGAAAATTCTAGTTACATTTCAGTAAACTGAAAAATCAAATGTCTTTGAATACTGAAACAAGTAACAGGAAGTTAGACATGAAAAAGGAAATAGAGAAACTTTAAATTGAAGATATGACTCTTCAATTTGAAGTTTACAATCTAGTTGAAGAGATGGAGTCCTAAAAAGTATTCTTACAGACCTAAAGGAAAAATACATGTACAAACAACACTACTACCTGCACATATTAACACAATATAATTGAGCACATAAATTCTGAGTAGAGGAAAGAATCATCAGTGGGGTCAATATGTTTTCCATAAAGGATAAGGTAGCAATTGATAAGAAAACTGGTATTATATTAGGTAGAGGGAATGCTTTCTAAATAGAATGCTTAAAAAAGCACAAAGTATGGACAAAGTAAACATTTTGGTAGAAGAAAATGACATTTATTTGAAATGAATAAAAAACTGTGACATTGTTGTCAATAGAAAATAGCAAAATTAAATTAAAAAGAAAATCCATAAATCAGAGTATACTCTATAGATTAAATAAAAATATACTATATATATAACTATTTGTTGCCATAAGCATTAGATATGGAGCTCTTTATTACCAATATTACACATATTTTACAAAGATAAAAAAGAGAAGAATTATTTTAAACTTAAATTAGTAAATAACATTCCTATACTGATTCCAAGATCCCACAAAGGAGAAGCAGTGTGAAGCAAGTTTAGCAGCATAAACTATTAGAATATCACTTAGGTTAAAGGAAGAAAAGAAGATATTTACACGTAAGCTAATTGTCAATATTTGTAAAGTTGTTTTTTTTTTTAATGTGCAGTGGCACTGATCCCATTAAGAAAAAAAAACAAAGAAAGAAAAAAACAAAACAAGGAAAATTATTGATGGCACAATCATTTGGAACTATGCACAAATACCATTAGAGAAAAAACTTCCCCAAATATATTTTCTACTAAATTTCAGTGCTGTTACAATTTCTTATCTAGGTCTTTTCTTCTTTGAGAACATTTAATCATGAGACTCAGACTGACCTGAAAGGAACTTGACTGAGTAATGTTCAAGTTTTTATTTCAATGATTATCCAATAGGTAAAGAAAAGTAACTATCAAAGTTAACCCAGGTTTTTTTTATAATGAAAAGTCACTGTAGATGAAATATTTAATGCCTTAAAAACAGACTCTGAAAATTAAAAAAAACAACAACTATAATATTAAAATATTGATAAAATGCAAATGACCCAAGGATATTGATAAGAAGTAGTCATATTATTTGCAGTCTTCAGATTTTTGGAACAAAAGAAATATATTTTAAATTTTCATCCACTCTACCAATATGGCCAATAAAGAATAGATACTTTACTGGAGAAGATTTTATGGTATTATAAAGAAAAAAGTGAGTGGCAATAAAATATAAACCACATGAAATTCAGTAAGTAAAGATATACTTGAAGATTTTCACAAACATTTGCCATTCACACTACAGAATTCACTAAGCAAAATGGAATATAAAGTCTTGGATGGTACTTTCTAGTTTTTGAATTGTTTGATGCCTTCATTGATTTACTTCACCAGAACATGTTCAAAATAATTACATTCTTTCCTAACTAATATTGAGAAATTTTTTATGATGCATTTAAAAGCTCTAACTCTCACTAATCATAATGAATATAAAGATCAAGTAGTCTAAGAATGCAACTTAAAAATACAGTAATAAAAAAACAATTTGGTGTTGTTAGAAAATGAATGTTGGGAAAACTGACTACAAATCAATGATTGATTGCATAAGGGATCCTAATTTCAAGTGTAAAAAGCAATAAAACAAATTCCACTGCACTTTCAAAAATCATATCCAGATAGGATAGAATTTATGACTAGTACCACTTCTCGGGTTTTCTCTCCTTTAAGTTTACCTGAATGCACATAAGAAATCTTCTATAGAAAAATCTTTGTTAGTTGAGGTACAGCCTTTTGTACCTAAATTTAGTAAGAAATTTCAGAAATGTTATGGCTGGTAATTACAGAGTGAATCTAAATCAAATAATAGCTTTTTAATCAGTAGAATGATCATGGTAATTTAAAAGGTGAACATAGCAAGAATGTTGTTAACATCAAATTGTTGATATCAAAGATTGAAATTAATACCGGATCATTAATCAGAAAATAAATCTATCATGAAAGAGGATTTTTTTGAGAACTGCTAATAACTGCTATCACACTTTCTTGAATCCATAAACCAAATATAGATATAGAAGAATGACTGATATTAGCAGCCTGAAAGTGACAGTTTCCTCATGAATATCATCAGACCACGTGACCTCTATGGTATTAAGACTTGAAGAAAAATCATGTTATTATGAAGTAATTCAGCAGTCAGCTTGATGAGTATGCTGCACTGCAAAAGCACAGATACCTGTATCAAAGCTGATTTCATGTCATTACCTGCATGTTTAGGGAGTTACTTGAAAACAAAATAAATGGAACTAAAAATGTTTTGTGTAAATAAGTACATAAAATCACAGCAAATACAGTGAAAATAGGTTCAATAAGGGGGGATAAGGCTAAAATGTGGTCTCTAAATCTCTATTCATGATTGCTACTGGCATGCCCCAAATCACCATTTAGATTTTATCTAATCCAAATACTTTTCAATGACAGTGATACCCCTTGAGTATTAGAAGACATAGACATGTAGGAAACTGTTCTAATAGGTTACTTTTTAAAATACACCTTTATTGATTTCAGAGAGGACGAGAGAGGGAAAGAGATAGAAACATCATTGATGAGAGAGAGAGTCATTGATCGGCTGCCTCCTGCACACCCCACACTGGGGATCAAGCCTGCAACCCAGGGATGTGCCCTGACCGAGAATCGAACCACAACTTCCTGGTTCATAGGTCGATACTCAACCACTGAGTTATGCTGGCTAGGCTAATAGGTCACTTTTTTTTTAAATGTCCAAAACCACTAAACCAAAGTTATTCCATTCACCATGATTTTTACTGCTATTTCAAGAAAAGCAGATTTAAAAAAATGGTTTTCATCTTATGCTGTGTCCATGACAAATATTGCAAAGCAAGAAGCAATGTCAGCTATGACTTTAAACCTAGGACTTTGGAATTACTATCAGGGTTAAATGGAAGACAATTTAGTCAAAACTATCAAAATTTCAAATATCTGCACTCATTGACCCAACAGATCCATCTTTAGGAATTTATTTAATAAATAAGTTTATTTATATAATAGATATTTATGCTCATATAAATATTCAATGATACACACACATATATACATACATGTTTGTATAAAGATGTTCATTTTATCAATATTATAATAACCAAATAAAAATAACCTAATATTTATTAATTAATATTTCACATATTCATATAATAGAACACTATACAACCTAGTAAAATGAATAAGGGAATTGTTTATAGTAGTTTGCTACACAGAATACATACATATACATATGTGTGTGCATTGGAGCAGAATAACACAATTCCACTTCTGGTTGTCTAAAGAAATAGAAAACTTCATATGTGGAATTTATGAAATTTTATTTTTTTATGTTTTGGGTTAATCTTTACTGAAGGATATTTTTTCCACTGATTTTAGATAGAGTGGAAGAGAGAGTGGAGAAATATTCCTATGAAAAATGTCCAAGATTTTACTGCCTATTTATTCTTTAAGGATTTTTACTGTATTCTTGTGTATGGTGTAAGGAAGTGGTCTAGTTATCTACACTAATAAAAGAGTAAGATGCAAATTGACTGTACCATCACGACACCCACCAGCCAATCAGGAGTGAGTATGCAAATTAACCCAACAAAGATGGCTGCTTAATTTGCATACACAGGGGCTGAGCGGCCAGGAGCAGAGTGGGACACTGTGTTGTCACCATGGCAACTACGCAGGCATTCCACACTGCCCCAGCCACTCCAGGCACCTGGGCAGTGTGGGAAGGTGGAAAGGCAAAAAGGTGGCTCTGGCCAGAGTAAAGGTGGTGCCGGAAACCAGGGGAAGGAAGACCCGTTCTTGCACGAATCTTCATGCATCGGGCCTCTAGTCTATATATATAAAGAGCCAGTGACCAGAATGCCGTAATGACCGGAATGACAAATGACCAGTTGCTATGACGCCCAGGTTGCTATGATGTCCCCTGTGGCCTGCCAACCAGTCGATCATGGGCGGGGATGGATGGCCCCACCCAGATTGGCTTGCCCTACCCCGATCAAGGGCAGGGCAGCCAGCCAACTCCCTGCAGCCCCATCCCCTGGAAGGCTCAGCCCTGATCCGCCCCATTGGGGCTGGGCCAACCAGACCCCACCTGTGCATGAATTCATGCACTGGGCCTCTAGTATATATATGTTTTTACTGTATCTGTCCAATTTTCTCACCAACATATGTTGAATAATTTGAGAATGATAGGAGTTCTTTGAGCGTTTGGTAAAATTTGCCTGTGAAGCCATCTGGTTCAGGACTTTTGTTTGCTGGGAGTTTTTGTATTATTGCTTCAATTTCATCAGTTGTTATTGGTCTATTCATATTTTCTGATTCTTCCTTATTCAGTTGTGGAGAATTGTATGTTTCTAGAAATGTATCCATTTCCTTCAGGTTGTCCAATTTTGGGGCATAAATTTGTTTATATTATTTTTTACAATCTTTTGAATTTCTGTGGTGTCAATTGTTACTTCTCTTCTTAATTTCTTATTTTATTTATTTGTGTCCTCTCTCTTTTTTTCTTGATGAGTCTAGTTAAAGGTTTGTCCATCTTGTTTATCTTTTAAAAGAACCAACTTCTGGTTTCATTGGTCTTTTGTATCATTTTTTTTAAGTCTCCATGTCATTTATTTCCACTCTAATCTTAACTATTTCTTTCCTTCTACTTACTCTGGCCTTTGTTTGCTGTCTTTTTGCTAGTTTTTTTAGGTGTAAGGTTAGATTGTTTATTTGATATTTGTCTTGCTTCCTTAAGTATGCCTGTAATACTATGATTTTCCCTCTCATTGTGTGACTGCATGAAGGAATTATTGGTCTAATAAATCAACATATTTATTCGTATATACCAAGAAGACATACTTCCAATAATATGTATGTATATATATTTAATCCAAAAAAGATGCATTTGAGGCCATTCCATAACTTCACCTTTTAAGAATCTAAAGATATGAGAATAGATTAGTCTATAATCACTAGTTTATCTTTAAAAGTAATATATTTGCAATAAATTGAATTTCCCACCAAACATTCTAAATTTTACACTTCCCACATAAAAAATAATAGTCATCATAATATACTATGACACTGAACATTTAAAGACTAAAAATAAGCATAATTTTTAATGATGTTATTGAAAATTAAATTATTTTCTTTTATTTTTTTAAATAAATAAATGAAATGTGTGTTTGAAGTTCACTTGTAAAAACTGATCCACAATATAACTTTGAAGCTCAGAGTTGTTTCTGATTTCATAAGAACAGAATGGCAACTCATAGCTTCACTATTTATAAGCTGTCTTACTAACTTATTGGATTTCATCAGCTATATTAAACTCTTCAATAACTCTGTGACATTTTCCTGGTCAAATTATTAACTTAAAGAACATCTAAAAAAACACAAGTCAATGTGTAATAACTTTCTTCCCTAGATGGTCACTTGCTCACTTGTATCAAGAGTTGAAGGTGATTTTCTCTACCCTTAAAATGGGGTAGTCACTATGATTGCTTTAGCAATAGAAATGAGGCAAAAATGGCATTCTAACTCCAACCCCATGTCGAAAAAGTACTGCACTTTCATCTCCTGTCTCTTGGAACATTCACTCTTAGAAGATTTCCTCTCAGAACTCAGCCACCATGCTGTGAGAAGACCATGTCACATGGAGAGGTTGTGTCAACATTTTTTTCAACTGCCCCAACTGAGCTCCCTGCTGACAGGCAACAGTGTCTGCCAGTATGTGAGTGAACCATCTGAACAACCAGCCCAATCAAGCTTTCAGAGTCTAGCCCCAGCTTCCACCTGACTGAAACTCAAGAGACACCAAATGATAACCACCCAAATCAGCTCAGTCAATTTATAGAACCATGAAAAGTAATAGTAAATTGCTGTTTTAAGTACCACTAAATTGGGAGAATGGCTCATTACACAGAAATATATAACCAAATTGTAATGTGACTGCCACTTCTCTCATCATGTAATACACCCCTTTCCTGCTTCATCTGTTAGGTAAGGAGACAGACAAAGTCAACAAGGAAATTACAACATTGCCTAGACTTTGGAGAACAGCATATTTCATGCATAACTTTATTGTTGTCCTTAAAAATTATCCTAAAACAATTTCTCTTAGAATAATTTCACATAAACTATAGGTGAACCATAACACTTCAGTAAATTCACTGAGGAATTTTGTTAAACATCAAATATAATTTACACTCAATGCACTTCACTTTCCCCCAACTCATCCATTTTTCCTGGGAAAGATTAAGTTTGACTTAGGAATCAAAGTCTTTTTTATTATTTCAAATATTCCTACAGATAGTCTCTGAATCTCAGGATAAACCACCACCAAAGAAGTCATCTGATTTCTGATTTATCATTGCTATGTGTCACTCACCAGAATGGCATTGAAGTCTCTCCAGTCTTATATTTATAGAAATAATCAGAGGTGATACCATGTGAATAGGATTTTCTTACATCAATGAAAGTCAAAAGTGGTTTCTTTGCTTCTCCTAATAATGGTAATTAGGAGATTGGCAGCAATTCATAGCTACATCCACTCTGAGGAGCTTCTCTTGCCTACAACAGAGGTCGTTTCTTAGTATTAAAGCTACAAATAGCTCCTCCTGTAGCCAATTCTGACAGTGTGCTCTTAGAACAATAACATGTTTCATAACTGGTCATAATAAAATTACTTGGAAATCCCTATTCTCAGGGTGTAGTCATAACCAATTAAATGTGAATGTCTGGAGGTAGAAGCCAGACATGAGTAGTCTTCAAAGCTCCCCAGGTGACTTTATTTTGTAGTCAAGGCTGAGAACCACTTCCCTAGAACAATTTTAGTTCTATGAATAGCTTAACTACTCAGCATTAACCTTTCAGTAGCATCACTACATGGCCTTACTCACAGATTCCTTGTTGGGCCATGGAGGAACAACTGTGGGGCTGGCACACGTTTTTCCCGGATCTTTTAAACTCTCCCTGAACTTAAATTCAACTCAGATCCAGCGCTATGATGAGCTCTGGAAGTGCACAAACTTTGACCCCTGATCTCTAGGAGATTAACTTCCAGTTTCAGGAAAGTGGGAAAGGCAAGGATGAAATAATTATGGAAATAAGCAATTTCAATATAATGTGCCTTATACATTAATAGAGCAATACTACAGGAGCACCAAGAAGAAGCATTTCAAAAGAGCTGGTGGAGGCTCAGTCAAGCAGAGCAAGAAGCCTTTGAAAGAGGCCCAAATGAAAAATCAGGCAGAAGACAGGTCAGAGAATGTAACCAGGCAACCGAGTGGTCTGGGCTACCTATCACTACTTGAGCGAATTAAGCAGAAACAGAGTTGAATTGTATATGAGCGTTTATTCCAATAATGCCGGCAGTATGAGAGAGCAGCAGGTCACCCACACAAATCTGATCTGCCCCTCCCCATCAGCCAGCTGCCTATTTTCCACTTACTAGTATCAAGCCTATTATGAACAGATGAATAAAGTGTAGTATATTTATCACACAAACCTGAAATAAACTATAGCTATGAGTATCAGCAGGAATGAATCGAATGAGTAAAATGTTGAGGGAAAAAAGCAAGTTTTAGAAGAATAGATGCCATATGGTATGCTATTAATAAAGCTAAATAAAACTATATTTTGATTTTAGGGACCCATACAACCCAGTTATGATATAAATAAAGTCACAGAAATAAACATCAAATTAAGTACACTTGTAGCAAGGAAAGTTAAAAGAATGGATGGCACAGTGAGTGAAGGTTTTAATCAAAGAAAAGTAGACAAAAAACTTAAAACTATATTTATAATATTTTATTTATTACATGAATGGAGGGTACACATGCAAATTTGTTATATAGTTTACCTTTCTGTATATCTCAATTCTTTCATAGTTCATTTTTTCCCCAAACACATAAAGGGAGTTGGTGAAATAGAATATGGTACATAAAAAGAGAATCAATAATTAATATGTGAGGTTTAATTGAGGACAGAAGCTAAGATGAAGCAGCCAGAGAGTCTAATGCCAAACTTGACAGTGACAGTGACAGAGGAGAGGCATAGAATTAGAACAGGATCAGAGCAGAGGCATTTTCTTGACTGAAGTTCTTAATCTTTCTTAGCGAAGAGGGAGAACAGAATGAAGACCACACTGTGTATCATATGTAAAATTGGAACAGGAGAGGCACATGAGGAATGCCACCATGGAAGAAAAAATCTATTTGGTATGTTTAATCATTTTGACAAACATATGGTTTGAGACTAAATTAATGATGAATGATTAAAACTAAACAACAACAAAACAGGAAAATATAAATTATACATAAATATAACCAAGTATGAGCAATATTTGTATAACCATACTAGTGAAAATATCAGCTACTTGTTCTAACCCAAAAAGGTGTTATATTTGAGAGGTGGAGTGGAGAAGAGTTACATATTGGTAGAGGTAGGAATCATGTAAATTAGCTAATTTATAATAGCAATCAATGATGTCTGAATGTAACATGTTTTAAATAGCTGTATTAGTATATGACTCAGTAATATTGCAGAAAATAGCAGGTGACATAGATAAGAAAATTGAAAGTGGATGGGTTTGAAAAAAATGGAATTGGTAGTGGGTAGTAGTGAGCCAAGAACTGCTATTATTGGTTATAAACCTCATAATGCAATTTGACCTTTTAAATTCTGCATAAATTAATAAAATAAAATGAAAATTAAGTTGAAAACTTTCAAGTTATTTAAAGAAAAATATATTAATAATTGAAATATATAACAAGCCCATACATAGGCAGAACAAGCACAGTAAAATAACAAATCTCAAATTTTAAAAATGAAAATGCTCTAAAGAAAAAGAACATTTATCCTAACTAATAATCTAATGAGTATTAAAACTAGGAGACTTAAATTTCATCTATAAAATTAGCAAAGACTACAAAAGTTTGGTTTTGTTAAGGTTATAGGAATACAGAAACACATAGACACAGCCTAAAGCAATGGGCACATTATCTGGGTAATTATATATCTAGGAATTTTTCTAGGAGAAATCATCACAGGTTTTTATAAAGATTTACTTACTAAGATGTTTGTTAAAGAATTATTTTTATTAGGTATAAATTGAAACAAATGAAAGTTACAGAAATGTGGTTAAATTGTTATACTTGATTTCCATGATGAGATTTATATAATCATTAAATTAAGCTTTTTTCCCCAGAAGGTTTTAAAGCCATAATAAAATGTTTATAATATAATGTTTAATGTAGTCACAAATGAGTTGTACATACAGTCCTATTTCAGTTCTCTCTCTCTCTCACATACACACTTATACAGACTCATACACAGAAAAAAACCTAGAAGACATAAAGAAAAATGTTACAAATACTATCTTTAAAATTATGAGTTATGGATTTTTTTAGGGTTCTTCCTATACTTTTCAGTATGTTTTCTGTTATTGATTTGTATGCCTTATAAAATCAGATCTACATATACATTATGTTTTTATAAACATTTTTGATATTTTGTTTTTAATAAGAACTTCTATACTAAAATCAATGAATGGATAAGGAAGAAAGACAAATGAAGATAGAGAAACTAAAGAAATACAGTAGAAGAGTAGACAACAGACTGCCCAGTTCGACAAAAGATACAGACATTGTGTTCTTAACAGATTAAACATCTGTCACAGTCAGAAGATATAACAGTAACGGGGCGCTTCCACTATAAAGACAACTGCTGGACATCTCATCACACTAAAAAGCTGAATATCAAATAGATTCTTGCCTTGCCTTGCTGAAAATTTCATCTCTCAGAAGGTAGTGGAAGCAAAAGTGGAACTGCTACTTAATTCTAACCAAAAAGAAAGAAGTGGTTGCTGTTGTGAAGAGAACATGTAGACAAAGTCAACAGTATCATGGAGTCGCACTTACATGAACAACATACCCAAAAGCTGTTGATTGCCGTTGTAGATTTTAAAGTGAAAAGAGCTAGAATTTCAATGACAATAGTTGGCCACAAAGTTAACATGTTTTCAAATTCTGTATAACTGCAGACAGGGAATAAGAATGTTTATATTGAACGGTTCACACTTCTAAACCAATAATTTCACTTTGGAAATATTTGCAAAACAAATTTCTTAAATATTATAAAAGATTCACAAAGAGATATTTGTGATAGCATTGTCAGTGCAACAAAATATAAAAAAAACTGTCAAAAAAAGAATAGCATGTTCACTCAATAGAGTGTGACACAATCATTAAGATGATAGAATTTATGACAAAAAATGCTAATACTATCAATAACTTAATATGAACTGAAAAGAAGCAGAATATAAAAGTTTACTATTACGTACTCAAAAATATAAATGTATATACTGTATATATATATATGTGTGTGTGTATATATGTGAATATTTTATTCACCCCCTCAAGAGAGAAATGCTTACTAATATGTACCAGGTGCTAATCTAGGTGCATAGTTAACATTGAACAAAATAAATCAAAGTCCTGTTTCCAAATAGCTTGTTTTCTGGTGGAAAAATACACAAAATATTTAGAGAAGTTATTTTTTGATAGAATAACTATAGGTATAATAGTTCTTACTTAATGTTTCTCTAAATCAACTGATTATATTTGCTATTTTTATGTACTTGTCAAATGTCCTATAGTGACTACATATTACATTTGTAATGGAAATATAAAATGTTATTTTTAAATTAGCTGAAATATGCGCATATTTTTAAGCATTATACATTGATGTAATAAATGTGTAATGTCATAATCAAAAAAGCAATATAATCTACTAGAGGCCTGGTGCACAGATTTGTGCACCGGTGGGGTCCCTTGGCCTGACCTGCGGGGATTGGGCTGAAACCAGCTCTCCAACATCCCCTGAAGGGTCCTGGATTGCAAGAGGGTGGTTCTCAGATGACACACCCAGAATTGGGCTTCCTCCCCTCTGGTACTGGGTGAATCACCCAAGAACTGCAGCTGTCAAGTGACCGCAGCTCGGCAGCTCCTGCGTTGAGTGTCTGACCCCTGTTGGTCAGTGTGCATCATAGCTACTGGTCAGCCGGTTGAACAGTCGGCCAGTTGCTTAGGCTTTTATATATATAGATTATGTGTTTTTCAGATTACACCTGAATAGTATGCACACTTCTAGAAAACTCATTTTAATTAGAAAATTACAAGACAGGAATGCATTCAGGGGAGAACAGGCTGAATGATAGACAGGCTGAGAGTTATATGTTAAAGCGACAAAGCATAAAGATTCCAAGATGGCCCTAACTGGTTTGGCTCAGTGGATAGAGTGTCGGCCTGTGGACTGAAAGATCCCGGGTTCAGTTCCGGTCAAGGGCATGTACCTTGGTTGCGGGCACATCCCCTGGAGGAGGTGTGCAGGAGGCAGCTGATCGATGTTTCTCTCTCATCGCTGTTTCCAACTCTCTATCCCTCTCCCTTCCTCTCTGTAAAATAAAAAAATAAATAAAAATAAAAAAATTCCAAGATGGTTGCAGAGTAGCAGGAAACTGCATCTATTTGCTCCCAGATTCAAATTGGATTTACAACTAAATTACAGAGCAATCAACTTGAAAAACAAATTGAAGCATAGCTGATCTGAAATATTATAACCAAGGAGCACAGAAGAAGCCATGCAGAGACTGGTAAGAGGGATGGAGATGTGGAAAGGGAGAGCTCCCTCATGCAAGTGATGTGGCTGAGAAACCGGAGAGATATTGCAACTGCAAAACTCCCTCTTCTTGGGAGCCTGGGGTCTCAAACCCATGCAGGGATCCCAGCTCAGAGCAACAGAGATAGGGAGAGGATCCCGCTGAGTACCAGGTGGAGGGATACAGTGGGAATTCTCTCTGCCTGGGAAAGACAGATTGCACCATCCCAGAGAGGGAGCACTCCCACTGTTACAGCACCAGCTGGGAGAGTGCACTCCGGACTCCAATGGCTGGAAAGGCCATGCTGCTGTACTTGGGTTTTGCATAGAAGTCTGCTAGCTACACCCAGCAGTGACTGAGCCACGCCCCCTCACCCCCCCACCCTCCCACTCCCCCACCCCGCCGGCCCCGAAAGGCTTTAAGTAGAGACCCAGTGAGTGACTAAACTGTGTGGCTTGGTGAAGAGGAATGGCGTCTCCCACCTCGAGTGCACTGTTAGCAACCCTTCCCACACCAGTTGAGCTGGTCGGCTTGCCTCATCCTGCTGGGTTCAGTGCACAGAGGAACAATTCAAGTTGGTATTTTGGTCCCTCCCACTGGGTTTGATGGTGCCGGGGAGCCAAACTTTCAGCCCATCTTGCTGGGTTGGGAGCCAAAGTGGAGCTGGGAAATTCGGCCCTGCCCTGCTGAGACCAGCTGTGCAGAGAGATCAGAGTGCCCTGCATGGCTGATGTCTGGCCCCCTCCTTCTTGGTTTGGCAATTCAGGGGTGCTGGGGAGCTGTGCAAAACTGGGATTTTTAAACTGTATCTCCTGGGGAGGCTTCTGTCCGGGACCCAGACTGGCAATTGCTGGGCTCTGTTGCTACATTGTGTGGAGGCAGATTCTAGCTCCCCTGCGAGTTCAGCTGGCACTGTCCTAGAAAAAAAGGAAGTCCCCGCTCACTTCCTATGGGAGACAGTTTGGATCAGCCCTGCCAAATCACATATACCCCTGCTGGGGTGCAGTTCCATAGGGAAAGGGAGAGTGACTCGGAGTGGAGATATTAAGAGTGTGAGACCCTCAGAGGTTATTGTCTGGGACCAGGAGAAAGTGCCCAGTTCCCTCATGTAAGCTGGGGTGGCATCATCCTCAAAAAAGAGACTCTTTGATGTATCCCTCTGAGCTCAGGACAGCTGAACTTGCTGCTGCAGAGAAGATGGCAGACTACACCCAACCTGATCCTGCAGTGAGCCTCACTAGAGGGAATTAGAGTTTGAGACTCTGGAAGAGACTGAAGAATTTGGCTTTGAAGCAGGGATTAATTTCCCCTCATTGAGTGCAACCTTAGAAGGGAGGTGGAATAGTTGACAGATGAAGGTAGCAGAGAGCCACCTCCATCTGTGGTCCTATCACAGACCTCCCCCCGCCCCGCCCCCCCCCCCCCCCCCAATGCAGAGAGAAGCCAACCTTTTTATACAGATGGGTCCCTCCCATGCACACACAGGTTTAGTAGACACAAACACAAACAGTAACAGACAGCAACCTGCACCTGAGATACCCCAGTGGAACCAAAACAAACACAACCAGGGGTGGACTTCAGTCCACACCAGAGTTTGTCCCAACGAGCCACACAAGTGGCACACTCAAATGGGGATTCTGGCAGGAAGAAGATCCTGCTGGGAGCCACCACCTCGGTGGACAGTTCCTGCACAGTGTCTCACACACAGTGATCGAGGTCTACCTTATAGTCACCCAGCCTGAAGCGTTAATTTCAAATACAAAAAAAAAAATAAAATAAAACAGAAGCAACCAAGCCTCAACAACAACAGGGGCTGCACATGAACCATACGAAACATTCCTGTAACGCAGAGGTAAGGTTATCTGGAGCATTGAAATAAACAAGACATCTCAAGACTGCATCTGCAAAGCAGCTTTCACACCATGGCCAGGGTTGAGCCTCACAGTAAACCAGCCTGAGGGTTAATCCTACCCACGTATGGGCCAACAGAAATCAAGACCCAATGGCATCAATAATACACTGGAAGGAATAAAAAGTAGGTTGTATGAAGCAGAAGACTGAATAAGCAATTTGGAAGACAAGGTAGAAAAATAGCCAATCAGAGCAACAAAAAGAAAAAGAGTTAAAAAGAATGAGAATAGCTTAAGGGAACTTTGGGACAATATGAAATATAACATTATCCACATCATAATGTTACCAGAGAAGAAAGTAAGCAAGGGATAAATGAGCAAGGGATTGAGAACCTCTTTAAAGAAATAGTAAAAGAAAAATTCCCTAACTTTGTGAAGGAAAAAGTTACACAAGTTCAGGAAGCACAGAGTCTCAATGAAGATGAACACAGAGACCAAAGACACATGATATTAAAATGGCAAAGTTTAAATACAAAAAAAAAGAATCTTAAAAGCAGCAACAGAAGCATAATTAGTTACCTACAATGGAGTTCCCAAAAGGCTGTCAATTGAATTCTCAACAGAAACACCTCAGACTACAAAGGATTGGCATGAAGTATTCAAACTGATTAAAAACAATGACCTGTAACCAAGAACACTCTGTTCAGCAAGGCTATCATTAAAAATTGAAGGTGAAATAAAAAGCTTCCCAAACAAAAAAAGCTAAAGGAGTTCATTGCCACCAAACAAATATTGCAAGAAACGTTAAAAGGGACTGCGTTAATAAGTAGAAAGAGATATAGAAAGAGAAACATAGGTACAAAGAAAAAAATGGCAATAAGTAAGTACCTTAAATATAGATGGATTCAATGCTGCAATGAAAAGACATAGGGAAGTTGAATGGATAAGGAAGCATGATCCATACATATGCTGTCTACAAGAGACCCACTTCAGAATACAATATTCCTACAAGCTGAAAGTGAAGGGATGGAAAAATTATATTCAATGCAAATGGAAACAAACAAACGAAAAAGCTGAGTAGCAATACGTGTATTTGACAAAAGAGACTTCAAAACAAGGACCATAGCAAGAGACAAAGAAGGTCACTACATAATACTAAAGGGATTGATCCAATAAAAGGATATAATCCTGGTAAACATATATGAACCCGATATAGGGGCATTTAAAATATATCCTACCTAATAAAAGAGTAATATGCTAATTGACCATACCTTCGCTATGCCCACAGCCAATCAGGGCGCTATGCAAATTAACCCAGCAAAGATGGCGGCCCTCATGCACTGCCCCACCCCCCATCGCGCGAGTCCCGCCGCCTGCGCCTCCCCCATCAGCCGCAGCTGAGGGGAGACAGATCTGGCCAGTGGGACTTGCGAGTGCCGCTGAGGGGGTACTGATCAGGCCGGCGGGAGGCACAGGCAGCGGGACTCACGAGTCCCGCCCCCCACGCCTCCCGCCAGCCCGATCGGCTGCCGCTGAGGAGGGACCAATCAGGCCGGCGGGAGGCGCGGGTGGCGGGACTCGGGGCAGCCAATTGGGCCCGCAGGAGGCGCGGGCAGCGGGCAGAGGGCCTCCCGCCGGCCTGATCGGCTGCCGCTGAGGGGGTACCACAATACAATAGATCAGTGAAATCAAGAGCTGGTTCTTTGAAAAAATAAAGATTGATGAATCTTCACCCAGACTCATTAAGACAAAAAAGAGAGATGATCCAAATAAACAAGATTAGAAATAAAAGTGGAGAAGTAACAACTGACAGCACAGAAATACAAAGGATTGTAAGAAAATACTATGAACAACTACGTGCCAACAAATTGGACAACTTGGGTGAAATGGACTTATTCCTAGAAACATACATTTTTCCTAAACTGAATGAGGAAGAATCAGAAAACCTAAATAGACTGATAACAACTAATAAAATTGAAACAGTAATCAAAAACTACCAGCAAACAAAAGTCCTGGACCAGATGGTTTCACAGGTGAATTTTACCAAACAAAGAAGAAGTAATACCTATCCTCCTCAAACTATTCCAAAAAAATTCAAGAGGCTGGAAGACTTCCAAGTTCTTTTTACAAGGCCTTCATTATCTTAATTCCAAAACCAGATAAAGATACTATAAAGAAAGAACATAATAGGTCAATATTACTGATGATCTTAGATGCTAAAATCTTCAGAAAACTCTAGCAAATAGGATCTTGCAATACATTAAAAAGGCCATACACCATGAACAAGTGGGATTTATTCTGGAACACAAGCTTGGTTCAATATTCACAAATCAATAAATGTGATACATGACATAAACAAAATGAAAGATAATCATATGATCATATCAGTAGACAAGAAAAGTGATGAAATGGAGGGAACTGGGATATGTAGACTAAGAAAAGTGGTCAAACAATAGAATCAGCAAAAAATGATGTGGTGGGAAGAATAAGAGTTAGAAAATTTGAGCCTAATTTTTGTTCCACCATTCCCAATAAACCTGAGAAAAATCACTCAGAAAATCATCTTATGCTTCGGAGTTCCAGGTGAGTGTGCTTGTGTGTATGTGTGTGTGTGTATGCATATATGTGCATAAGGAAGATAACAGCTACCCTACCTATCTTCAAAATGGCTATAAAATATCAAGACCATAAAAATATCAGAAGATCATATCTTTAAAAGCACATACTTATTAGAGGGAAAAATCACTTAATATAAATTTTTAATCAAGAAGAGATGTTTTTATAATATCAGTACAGAATTCACCACTATTAAATTTTTAAATAAATCTTACATATGTCTATACATATACATATATAAAAACAGGATTACACAATTTAAATAATACTTAGTAATCTGGCTTTAAATCTTGATGACTACCATTATATGTATTGTCTTAAGTAAAATTTAGAAGAATGGGTCAAATTTTTTACTTAGTCTGAGTATACAGTAGTGAAACAGAATTCATCATCAAATAATAATAAATTCTTAATCACTAAGCAATCTTTAGGCATACACTAAATGACTATCTGATGTTGACATTTTGAAATGAACTCCCTAGGGAGGATGGACTAGATAGCTCTTAACCCTTTATCAGTAGAAGTTTCTATAATTTTATTTTTATTCCATAGATGTCCACTAGGGCCTAGGTATAGTTAAAGCAAGAAAATTAATATTTCTTAAGGCTCCCTTGTCCTTTGTACTTTGCATTGACACATTTTCTTATCTGATGCTAACAAACCCATGAACTCATTACATTTTAGAGCTGAGGAACATATAAGGTTCAGAAAAACTTAGCAATCTGCCCAAAGACAAATAACCAGTGAGGTACAGAATCAGGGTTTAATCAAACTGTTTACCCTATAACAGTGATTTTTCTAAAGGTGTCCCATGTTCTGAAGACATGCCTAACAGGCTGCTACAGAGATAAGGGGGAAGGGTCTAAGTGAGGGTTGTTCTGGGACACACATTCAGCTTTAATTAAAACAACACTGATTTATCTCTTTATTAGAAAGCTCATTTGAAACATTGATCCCACTGATTTAAAGTTCAAAAACTACTGCATACTACCATGTGTCTTTCCCTGTGTTTCTCAAGGAAGCCTGGAAGACTGCAGTAAGTCTAGAAAGTCAACAGATTGAGGTCACTGGTTTGGTAAGTAAAATCTGACAAGTACCATGTTGCAAACCAAAGAAGCCCCAGGCTCAGTCTAGGAGGTCTAGAATAAATAGGAGCAACAATGGTATGCCTGGGGTGGGGACTTAAACCCAGGTCTGGGAAGCCATTGGGTTCAGGAAAATCAGCCAGATAATTAGCAAATACAGACCAAGACCAAATATTCCCAGGCAGCAACAATGATCAAGTGAATCAAGAGTTACACTTGCAAGCAGGTGTGTGACCTCTACCCTGCCTCCACTCTGCCATAAATCAAGCTTTGCCTGCTGTTCTTCCCATTCTAAATTTCCTTAAATGAACTTATCCTCTCTCAGAATCTTCAAGTGAGGTCCTGAACGTTAGACCTACATATCCAATTACTGGCTTTTGTAGCCAAGTAAATGTCCCATAGGCACCTCAAATGCAATTCATCTAATATGCCTCATTACCTTTGCTTGAAATCTCTCTCTTGTCCTAATGTATTTCCTATCTCTATAAGACCCCCTTTTACCCAGTCAAGATAAACAGAATCACAAGACATCCTGAGTTCCCTCCCACCCATACTCAACCACCAAAGCCTACAAATTTCCATTTCTAAATTTGTCTCAGATCCATTTTATCTATTCTTATTACCAGCATCCTGAGCTCTCGTCATTTATCATCTGCATTAGGGTGAGTCTTTCTCACTTATACCAAGCAGTGTCATATTTCCACCCCGTGCCTTGTGTAGTAGGTCCATCTCTTAGAATGCCATTCCTCCATTCTTTAACAGATCAATTCCAAAACTCATCTCTGTTCACCATCTTCTCTAGGAAATTTTATGACCCACCAAAGTACTTTGTGTATCACTCTGGCATGGTATGTATGAGGTTATATTTTACAATTTGTAGTTATACTTGCTTTGAGGAAAGAAACTCATTTTTTACTTTTGCATCTCAAATGCCTACAGAAAGACTAGATTCTCAGTAACATGATGTGAACATGACCTACACTGCCACATTAAAGCAAGAAAAGTCTGTTGGACGAGTATTGGAAGCCAGGGGCAGAGTCCCAAAACTACTGATACTTTCACTCATCTCAGGCACAGATAGAAGAGCTTACCTGGGAGTTCCTATATTCAATTTAATTCAGTAGATTTTCATGGGGCACCTTGTATATACTCTAAACAGAAACATGAGAAGACCCAGTCCCTGTGCTTAGGAGCAAAGCTTTGAGGACTAAGTTTAGTTCTGTCAATATTTGTCACCCATGCCCTGTACTGAGTTAGCGTGGGGTTGTGCCTGGGCTAAGCAGGGTCCACTTCTGAGATCACTGCCAGCACTAATCTCCCACCTTGCCAGGACAGTGACTCATATTTGAACCCATTCACCCTTGTCCCTAGGTCCCAAAAATATTCTTATTCTCTTTTCTTTTTTTTTAGCTTAGTCTTTCAACAGTTTCGTCTAGTCCAGAAAGTGTTTAATGTCAGAGAAGTCCATGAAAGCATATAACTATTATCTATCTATCTATCTATCTATCTATCTATCTATCTATCTATCTATATCTCTAATATGCAAATAGACCGAACAGCAGAACAACCGAACAACTGGTTGCTATGACATGCGCTACCACCAGGGGGCAAACATGGAACATGGCGGCGTTGGCCACAGTGGAATAGTGGAGCAGGTAGGTGAGTGAGGGAGCCAGATCAAGGTGGGGCAACAGTTGCTGTCATCAGGGCAAGCCTCTGGTGGTTACTGAAAATTCTTTGCTCCTGTGCACGGCGATCCCACCCCACACTTGCACCTGCTGCCAGCACTGGCCCTACTTGCACCCGCTGCTAGTGCTGGAGCTGCCGCTTGCACCTGCTGCTGGCGCCAGTCGCCGACCCTGATCACTGGGTGCCATCAGTGGGTGCAAGCGGTGGCTGCTAGCCCCAATCGCCCCTCAGGGCTTCTCCACCTTCCTCTGCTCCTGAGGGGCGATCTGGGCTGGCAGCCACCTCTCGCACCTGCTGCTGGCAACGGCCCCACTCGCACCCACAGCCGGCACTAGAGCTGCCACTCGCACCTGCTGCCGTCACCCTGGTGCCAGTCCCTATCGCTTGGCACCATCAGCAGGTGTGAGCTGTGACTGCCGGCCCCAATCGCCCTGAGGTCTTCTCCACCTTCCCCTGCTCCTGAGGGGCAATTGGGGCAGCAGCCGCCACTCGCACCCACTGACAGCGCTGACCCCAATCACTCTACACTGTCTGCAGGTGCAAGCGCGGGCTGGTGCCATCAGCACGTGGGAGCGGTGGCAGCGGGAGCCGGGCTGCCAGCTGAGAGGGGACCGGGGGCCGTGGCAGGAGTGGCCAGACAAGGGTGCAGAGGATGAGCCAAGACCCGTCCCTGTGCCCACAGCAGCCTCGCAGCCCACAGTTCTTTTCAAGGTGCACAAATTCATGCACTGGGCCCCTAGTCTTTAATAATTGAGATTATTCATGCACAGTGATTTCAGAGTAAATTTAGTAAAAATAACAATTTTTCTCCTATATTAAAAGTCTTCCAAGTGAACTAGAGTCAATCAAGAGAGGTTTAAGTAATAAAGAATATTGATTGAACCACGGAGTAATTTTAATAGATACACTGAGCTTGAGTGTTGGTTCCCAAGCTGATTACAAATTAGGAGAAACTGGGGCACTTCTTTCAAAAAGTTCCCCTAAGCTCTGACCCTGGGGAGGCAGTGCATTTTGGGTGCAGTCTAAGATCTGCATTTCTTTTAATTTGCACTGGTACTGAAGCAGTCAGTTGTTGGAGACACCCCTAAGGTAGAGAATAAAAGCATTCTTAAGGTGTTCGTAAAATTAATGTAATTGTTGGTTAATATGAAACAGCAATGGAACACTTTATATTTTAGAAATATGTATATGGTGGAATTTCAGCCCATGTACCAAGAAGTACAAGAACTATTGTTTTATGTAACAATTTCATTTCCAGCTCCTAGCCCCCATTCTACTTGGATCTTGAAAACTTAACTTCAGCCCTTCGTGAAATCCTCCAAAGGTGGTGGCCCAGTTATAGGCTCTTACACAGGCTTGCGGATGACATAAAGGGGTTCATCTGGCCTTGGTTATCAGTACAGGTCTGTCAACCTGGCCACTTGGCCCTACACATCCCAGAGCCCTTTGCTGCTCCTTTTGAAGTATTATGTAGATAGGAACACTGTTTGAGGCTGGGTGTGGCTCCCTCTGCCTGGATAGAATATAGACCCATTTACTTCCTGGAATTTTTGTCACCCTTTCCCATCTCCACTCCCATCAGTGCTTTTAAGAAGCAGCTTAACTGTCCCTCTGTTCCCTACCCTACAAGCCTCTCTTCTCTACTTCCCAATATCAGGGTTTTTCGGGAGAAGACTAAGTCTTTCTCACTTTATTTTTTTCTAAATCATGGGCTGATGCCATGTAATACTACCGCCCTCCAATAAAACACAGCCCAGCCCCAGGCTTCTGGAAACCCAAGCCAGGAATAGCAAGGTTTACACATACCCTACCCCAAAACACCTCTCTTAAAAGGCAACAATTAGATACTTGCTAAATGGGAGGAAGGGAAAGGTAAATAAAGGAGAAAAAAGTATGTCTTAAAAAATTATCAAAATCACATTTAAACCTATAAATTCAGTGTAAAATTAAAATTACAGACAAATATTCTATAATGTCCTGGTGAAACCAATATTCACAGATATTTTGGGAAAGACACTATCCCTAACTGAAGAAATATATTTTACCAAATTTGAAACATAACTTTATAGTGTAAGATCATTTGGTCGAAAAGATAAAAATCCCTAAGTCAAATAAGAAGAAAATTATTTGAGGTTATTATCAGGGACAACCAAGGGCAATAAATAAGTTAAATGCTTGGGCAAAGAAAGACTGGAACTGGAAGTCAAGAATTGAGATTACTCCTTTCTCTCATAAATTATAGGGTCCCTCATCTTTGTTTTTTCCCCCTACATATGGCGCAACTATTCTGATTTCTCTAAAACTGGCTTATTCTGTTTCTTTGTAGTTCCATAACTTGGAAATGACTGGCATTCTATGGCATTGTCATCAATCTCGACTTATCATGAATTTTCACATTAAATCTTTACCTTCATTCATTTGATTTAACCTCTCACTGGCCCCGGCCTAAATGATCAGAAGAGAGAATCAGATTATTTCAATTGCCTTCCAGTACTCACTCAGGTCCGACAACTCTACCCCAGGGATGGCCACTTGGTTCGTGCATCTGCTACTTCTGGATGCTGGAAACAGGTTCTAAAAAAAGGGTGGGAGGGTGAGCACAAGGCATGTTCATGTGGCAACTAAAATTTAAATACTCATTATTCCAAATTCTAGAATAATCATGTTACTTTTAAAGCTGCTAGGTTGCCCCCTAGCCTGCTCTCTCCAGCTCTGTGGCTGCTGCCATTTTTCTTGGGATTTATCTTCTATAATTGAAACTTTGTATTCTTGAGTGGAGGCCTGGGCCCACCAGGGTGTGTGGAAAGCTTGGCTTCCTCTATTGCTGGGGAAACTCAATCCTCCCTCCTGCTCTCTGTGGCAGCAGCCATCTTGGTTGGGGTTAATTTGCATACTTGCACTGATTGGCTGGTGGGCATGGCTGGTAGGCGTGGCTGGTTGGTGTAGCAGAGTGATGGTTAATTTGCATATTACTCTTTTATTAGGTAGGATGATATTATGTGTATCTATAAAAGCCTAAACAACCATCCAACCGTTCGACCATTCACCTGGTAGCTATGACATGCAATGACCACCAGGGGTCAGATGCTCTGACCAGTAGAGGAGGGAGCCCAATTTCTCGTGGAATCAGCTGTGGGGTAGGATGAGGCTGGGACACTGTTGGCCCCAAATCTGCTTCACCCACACCCTGAATCCAGAGAGGAGGGAGCCCGATTCCAGGGTGCGTCACCCAAGAACTGCCCTCTCACAATCCAGAACCCCTTGAGGGATGTCAGAGAGCTGTTTTCAGCCTGATCCCCGCAGGCCAGGCCAAGGGACCCCACCGGTGCACGTGTATCGGGCCTCTACTGAGTAATAATTAATTCTGAGACAGTAAATAATTTATAAAATTATATAAAAACTTTATGACCTTGACTTTAGAAACTAACAACCAAATAATAAGGAAATAAAAATAGAAAGGTGTAAAAATCTGTCAGGCCCAAATCTCACTGAGTTAAAAAACATTTTATATATTTATATCTATTAAAGTTTAACAGTTAAACCAAATGTCTCTTCAATGTTGAGGGTAAAAGAAAATCTTAGTTAATATCTATAAGTGTCAAATGATTTTGTCTTAATTTTTATTTATTTTATGTGACCATCCATCTATAAATTATTTTTCATTATAAATTTTCTGAAAGTAGAGGTAACTTAAACTGATTTTAAAAGCCCTCTACCACTAGGTGGCACCAAATAGCCATAATTCACAGATTGTACTTTGTAACTATACTCCAGCCAATTAAGGATTATTATTCTTTTCTTAAGAAGATATTTCTAAAAAACATTCTAAAGAATTTTGTTTTTTTATAAACAGAAAAGATAAAACAATTTTTAAGTAAATAAAACATACTATTATTTTATAATAATCTGAAAATATATTCATAAATTCACAATAACATTCTTTTTTCAATTTCAAAACGTTATTTTTTCTATCAAATGGCTGCAGTATTAGAAAAACTTATTTTTTATTTTTTTTTAGAAATATGTAATACAATGCTTTCTAGACATTATGTTTTTATTTTTTAAAATCTAGTTTTACCTAGCAAAGTCCCTGTCGTTATCCAATGTGCTTTTATTTTAATAATTATGTTCTCTCTCTAAGGACACATTGGATTATGATATAGGTGCTGTGGCAACAGATGCTCTCCCCACCTGCACTTGTACATTTTCCTCTACAATACAGGGCTCACCACACCACTTTAGGTTTTCATAACCTGGAGGTTTGACTACTACCATGTCCTCTACCTTGGCTGACAGAAGGAGATCCCAGAATACTCAGCTAGTACAGATGTGACAGCTTGTCTGTTTAGCAATGCCAACCCCACAGAGCACATTATACGGATGTTCTCTGCATAGTTCTGCCTTCCAACCGTCATTATAGGTGTTCATTTTAATTTCTAAAGCTCTCTCTGGCCTAGGACTTGTAAGTAACTCATATGACACCCTTATCCCCTATCCTGGCAGTTAAGGCATTTTATGAGGTAGTTCCTAGATGTGATGATGAACGCAGAGTTTGAGGTCCCAGATTCTACCACTCAATCTCATTTTCTAGCTTGAAAATAACTTATTTTGCAGTTCTTCACAGTGCAGAATTTCTTGGAAAATGTGTTTCTTAATGTAGATTTTATAAAAAGTGTTTATTTGAATAGAAGGAGACAGAGACTGGCAGAACACAGGGTCATTTCAGTTTTCTCAACTGACAGAAATAACATTTTAGCAATAAGTATATATTACAAAAATTATTTTAAAAATGAAATTAACAGGACAACCTAAAACCAGCTTAAATGTACCATAGTTCCTTATGATTATCACTCAGCAAACATTCACTGAATGGAGTATAATTCGGATACTGTATTAGAAAATGCTAGACACTGCTGCTGATTATATAAAACTATACTGCTATTAAGTGGATAATTGTTACAAATAGAAAACAATAATATTTAATTGGTAGTTTTCCATTGAAAATATACAATAATTTTCCATATGAGTTGCTGCTTTTGTAGAATATAAAATAAAGAAAGACTTAATTTCTCAAGATCACAAATTTGCCTGAATTTTAAGCAACTAAAATATCTAAGGACTAACTTCAATATGAATAAGTAAAGATATATTATCTTAAATATTCCTAACATACAATGCATACATATTGTGTGCGTGTGATTTTATCAATCAGAAATTACTCATTAGAAGAAAACAAGAGCTTAGCAGGTATTCTATTGCAAATCTATGCCTTTTTCAGGGGCATGCATTTTAAATTCCTTCTATTTCCTGGAAAAAAAAAAAGACAGACATACTAATCATTATATTCCCCTAACCAGAATCTAGTGTATCTGGGAATAACTTGTGATTTTTATACTTCCAAATATTAATTAAAAGACTCTACATTTATTAATAAAAATAGGTCTTAAAATGGCTAAGGAAACTGCAGTAGAATAAATGAAATAACACATATGCATTTCTTGATTTTAATTACAATAAAACTGTTGTTTTTAATCAGAAGTAGTGATATTAAATGGATAGTTTTAACTGTCACTGAGATGACTTTTGCAAAGATTATAAGTTTAAAATAAAAAGATTTGCAGAAATAAAAGCAATGTTATTTTATTTATTATTATTATTATTATTATTATTATTATTATTATTATTATTTTACTTTGTGTCCAGCTTGTTCGGGTGGGCGGTGGGCATTGCAATCCACAGCTTCCAGCAGGAAGCTCCCAGGACCTGCCACAGCGGCGAGAATACTTGCCCTCCTCGGAGCCGCCGGAGGGAAGAGAGGGAGGAGTGTAAAGGTGCTGTCTGGTGCCCAAAGTGAGACAACTCTGATGAACAATATTGGCTCCAAAGCTCCTCAGTGGATTGGATGAGGATTTGTTTGGGTCTGAATTGCTGTTTGACATCTTCCTCTGCCCAATTCTGCTTTTCTTCCTGAAGGATGATTTTTAATTGAATTATTGGGGTGACATTGGTTTAAAATTATACAGGTTTCAAGTGTACAGTCTATAATATATTATCTGTTTATTGTATTGTGTGTTCACCATACAAAGTAAAGTCTCTTACGTCACCATTTATCACTTTTTGCCATCATCTGCCTCCTCCCACCCTCCTTTCCCTCTGATGGGCAATCGCCATACTATTGTCTATGTCTTTTTTTTTCTTTTCTTAATCCCTTTACCTTTTTTACCCAACCCCCTCCTCTCCTCCCCTCTGACAGCTGTCTGTCTCTTCTCTATCTATGAGTCTCTTTCTATTTTGTTTGTTTATTTTATTTTGTTCACTAGATTCCAATTTAAGTGAAATCATATGGTATTTTTCTTTCTTTGGCTGGCTTATTCCACCTGCATAATACTCTCCAGGTCCATCCATGTTGTCAAAAAAGTAAGGTTTCCTTTTTTGTTTTACAGCCAAGTAGTATTTTATTCTATACATGTACCACAGCTTTTTTATTCACTCATTTACTGATTAGACATCCCAAAAATAAACCCATGGCTTTAGGGTTAATTAATATTTGACAAAGGAGGCAACATACAATGGGGTAAAGATAGTCTATTGAATAAATAGTGTTGGGAAAACTGGAAAGATACATGCAAAACAACAACAAAAAAGGAAAGTAAACCACCTCTTTACATCATACACAAAAATAAACTCAAAATGGTGAAAGCCTGGGGAGGGGGCAGGAGAGGGGTGGAGGGGGTCAATGGGGGGAAAAGAGGACATCTGTAATACTTTCAACAATAAAGATAAATTTAAAAAGAAAGACTTAAAAAAAACTTTATTGTTGAAAGTTATTACAGATGTGCCCCTCTTTCCCTCATTGACCTCCTCTAACCCACCTCCACCCCCTGCCACAGGTCTTCACCACCCTATTGTCTGTGTCCATAGGTTATGCATACTGTATATGCATACAAGTTATTGGGTTGATCTCTTCCCACCCACCCCCTCTTTGCCTCTGAGATTCCACAGTTTGTTCTATGCTTCTATGTCTCTGGATCCACTCTGTTCATCACTTTTTTTTGTTCATTAGATTCCACAGATGAGTGAGATCACGTGATACTTGTCTTTCCCTGACTGGCTTATTTCACTTAGCATAATACTTTCCGGGTCCCTCTATGCTGTCTCAAAGGATAAGAGTTCTTTTTTTCTTTACTGCTGCATAGTATTCCATGGTGTAAATGTACCACAGCTTTTTTATCCACTCATCTACTGATGGGCACTTGTTTTTGTTAATTCTCACCTGAGGATATTGTTCCCCTTACTTTTCAGAGAGAGTGAAAAGGAGAGAGGGAGGGAGGAGGAGAGAGACAGGAAAGAAAGAGAAACCTTGATGTGAGAGAGACACGTTGATTGGTGCCTCCTTCATTGGTCCTGACCAGGGCCAGGGATGCAAACTGCAACCTCTTTGGTGTGCGGGCTGATGCTCTAACCAGGAAACCATGCCGGCCAGGGCCAATCATGAAAAGTTTTTTAAGTTTCTGTGCAAGAAAAGAGCTCTAAATCTGTTCTGAAGTCCCATGTTTGGTAGCTTCTATCATTTCTCCTTTTACTATCTGACGTTACTTGTGGTTTTCTCTTTTCTGAAGCAAAAAATAGGTGTATGTTTGGTTTTCTGATTATCTTCAGATAGAACGGTCTTTCAGCAGTTGCTTCTCCAGGAGAGATGGAAACGTTCTATTGTCAAAATTCACCCTTGAACACTTTCTGCCTAATGTTTACTAAGAGATAGAGCATATTTCAATTTGGGTGTCACTTCATTTCCACATGAAGGTCACATGGAAAAACTGACCATGAATGAGTATTTTGGTTTTAATATCTAAAGAGTGAGTTTTATCTAGAGCCACATTATCTGAGTTAATATTATGACTTTGTATGTTTATAAAGATGAATGGAAATAACAGATGAAATTTGTTCTGTGGCAAAGTCAATAGTCTAAAAAATAGACTATAGTTCACTGCCATGTTTTGCTTATAATGTATAGAACTATCTAATAATATAACAGCAGCTAAAAGGAGGAGAAAATACAAACAAATACATAACTTTCAGGTATCCAGATATCTATGCACTGTTGTTGACCCACTACAAAAATAGCACGGGTTTCTGATTTAAAACATACCACTAAAAATGTACCCAACATGTTTTAACTCATTCCACAGATGAGGAGGCTGAGGCAGAAGGTCATGTAACTGAGGCATACTGATGTTGTCAATTTGAAAATATTTTTATTTTCTTCATCTACATGATTCTTGAAAATTAAAGGCACTGTCCTTAGTCAAGAAAGTTTCTTCTGTTTCCCAGGACTTCATATGAAAGAAGGATTGCAAATTTCATATGAAATTTGGGGATAGGGTGTGGCAGAGAATGCCTGAAGGGTCGCAGAGCCAAAAGTCAGGAGGTGGAGGTGATGGTGCCCTTGGATTTAGAGGGAGAAAAGAAAAAACGGAGAAGCTGGGAGGCAGGAAGGTACTTTGGAACGTCTTTGCAATTCACAAGGGAAATCCCCGAAGGCATCCTCTGGTTCACAAAACAAGGGTCTTAACTGCCTTGAAGGGGACACTCTTCTCTCAGGCAACTCTGGGAACCTCGTTAGTGTGGACACCATGTTTTTCCAGGCTGTCTCAGATAATTTAGATATTCTCCAAAAGTTGTACAATTCCTTTTGGCTCCGAAAGCCAGAACAGAACATGGACCTCTCATGAGCCAGCAGAGGACCATTTACATAAGCATCCACTGCCCAAAGCCTTTTTCCCCATCAAAATGGCTCATTGGCCTGGAGGACGCCTTCCTGGTGGCAGGGAAGGGACCGCACCCATTCTGAGCTGGCATCATCAGCTACCTGTGAGATAGTTTCCATTCATCTGGCCTTGATCATTTTCCATTGAAACTCTTTATCTTCCAAGTTGGATTCCCTCTACCTTCCTAATTCATCTTCTATGCTGCCACCAGCTGTTTTTCTAGAAACATTTTTTATTACCGGGTGATCTTACGGGAAAATGCAACCTCTGCAGCCCGTTCTTCCACTTCCCCAGCACAGAACATGCTGTCCTTCACTGAACACACTACACACTGGTCTTCCTGACTCACACAGGCTTTGCCCGCTCTGAGGAATGCTGCAGACACCTGGTCACCATCCTTCACGACCTGCAAATTTCATCTCCAACATCTTAATTGCTCACACCCATCTGCTTCAACAACAGTGCTGGTCATAGGAGTCTTGTTATCACTTGCTTATGCATTAATCTCCACTTTACCTCCTGCAGAGCAGAAGTCTTAAACTTATTTTTCTTTTTAAATATTTATTTACTTATTATTGATTCATCTTTCTTTTTGAAAGTATTGCATATGTCCCCTTTTTTCCCCATATTGACTTCTTCTAACCCACCTCCACCCTCCGCCTCAGGTCTTCACCACCCTATTGTCTGTGCCCATGGGTTAAGCATATATACATACAAATTCTTCGGTTGATCTCTTCCCACCCACCCCCACCTTCCCTCTGAGATTCCACAATCTGTTTCATGCTTCTATGTCTCTGGATCTATTTTTCTCATCAGTTTATTTTGCTCATTAAATTCCACATATGAGTGAGATCATGTGATACTTGTCTTTCTCTGACTGGCTTATTTCACTTAGCATGATACTCTCCAGTTCCCTTCATGCTATCCCAAAGGGTAAGAGATCCTTCTTTTTTACCACCACATAGTATTCCATGGTGTAAATATACCATAGTTTCTTTCTTCCACTCATCTACTGATGGGCACTTGGGCTCTATCTAGATCTTAGCTATTGTAAATTGTGCTGCCATAAACATAGGGTGCATACATTCTTTTATTTTAATTTTTAAATTTATCTTTATTATTGAAAATGTTACAGATGTCCTTAAAAATATTTTTCTTCATCTATACTATAAATACTATACACAAAAACACTATATACAAAAAATTTGCTAAAACTATAGCAATGCAAGTGAACCTGCCTTTTTATTTTTTGTTGACATATAATTGACATGTAATATTATATTAGCTTCCAGTGTACACATAATGATTTGATAAATGTACATGTTGCAAGGTATTCCCCACAATGGATATAGTTGGCATCCATCAACATACATAGTTATACATTTTTTTTAATAGAACTTTTAGGATCTACTCTCTTGACAACTTTCACATATACAATAAATAAATAAATAAATAAATAAATAAAACAAATTTTTAAGCAAATTATTTTTATTTAGTTTCATAACTTTAATCACTTAATGAATAATAATAGCTAATATTTTTAGAGAATTTACTCAATGATCAAAATATACTAAGCATTTTATACTCATTATTATTTGTAAGATGCTATCAGTAGGATTTAATTATACACACCAATCTTGGCCAAGGTCACACAATTGACTGTCTTACATTTAAAAACCATCAGTCAGATGTGAGAGACTGTATTTTAAATCATTTTAGTATAAAGCTCTATATTTAATAGCTGTGGGAAGCCACCACTTGCTGATACTGTCACAAGAGTGCACCAAGGAATGCGGAAGGCTGATGGACCTTGGGCGTTAGCAGGGCTGACACTATGCACTGATTGTTGAGATAGTGGTGGCTCAAGGCAATTCTCTAACCTGATAATCCTTTTACTGTTTACCAAATTTGCCTTTGATATGCCTGTATGCATTGCTAAAGGGCAAATGTGTATTCAAGTAAATAAAAAGTGGACCAGCCAGAGGTCAGTGTGCTCTTCAAGAAAGAGACACCCCCTGGTGTCACATGGGTGTCTTCTAAATTCATATTTCTTGTATAGCATTTTCATTTGTGCATCGGCCCCTCCTTTGGGTCCTGAACCCCGCCATACAGGTCTCAGCACATAACTTCCATGTCAGTTTAATTAATATTTTCAACCAATAGGCAATGCTTTATTTTTCATATTATTATTTTCCATCACTATGATAATCCATTTTACTGGCTCCATTTGTTTGGTTTTTACTATTCCTTTCATTTATGTAAAAATTCATGACTATATCTTCACTTGAAAAAATTTAAGTAATAAGTATAAAAGATCAAAGTCCCTTCTCACCTCTCCATTCCAAACTTTCCTCTGAAAGACAACATATGTTAAAATTCTGTTCTATGTCTTTCCAGTCTTTTTGCTAAGAACTAACATACATACGCATAGAAATATTTTATGAAAGCATAATTATACCCTGCTCATTCTTCCAGTACTTTTTAAAATATGTAACATGTATACAAATGTACACATAAAAATATAATCTTTATGTAATCATAAAAACATTATGCCCATTCTTTCAACATAGTTCTTAATAATTATATATTTGTACACTTCCCTTATAAGTACATATAAATTTTCCACATTTTTCAACTGTTGTTCTATATTTATTGAATTCCTCACCTACTCCACAAATATATAATTTTCACTTTTCTTTTGCATTATAAACAATTCTGAAAGTGACATTCTTATACATATCACTACTTTATACATAAGTGAGTCTTTCTTTAACATTGATGCCTAAAAATGGACTTCCTTAGTCCAAGAGTGTGTGTATACAAATAATTTTTTAAAATGTTAATACCTACCACTCAACTGGCCTTCCAATTACCTTTATGCTTTATACTTCCACCAGCATTGTAATAACAGTGCATAATTTTCTTTGCTTGCAAACAATAAATGTAATTAAGTTTAGGGTTTGGTTTGTGTGTGGTTTTTTTTTGCCAATCTGGTGGGTAATTATATTTGACTATTGTTATTTTTTAAAAATATATCTTTATTGATTTTAGAGAGGGAGAGAGAGATAGAAACATCAATGATGAGAGAAAATCATTTATTGGTTGCCTCCTGCGTGTCCCTCCTGGGGATTGAGCCCACAACCAGGACTTGTGCCCTAACTGGGAATCAAACTGTGACCTCCTGGTTCATAGGTAAATGCTCAACCATTGAGCCACACTGGCTGGGATGATTGTTGTTTTAATTCCCATATTTCTGAAAAATGAGGAGAAATTTTATCTATATTGATAAAATAGAAAGTTTTTTATTTTCTAACTTTACCCATTGCTAGATGTGGTCCAGACATAATATGTAAGGTAACTTCTTTTATATTTTATATATTTTGTCAATGTTTAAGTATTAAGGGGTATATAAGAGATTTAGGTAAAAAAATACAGACTTATAGTTTCTCTTTAAAAATCAGATCTGGCACATAAACACTAAACCTATATTCTTCTTTATTAAGATTTTTATGTTTATTTTAGAGAACAAGGAAGGAAGAAAGAGAGAGAGAGAGAGAGAGAGAGAGAGAGAGAGAGAGAGAGGGAGAGAGAGAGGGAGATCATGGTGAGAGCATTTTGGCTGCCTCCTGCATGCTCCCTACTAGGGATAAAGCCCACAATCTGGATATGTGTGGGATGGTGCCCAACCAACTAAGTCCCATTGGCCAGGGCTAAGTCTATATATTTTTGTTGTTGTTAATCCTCACCTGAGGATATTTTCCCATCCCATTGACTTTTATTTTTTTTTAATATTTTATTGATTTTTTACAGAGAGGAAGAGAGAGAGGGATAGAAAGTTAGAAACATCGATGAGAGAGAAACATCGATCAGCTGCCTCCTGCACACTCCCCACTGGGGATGTGCCCGCAACCAAGGTACATGCCCTTGACCGGAATCGAACCTGGGACCCTTCAGTCCGCAGGCCGACGCTCTATCCACTGAGCCAAACTGGTCAAGGCTTCCCATTGACTTTTAGAGAGAGTGGAAGGGAAGGGGAGAGAAAGAGAAAGAGAGACACAGCGATTGGTTGCTTCCCATACGCGCATATGCCCTGACCTGGCCAGATAGAGCCTGCAACTGAGGTAGGTGCCCTTGACCAGAATCAAACCCTCGATCCTTCAGTCCATGGGCTGATGCTCTAGCCACTGAGCCAACCCAGCTAGTGCTAAGCCTATGTTCTTTAGTGACACAATGCACTGACGTCAAGCAGTGGCTATACCACCTGGGTGGAGTGTGCCTTCTCCCATATGCTGAGAAATGACCTGAGTTTCTCAGTTCTGTTTCTTCCAAAGCCCTTAGACAATTTGACTTGGCTACCCCTGAGATAACTTTTCTTAAGTATGTAGAATTCTGATACAATATTTTAAAATTAAAGTTTACTTTTTATTTGTTTTCTCCATTAACCCAATGAATTACAAAGTCCACTCCATTTGCAAAATATAAGAGGAAAACATGGTATTTTCAGATGATTCCTTCTAAAAATATATTTATTATTTATCAACAGTTTAGTCAACCTTTGAGTTAAAAAGGTTTAAAACAATTAAACACAAATTATTTAATGTATGACTAAATAATATTTGATGGGAGCTTTCATTTCTATATGTAACAAATAATAGACTGATATAATCAGATCCCACTGGGTTAGATATTTTCACTAAGTCAATATTTAAGCCTCATACTCATTTTGAAGTAACTGGTACCTAAAAATTATTGTAACTGATAGTGTAAACACTCATAGACTGTTACATACTATATTATGTCCTTAAATAATTCCTTCAACAGATACCTCAAGTACCTTTCTACAGAATTTTTTTATTGTAATCTCCATTTTGCAAAGATCACTTGGCCACAGCTGTGCTTATCTCTGGCATGCCAGGGCACAGGAATTACCTTTTTTTTCTGTCATCCAACCTTGACATTTGGGGGAGGATTTCCCTCAATAGTGGGCAAGAACTGCTGCTCTAACAGCAGAGGGAATTCCTCTGTCTCTTGTGGAAAGTAAGCGCTATGCCTCAAAAGCAAATAGCTCCCTGTAACCTCACGAAAAGGAAGGGCTAATCAGTAGAATCAAGGATAGACATGTTTGTTTCTTTCCACTGTTCTCCTTTTCCTATCACGTATACATTTTTACAATAAGAAAACACATTTAAAATTCAAAGTGCTTATTTTGTGTGCAAGATCTGTGAATTGGAAATTCTAGGCATAGTGTCATTGTAAGTTCTTCCTCAAATAATTTCTTATGGTGTTTTTATTTATTTATTTATATATATTTTTTGAATTAAACCTAAGCAATTCTTATATTAAAAATATATTTTATTGACTTTTTTACAGAGAGGAAGGGAGAGGGATAGAGAGTTAGAAACATTGATGAGAGAGAAATATCGATCAGCTGCCTCCTGCACACCCCACCCTGGGGATATGCCCGCAACCAAGGTACATGCCCTTGACCGGAATCAAACCTGGGACCTTTCAGTCTGCAAGCCGACACTCCATCCACTGAGCCAAACCGGTTTCGGTTCTTATGGTGTTTTTAAGTTCATTATTTAATAAATATTCATAGTAATATTCTATGTGCTGGAGACTTTATTAAATGACACTTATAAAAGGAGAAAACAAAGAGAATAAATCCCTGCCATCATGTGACTTACATTCAAATAAGAAGCTATACAATAAACAAACATATACTTATTGAAGTAATTAATTATCTAATTAATAAAGAACATATTTCTGATAATAATGAGGTGCTTTGAAGTTTGGCAAAGGAAATGAGGACAATGAGATGGTGTAAGGAATGGGAAACAAACACAAATAAATATTTCAAAAATTATCTTATACTAGAGTTCCGATGCACGAAAATTTGTGCAAGAGTAGCCTTCCTTCCCCCGGCTGCCGGCACCGGCTTCCCTCCAGCCCCCCGGGACCTGGGCTTCCCTCTGGCCCCACCAGCAGGCACTCGGGACCCGGGTGGCTTCCTTCCAGCCCCGGCTTCATCTGAAAGGACATCCAGAATGACATCCGGAAGGATGTCTGGTCTAATTAGCATATTACCCTTATATTATTATAGATAATTCTTCTCTAGCAAACCATCCCTAACTATCCAATATAATAAAAGAGTAATATACAAATTGAACAAATAGTGGAAAGACTGGTCACTATGATGCGCGCTGACCACCAGGGGCGATCCCACAGAGAAAGCGCCACTCAGCCAGAAGCCGGGCTCCCTAGCAGGCTCACGGCTGGCAAGGGCAGTGGCCATTACGGGATCCTCACCCGCCTCTGCTGCAGGCGGGCAGTAAGGAGTGAGAGGTTCCAGACTGAGAGAGCCCTGGACTGTGAGAGGGATGTCTGCCTGCCATCTTAGGCCCGATTCCCTGGGCTGCCCTGGGAATCGGGCCTAATCCGGCAGGCAGACATCCCCAAAAGAGTCCCAGACTGTGAGAGGGTGCAGGCAGGGCTGAGGGACCCCCTCTCCCCATTGCATGAATCTCGTGCACCAGGCCTCTAGTGGCTACTATAATTCTATGAACATATTTATAAACTAGAATGCAGTTATACAAAAGAAATAGGATAGTAAGGGATTCGAAGAACATGCCATACAAGGAATGGATGAAAGAAATTATGATATTTAGACTGCAAAAGAAAATAGTAAAAGGAGAAACATGATGCTTACACTTGGATATTTTAAAAGTTGTCATGAAATTAGAGAACAGAACAATTTTGTTTCCTATAAGAACTAGACTAAGAATAATAGGAGAAAGTGTAAAATTAGTATGTATTGAATCTTCACTATGTGCTATTTTACAAATATTGTCATGATTCTTTTGAGATTTGTCTTTTATTTCTTTGTATCAGGACACTGAGGCCCATGAAGTTAAAAATCATGCTCAGGTTCCACAGAGAACAGAGTGGAGAACTCTACTCCACAGGCAATCCAGTACTTACTCCCAAGGGACTAGATGAGGCTGGGTTTCTTTGTCACACAAAATCAGACGGTGGTTACTTAACCTCAGAGGTACACAAGATATGACCTCTAAAACTTTTGATTGGCACTGAATTTCGTAAACACGATTAAAAAGTGGGCAGCCCAATAGGAAAAACACAATTTTTTTTGTAAGCCACAAGGTATGCATATAGTCTCTCTCTATATATATTTCATTGATTTCAGAGAGAGAGAGAGAAACATCAATGATGACAGAGAATCCTCGATTAGCTGCCTCCTACATGCCCCCACTGGGGATCGAGCCTGAAGCCCAGTTATGTGCCCTGACCAGGAATCAAATCATGACCCCCTGGTTCGTAGGTGGATGCACAACCTCTGACCCACACTGGTGGGGCTACATGCAGTCTTGATGAAGAGGACACAAAGCTGATGCTCTTTCCTATATCTTGATACCTCTTGATTTTTACTTAATCCTACCTAATAATAGACAAATATGCAAACTGACCATACCTTTGCTATGCCCACGATTGGCCAGGTGGCGCGGGGGGGCGGGTCTTGGGGTGGCCAGGGTGGCTGATTGGGCCGGCAGGATGCTGAGCCATAGCTGTGCTGTGGCACAGAAGGGGCCTCTGGGGCAGCGAGCCCACGTCCCGCCATGGACCATCAAAAGTGGGGGGAGCTGGGTGCCTGTCTGCTCTGGCACCAGGCCTTTCAGAAGTCTCCGCTGTGCCGGAGGCTTCTGAAAGGCCTGGTGCATCAGCGGACAGGCACCCAGCTCCCCCACTATTGAAAGCAAAAGCGGGGAAGCTGGGTGCCTGTCCGCTCCGGCACCAGGATGGCAGGTTAGGCCTAGGGGACCCTACACGTGCATGATTTAATCATGCACTGGGCCTCTAGTCCTATATAATAAGAGCCTTATATGCTCTGTTCAATCAATCAAAGTGTAATATGCTAATAATATGCTAAGGCTTTTCAACTACTCACTATGACGTGCACTGACCACCAGGGGCAGACACTCTGACTGATAGGTTAGCTTGCTGCTCGTGTCCGGCCAATTGGGACTGAGTGAGATGGGCCAACACACCCTGGAGCCCTCCTGTGGTCCCTCCCTGGCTAGCCAACCTCCTGTGTCTCTCCTCAGTCCCGATCATGCATCGGTGGGATCCCTCAACCTGGCCTGCACACCTCTTGCAATCTGGGACCCCTCAGGGGATGTTGGAGAGCTGGTTTCAGCCTGATCCCACAGGTGAAGTGCTGCTCAGCGAGAAGCCAGGTTCACGGCTGGTGAGTGCAGCGGTGGTGACAGGTCTTTCCCATCACCTTGGCAGTGCTAAGGATGTCTGACTGCTGACTTAGGCCCGCTCCCCTTAGGTAGCAGGCCTAAGCCATCAGTTGGACATCCCATGAGGACTCCCGGACTGCGAGAGGGTGCAGGCAGGGCAGAGGGACCCCCCTGCCGAGTGCATACATTTTGTGCACCAGGCCTCTAGTATAAACATAACTTTCTAATACCTGAAACTTTCCCACCTGGGTTCCCATCACTAGAACTGTTACTAAAGAGGTATCTTTGGTGATATTCTTACACTGTTTGAAAAGTAATCTCTTATGGTCTCCTACAAGCCCAAGAGATTCAAATTTCACTAACTGAATTAGGAAGTCACAGTCTACAGCACCCTATCCAATTGGCAGGGATTTCACACATCAGCACAGTTTACCTCACAGGATTAGCAAATCATGGAGATCCAGATCCTGCAGGACTTGGAAGCCTGTTCCATTAGTGGGAAACCCTGCAACAGAATGAGGGTATTGTATTAGATACCAAGGGAAGTGGACTAGCCTCAAAGAAAAACTGCACCCACTTAACAGTTTTGACTCTGACCAGATTGCAAAACAGCTTCCCAGTACCGGTACATTTCTTTATTTTCCAATATTGCAAATACTTAGTGAAATCAAATCTAAATATTTCGGGCCCAACGAAAATGAAAAAAAAAAAATTATAATAGCAAAGATTTTTGTTTTGACTCATTTTGTAAACATCTCAAATAGGAAACAAACAGGATATTTAACACTTCACATTGCTTTAAACTATCAGTAATGACTGGTATTTCCCCATTAGGTGAAATTATCAAAAAGCCATGTAGCTTCAGATTAGTAAGTGGTTTTTTTAGTTGACAAAACTTAACATATGCCCTTTAAATATTACTTTTAAGTCTGTTGTGAGTGTTGAAGTTAATTTTTTAAAGTCATTCAAAAAATCTAACGGCAAACTTTAACAATAAATGTTCAGTGGTTAAGAATTCCATAGCTTGCTTTTATACTGTCAGGAGAAGTGTCTTTTCATAAGTGTTTTAATTCATATGCCATTAATAGTCCAGCGACCATCTTCAACATGTTATTTGACTGGTTCAAAGAAGAGACTAATCAGCTTTTGTTACATCTTTTATAATGTTAATTTTATTGAGAACTTCAATTTTGCAAGGTTAAATAATCCTAATTTCTGCAGTTTCTCAGCATTACACATGCAAGTGCTACCATACCTTCGACCATATTTATGCCTCCTTTGGCCCTCTTAATTACATGTCCTAAGTAAGACGGGCAACACTGAGGTTGGGCCTGACTTAGCTAATGGGATTGAACTAAAGCCTGGCCCAGGGTAATTTGGTTTGCTAATTTTTAATAAAAGTTAGTAATGCTCGTTTAAAAACCTCAAATGTGATGTGAAAGAGAGAAAAATAAGGTAGTTTGCCTTTAGTTCCACTTGAGTTTGGAAACCAGGCATTCAAGAGGCCAACTAGAATCCAAATGAATGCTAATTTAACAATTAATGAGCAGAAGATAGAATGGGGGAGAAATCTTCAGAAAGGTTATTAAAAGCATTTTTGAACTTTCTACCATCTCCAAACTTTAATTTGTGAGAACATGTTTCATCACACTTTTAAATTAGCCTAGATTCTATAAATTTTCCCCATTAATTTTGCCTGCAATGTATACAGCTGCCAAATATTTAATGTAACAATTTATACCATCAATTCACATATAATAAAAAATAGTATTCTTCTAAACCCAGTGCATGTATACACACACACAAATGTATATCTAGTGATTTAGCAAGCAATGTTTCACCAAAGACTGTTAGTAATGTACTAGTGGCATGGTGCATGAAATTCGTGCAAGGGGGGGAGGACTGACCCTCAGCCCAGCCTGCACCCTCTCCAATCTGGGACATCCCTCTCGAAATCAGGGACCGCTCACTCCTTAACTGCTCACCTGCCTGCCTGCCTGCCTGATCACCCCTAACCACTCTGCCTGCTGGCCTGCTTGCCCCCAACTGCCCCCCGTTGGCCTACTTGCCCCCAACTGCCCCCCCACTGGCCTGTCACTCCCAACTGCCCTCCCCTCCTGGCCTGATCACCCCCAACTGCCCTCCCCTCCTGGCCTGATCGCCTCTAACTGCCTCTGCCTTGGCCCCGCCACTATGGCTTTGTCTAGAAGGAAGTCCGGAAGGTTTCCTGGAAGGTCTCCCAGTCTAATTAGCATATTACCCTTTTAACTATAGATCATTCTGAAATTATTAAAATATAATAAAATAATTTTATTACTAATATTTGCATAAAAATGCTAACACTACATGTGTGAAAAATAAAGTCATATTACCATCCTCAAATATACAGGTGATTTCACCAACAGAAGCAGTATTGATATAAATAGCATAAAGATAGAAACAACATTACCATTAATTCAACCAAGAAATATTTCTTTCTATTTTCCTTTTTAAAAAAATATATTTTTATTGGTTTCAGAGAGGAAGGGAAAGGGGGGGAGAGATAGAAACATCAATGATGAGTATCATTGATTGGCTTCCTTCTGTATGCCCCCTACTGGGGAGAGAGCCCACAACCAGGGCATGTGCCCTGACTGGAATCAAACTGTGACCTCCTAGTTCATAGGTTGATGCTCAACCACTGAGCCACGCCGGCTGGGTATTCTTTCTCTTTTTCCTATGGCTGAGTAATATTTTTATTGCATATATTTACCATATTTTTTTTAGCCAATCATTTATCTAAGGACCCTTTGGTTGTTTCCATGTCTTGCCCACTTGAAACATACATAATCTTATTACTAATGTCACAGCAGTAAATTTAAATTAAAAAAGAGAAATGTTTATTGATGGTTTACTAAACGTTTTGTTAGCTCCTGGCAACATATTGACAAATAAAACTGTTTCCGCAATTGAAAAGCTCATCTTCCATCAGGGAAACAGACACAAACATAATTTCTTAAACAATGTGCTATTGCAACGGTTCTCAAAGAGTAGTCTGCAGACCATCATCATTCGCATCCCATGCGGACTTAGACACGCAAATACCCTGTTTGCCCTGCTAAGTCAGAATCTCTCCAGATGATTTTGTTAAAGTTTGAGAACCACTGTGCTACAATTTTAGGTAATCCATAGTGAGTAACATTTATGACTAAAGGTGCTGTAGCTTAGGGGACTGTTAATGGCATTACACAGGAAGTATCGAGTCTTTCAGAAAATGATAATCTATTTTTAGCTCCTTTGTCTGATGACACTCTTCCTAATAATAGGAGTTTAGGGATACATTAAAGTAGGATATGCTGATGCCTCCAAGAAGAGGTGATTGGAACTAGAAAGTACGTAACCTGGTGTTCTCCCTGACAATGATCTTCCGGGTTTATACCATATATGGGCTTTAGGGGCCTGCAGCAATGCAAGCATGGACGAAACCCAGATCCCTCTGAGACACAAAATGCCAGTGACAAAAACAGAGAGAATCATAGATGGTGCAGATTCCCCAGGAAGAAAGCCCAGCACTTAACTAGCAAACCAGATTAACTAGCAAGTCCTTGGCGGCAACAAATGGTCCCTGACAGGAACAGACACTTACTCTGAACTGGGCTTTGCTTACCTGATGTTAATGAAAATGCTAGGAGTAGTATGGAAGGATCAGAGCAGAAAATATTGCACAATTTGGACCAAGTAACACTTGGTCATACTTTAAAGCCCATAGATGTCTAACAATGAAATATCATCCTCAAAGTAATGGTTTGATGGAGAATTAGAAAGGGCAATTGAAATTTTGGTTTCTAAAATGAGGGGATGTTAACACATGAAGGGCTGGCTCATCCATCTTCACAAGTGTAAGCGCACAACAATATGAAGGAGTCTACGGGACGATCCTCATTAGATAGATTTCTCAACTGTCATAAAGGATCTGAGGAAGAGGGGGTTGAGGAGGATACTAACATGACTATACAATTCTTCCCACAGAGGTAAGATATTGGCATGACTATTTGGAGTCCTAGGACCTGGTTACCATGGGCAGGGCAAATTCTGGGAACAGCAGGACAGTACTGTTAAAGAATAAAAATCGGAGGGTGGGGTTAGGAAGAAGGGACAGGAGCAGACTAGGGCAAAGACCCAAGGAGTAAACAGCAGACACAATGGGCTTTTGTGCCAAGCAGAGGTTTTTGGATTTTATTCTGCATCTATGTATAGCTATCGAAGAATTGTGAACATGATCAGTGTTTCCTTTCCAACTTCTTTGGTCTTTAAAATGTACAATGTGAACTAGTGTCTTATCTGCAAGGTTGTATTTCTTTACAATAAAAAAAAAGTGTCAAATGAATCAGTGAATGAATGATTGTTGTTCTCCAGGTCTCGAGGCATGTTCTATCACCAGAAGATGAAGTGTTAATTACTTTGAATATGCAATCTAAGTCAAATACATCAAAAATAATAAAATAGCTAAGGAATAAATATAACCACAGTGGTGAAAGATCTATACACTAGAAATCACAAGACTTTGAGGAAAGAAATTGAAGAAGGCATAAATAAATGGAAAGCTATTCTGCATTAATGGATGAGAGGAATTAATATTATTAAAATGTCCATACTACTAAAAACAACAGGTGTTGGTGAAGATGTGGAAAAAGGGAACCCTTGTGTGCTATTGGTCGAGAAAGTAAATTGTTGCAGCCATTATGGAAAACAGTATGAAAGTTTCTCAAAAAAGTAAAAATGGAATTACCATATGATCTAGCAATTTCAATTCTGGGTATTTGTCCAAAGGAAATGAAAACACTAATTCAAAGATATATGCACTCCCATATTCATTGCAGCATTACCTAGTATTGTGTCCATAGATGAATGGATAAATAAAATGAAATGTAAATATATGATACCCTATATAATAAAAGGCTAATATGCAAATTGTCCCCTCCACAGGGAGTTCTACCTGGAGTTCGACTGCTTGCTATGACGTGCGCTGACCACCAGGGGGCGGCGCAGAACATGGCAGGCGTCAGTGATGTGGCACTGGCAGCGGGCGGCAGTGGAGGCACTGCAGGCCCCAATGGGGCCCATGGAGAGCAGGACCAGGGCAGGATGGTGGAGCAGGTGAGTGGGCGGTGCCAGGCCAAGGCAGGTGTGAGCCACTGGATGCTGGGCAGTGGCGGTGGCGGGGTGGCAGTGTAACCAGTGGGGCGATCGGGGTCCCCACAGGTGGTGACCAGCTGGGGTGGTGGGGGGCAAGGCCGCTGCCTGGCTCCCAGGCACTGAGGGAGAAATGGCAAATAGCAATATTAAAATATTTCTTCTAATTATTTTCCTTTTCAATGTGCACAAATCTGTGTTCTGGGCCAATAGTATATAATGAAATATCCAGTCATAAAAAAATAAAATCTTGCCATTTGAGACATTGTGCTAAGTGAAATAAATCAGTCAGAGAAAAACAAATACCATATGATCTCATGTATACATATAAGTAATCTAAAAAAACCAAACTAAACAAAAATCACAACAAACTCATAGATACAGAGAACAGATTGGTAATTGCCAGAGCTGGAAGGTTGTGGTGGGCATAAGAGAGTCACAAGGTATAAACTTCCAGTTATAAAATAAATAAGTCACGGGGATATAATGTACAGCATGATGACTATAGTTAATAATATTGTATTGAATATTTAAAAGTTGCTAAGAGAGTAAATCTCAAATGTTCTGATCACAAATACGAAATGGTAACTAGTGAGATGATGGAGGTATTAATGAACCCTACTGTGGTAATCATTTCACAAGATAATAAATGTATCAAATCAATCCATTGTACACTTTAACTTCTACAATGTTATATGCCAATTTTAGCTCAATAGACATAGGAAAAATAATTTATCTTGAAAATCCATGTGAATTTAACATTCTACATTATAGAATAATTAGTAATAATATTTTGATTATTTATCAGACAATAAAATTAAGGTTCCAGGAAAACGAGTCACACTGACTTTTGCCTCAGAGGTTTCTTGCTGTTCAGTTTGCAATGCACAGACCTGCTCCCTGGCTATGCACTTGGCCCGAAGGCCTCTTCCGAGGTGGCTTTGCCCTCCTGTTGCTCTGACCACATAGCAAGGTTTTTTTCATCTACCCATTAACGTTCTTTAATAATTGCATCATCAAACTTTTCTTCTTTGTGTTCAAGGCTCTGGCCACTGACCACTACCTGTAAGAAAAGAGCCTCATTTTTCCATTATTGTACACACAGCCCAGTCCCTTTCTTCTTCTTTTTTCCCCCAACATATACTCTCACCACCTCCCTTACCCTTTTCCTCACTCTTTATGTCTATTCTTTTATCACAGTTCCGTTTTGCCTGACAGTGTCTCATAAAATTCACTGGGGTTATATCCTTTGATGATTCTTCAAGTGCTTTCTCTGCCCAAATTGCATGACATTTTTGGTTTATGTTTATTTTACATTTCCACGCAATTCAAAGTCTAGTGAATTTTTCACATTGTTTACCCGGTGCTCTGTGTTTTTCCAGCCCATTTTAATTGCCTGATTGTTCAACAAATTTTCTCTAATTAAAACTTTCTAAATCCATCCAGCATGTGCTTTTGGTGGAATAGAAGTGAAAATTGCTACAGATTCACTAGAAACTAGAAAATTTACTAGAAACTGCTTGTTACTGATGGTAATAAAGATAAAGTGGAACATATATTCCACATTTAAATTTTATGTGTTCCTGGGTTCCTTACTAGTATATTCTATTTTTAACTTTTCCAACTTAAATAAAAATTTCTCTGATATTTACCAATGTTTGCATTTATTTGGCTTTTCTGTCATGTTTGGTTGGTTGCTCATTCATTATTACTTTTTAAAATCTGGATAATGATTCCACAGAACTGGACTTATTTTTTAATATGACCTTGGTCACAGTGGTCAGCAAACTGCGGCTCGCGAGCCGTGGTTTGCCACTCTGTTGACTAATGAGTTTGCCGACCACTGCCCTAGGACAAATTACTTAAGTTCTCTGAGCCTTAGTTTTCTTATCTGGAAATGGCAAATAAGATGTAGTTCATAGATATACAGGAAGGACTAAAGCAAAGGCAGTGTGCAAAGTACCAGGCTTACTGCTGGGAACATCTTAAGTGTTTAATCAATGTTAGTTTCTTTCTGTCTTCTTTCTCAATGGGATTATTATATTTTAAAATTCAAACATTTAGATTCTAAAAATGCAGTTTTATCATGATCTTCAAATTGCTTTCATAGATAACTTTATGTTTATGTTAATGATATTTATCTTTTTAAATTACTGGAAAAGAAAAAAAACACAAGATTTTAAAATTAAATCTGAATGTATTAGTTTTTTTTTAACACATAGCTATCAAAAGCCCAGATGTGCACCATATGAGTTGATGAAAATGTGCATAGAGGTTGTGATAAAAGCTTTTCTTTTAGTCTATCATATCTTAAACTCAAGGTTACTCTTATACAGCTGGAATATATTAAATATATTTTGAGTTATATCAAGCAATGGTTTGTCCAAGAAGTATGGAAAAGTGAAACAGAGAATTAGAAACATTTTCTCCTAAGCACAGAGATGGAATTTTTGTATTTCCGGATCAACTCTTCAATATGGACATGATATCACAATTGGAGAAAATTTGGGGGATTATATTTTGCCCTAAATACAGACTTTTGTTTATCTATAATCTCTTTTACAACAAACAAATGAGTGCAATTGGAACAATTGCACTTTTAAAAAATACTTGACAATATAAAAGTTGAGACCTCAAATGAGAAACAAACATAAATTAATAAAAATAGATCAAAGGAAGGCATTATGACAAACACTATTAGTTCTGCATCTATCAGCCATTACCTCTGATATCTCTTCTAACAGAACCCTAATTTATCTGGCTTGGCAATGGACTCAGCCTCAAGTGATAAAATGTGAGTATTTCAAGGAAGCCAATCATTTAAATTTGCACCATTTGCCAGCTGTTCTTGAGCTAGTGGTGGCATAATTCAGAACAATGAGCCAAGAGGGGAACTTTTGTGAGGAACTTTGGCAAAGCTTTTCTTGCTTATAAAAAGGCACAGGAGACAACATGCTGCTGCCCTCATCCCCCCTGCTTTTTCTGTGAACAGGAACATAGGCCTGGAAGTTTTGCAACCATCTTGCATGTGTAGGGTGGCAAATATAAGGAGAAAAATAAACATAGCAAGGATAACAAAACAAAAAAATAAAAACTATCTGGGTCATTGATAACATGCTTAAATAAGCTGTTGGGCCAACCCTGAAAATGTGAATCTTCAGATTTCTTAAGGCACAAAAAATGTTCTTATTGTTAAAAACACTGTTGGTCAAACATAGTATTGTTTTAAAGTGAAAAAAAAACCACACATTTTTTTCTTTATTGTGGAGTTTGTTATTATAATTTTTACTGCTGGTGGATTTTTTAATGTTATTTTGCTTTTTTTTTTTTTACAATGTAATGTAAGCACAGCTGTCTGAAAAAAAAAAATTTAGATGGCCCTAATATCCAAAAATTGGAAGCAACCCAAATAGTAATCAACGAGTAAGTGGTAAAAATTGTAGTAGCTCTTTTCAATAGAATACCACTCAGCATTAAAAAAGAATGAACTATTGATACGCGTAACATTGATAAACCTCAAAATCATTACACTAGTGAAAGAAATCAGACACAAAGTCTACATAAGCCAATTTATATGAAGTTCTGTAACAGATAAAATTAACCTGTAAGCTGCTCACACATGAAGAGATGAGCAATAACTGTTTAATAAGGGAATGAGAGGACATTTTTTTCTTAAATGCTACCCAGGGACATAAGCAAAGACTGTTGCTGGCTGTGCCAGTAGTTATCTTCCTTGGCTTTATTACCATCCATTGTCTCCTCTTGTAAATTGTGGCTTTCTATGCTGGTTCTACATACTTATTTTTAAAATTTTTATTTGAAACTATTATATAGTTACAAGAAAATTTAAAAATATTACAGAGAGATTCTGTGTACTCTGCACATGGTTTCCCCAATGGTTACATTTTTAATAGTTTTAGATTTTTATAAATAACATAAACATATTTATATTTCCCCAGGATTGTTTCCATCAAGAGACTGACACTGGTACAGTGTGTGTGCATACAGTTCTGATACTTTGTCATGTATATAGTTGAGTAACCACCACAACAATCAAGAAACAGAACTATGCCATCACAACCATGACCTCTCATGCTACTCCTTTATGGTCACAAATATGCCCTTTACCCAATAGTCTCTATCCCCTGGAAATCACTAATCTGTTTCCCATCTCCACGATTTGGTTATTCTGAGAATCTATCTATATAAAACCCTAATATGTAAATTGACCAAACAGCAGAATGACAGGCAGAATGACTGGTCACTATGATGTGCACTGACCATCAGGGGGCAGATGCTCAATGCAGGAGCTGCCCCCAGCCCGCAGGTCCTGACCAGCGGCAGTGGCAAGGGGCAGGGCCAGCAAGCTGGTGGTGCCAGGCCAGCCAAGGTGGGTGTGAACGGAGGCCCACACCAAGACATGTCATAATTACAATGGCAAATTTTAACAACAAAGAGAGAATCTTAAATGCTGCAAGAGAGAGGCAGAGAGTTACCTATAAAGGATCTCCCATCAGATTATCAAATGATTTCTAAACAGAAACACACCAAACTAGAAGGAAATGGAAGGAGGTATACAAAGGATGCAAAGCAAAGGACTGAATCCAAGAATACTCTATCCAGCAAGACTAACAATCAAAATTGAAGGGGAAATCAGGAGCTTCGCAGACAAAAAACGGCTAAGGGAGTTTATCACTACCAAGCCAACAATGCAAGAAATGCTAAAGAGAATGCTGTAAAAAGAAGAAATAGAAAGGGAGGAAGGAACACAGGCATAAAATACAGAAATGGCTATAAACAAGTACCTATCAATAATAACATTAAACATAAATGGGTTAAATGCTCCAATCAAAAGACATGGAGTGAGTGAATGGATAAGAAAATATGACCCATATATATGCTGTCTACAGAAGACCCACCTCAGAACAGGGGACTCACACAGACTGAAAGTGAAGGGATGGAAAAATATCTATCAGGCAAACAGAAATGAAAGAAAAAAAGCTGGGGTAGCAATACTTATATCTGACAAAATAGACCTCAAAGTGAAGACCATAACAAGAGACAGTAAAGGCCACTTCATAATTCAATAGGGATTGATACAACAAGAGGACATAACTCTGGTAAACATTTATGCACCAATGCAGGAGCACCCAAATACATAAAAAAAATTCTGGAAGATATCAGGGGAGAGATTGACAGCAACACAATCATAGTAGGAGACTTTAATACCCTGTTAACATCAGTGGATAAATCCTCTAGACAAAAAATTAGCAAAGAAATATCAATCCAAAATGACTCACTAGATCAGATGGACTTAATCAACATCTTTAGAACATTCCACCCCAAAACTACAGAATATACATTCTTAAGTGCACATGGGACATTTTCAAAGGTAGACAACATATTGGGACACAGGCAAAGTCTCTCTAAATACAAGAGGATTGAAATCATATCAAGCATCTTCTCAGATCAAAATGGAATAAAATTAGAAATCAACTACAGAAAAAAAATCACAAAAATTCAAACACTTGGAAGCTGAATAGCACACTATTAACCCTTTGCACTCGCTTGCTTTTTTCTCGATTCCTTTATTCTACTCGGGATTTAATTTTTTAAATACCCCAGATTTCACAAAGTGCGGCAGTAGAATAAAAAACTGGAGTTTCTTTTCATACAAACTTATTTATTTGGATTTTTTTATATTTCAAATTATTGATACATTCAAAGAGTAATTTTAATCTCGATGCTAACCGTGTCGAGTCACACTTGACATCCAAGTGCAAAAGGTTAAACAATGAGTGGGTTACCAAAGTGATCAAAGAAGGAATAAAACACATCCTGGAAATAAACGACAATGAAAACACAACAATCAAAAATCTTTGGGACACAGTGAAAGCAGTCCTGAGAGGGAAGTTCATAGCATTATAGGCCTACTTCAAAAAAACAAGAAAAACTGGTAACAAACCATCTAACTCTGCAACGTGAAGAATTAGAAAGAGAGCAACAAGAAAAGCCCAGTGTGAGCAGAAGGAAGGAAATAATAAAGATCAGAGCAGAAATAAATGACATAGAGACCCCCCCCAAAAAAAAAATACAAAAGATCAATGAAACTAAGAGCAGGTTCTTTGAAAGGATAAACAAGATTGATGAACCTCTAGCCAGGCTCACCAAGACACAAAGAGAGAGAACCCAAATAAAAAAAATCAGAAAGGAAAGAGGTGAAATAACGACAGACCCCACAGGAATATGAAGAATCATAAAAAAAAATACTTTGAACAACTCTACTCCAACAAATTGGTCAACCTAGAAGAAATGGACATATTACTAAAAAAAATACGACCTTCCAAAACTCAACCAGGAGGAATAAAAAAATCTGAATAGGCTGATAACTATGGAAGAAATTGAAGCAATAATAAAAAAAACTTCCAACAAACAAAAGCCCTGGACCAGATGGCTTCACAGTGGTGTTTTGTCAAACATTCAAATAAGAAATAAAACCTATCTTCCTCAGACTATTCCAAAAAATTCAAGAGAAAGGAGCACTTTAAAGCTCTTTCTACGAAGCCAGCATTACCCTAATCCCAAAGCTAAATAAAGACAAGAAAGAGAATTGCAGGCCAATATCCCTCATGAACATAGACGCCAAAATCCTCAACAAAATTCTAGCAAATGGAATCCAGCATTACATTAGAAATATCATACACCATCACCAAGTGGGAACTATTCCGGGGATGCAAGGATGGTACAACATCCGCAAATCCATAAATGTGATGCACCACATAAATGAACTGAGAGATAAAAACCATATAATCATATCCATTGATGCAGAAAAAGCATTTGACAAAATCCAACACCCTTTCTTGATAAAAACTCTCAGCAAGGTGGGAATAGAAGGATCATACCTCAACGTAATAAAAGCCATATATGACAAACCCACTGCCAACATCATACTCAATGGGCAAAAATTAAAACCTTTCCCCCTAAGAACAGAACAAGACAGGAATGCTCACTCTCACCACTCCTGTTCTACATAGTACTGGAAGTACTAGCCATTGCAATCAGACAAGAAGAAGAAATAAAAGGCATCCAAATTGGAAAAGAAGTAAAACTGTCTTTATTTGCAGATGACATGATACTGTACATAGAAAACCCCAAAGACTCCATGGAAAAACTGCTAGACTTAATAAATGAATTTCTCAATGTAGCAGGATATAAAAATAAAACCCAGAAGTCCATGGCTTTTCTATACACCAATAATGAACTCACAGAAAGAGAAATTACAAAAGCAATCCCGTTTACCATTGAACAAAAAAATTAAGATACCTAGGAATAAACTTAACCAAGAAGACAAAGGACGTGTACTCAGAAAATTTCAGGAAGCTAAGAAAAGAGATAGAGGAAGACATGAACGAATGGAAGAATATACCATGTTCATGGATTGGTAGAATCAACATCATTAAAATGTCCATACTACCCAAAGCAAATTATAAATTCAATGCAATCCCCATTAACATAGCAATGGCATACTTCCAAGACCTAGAACAAATTCTCCAAAAATTCAACTGGAATAAAAAAAGACCCCGAATAGCTGCAGCAATCTTATGAAAGAAGAACAATGTTGGAGGGATCACAATACCAGATATCAAGCTATACTACAAAGCCACTGTTCTCAAAACTGCCTGATACTGGCACAAGAACAGACATATAGACCAGTGGAACACAACAGAGACCTCAGAAATCGACACAAGCCAGTATGCTCAATTAATATTTGACAAAGGAAGCAAGAGCATACAATGAAGACAAGAAAGTCTCTTCAATAAATGGTGTTGGGAAAACTGGACAGATAGTTGCAAAAAAAAAAAAATGAAACTATATTGCCAACTTACACAATACACAAAAATAAACTCAAAATGGATAAAGGACTTAAACATAAGATGGAAACCATAAAAATCTTAGAAGAAGCCATAGGCAACAAAATAGCAGACATTTGTCATAGCAATATCTTTACCGATACACCTACTAGGGCAATGGAAACTAAGGAGAAAATAAACAAATGGGACTACATCAAAATAAAAAGCTTCTGCACAGCAAAAGAAACCGTCAACAAAACAACAAGAAAGCCCACTGCACTGGAGAACATATTTGCCAATGTTATCCTATCTAATAAGAGAGTAATATACAAATTGACCGTCACTCCAAGACACAAGGTGGCCGCCCCCATGTGGTCAAAAATGGCTGCCCCTATGTGGACACAAGATGGCCACCACAAGATGGCTGGCAGGGGAGGGCAGTTGTGGGCAGTTGGGGGGATCCAGGCCTGCAGGAGAGGGCAGTTGGGGGGGACCAGGACTGCAAGGGAGGGTAGTTGGGGGGGGGGACCAGGCCTGCAGGGGAGGATAGTTGGGGGGGGACCAGGCCTGCAGGGGAGGGCAGTTTGGTGGGACCAGGCCTAAAGAAGAGGGCAGTTGTAGGCAATCAGGCCAGCAGGGAGGGCAGTTAGGGGTGACCTGGCCAGCAGAGTAGGGCAGTTGGGGGAGACCATGCCAGCAGGGGAGGGCAGTTGTGGGGGAACGAGGCCTGCAAGGGAGGGTAGTTGGGGGGGACCGGGCCAGCAGGGGAGGGCATTAGGGGCAACCAGGCCAGAAGAGGAGGGCAGTTGGGGGAGACCATGCCAGCAGGGGAGGGCAGTTGTGGGGGGACCAGGCCTGCAGGGGAGGACAGTTGGGGGGGGGGAGACCCAAGCCTGCAGGAAGGGCAGTTGAGGGGGTCAGGCATGCAGGGGAGGGCAGTTAGGGGTGACCAGGCCAGCAGGGGAGGGCAGTTGAGGGGGACCAAAACAATAGGGATGGGCAGTTGGGCGGGACAAGGCCTGCTGAGGAGGGCAGTTTGGGGGGACCAGACCTGCAGGGGAGGACAGTTGGGGGGGGACCCAGGCTGTTTGGGGGGACCAGGCCTGCAGGAGAGGACAGTTGGGAGGGGGGACCCAAACTTGCAGGGGAGGGAAGTTGTTGTGGGACCAGGCCTGCAAGGGAGGGTAGTTGGGGGGGACCAGGCCAACAGGGGAGGGCAGTTGGGAGCGATCAGGCCTGCAGGGGAGGGCAGTTGTGGGGAACCAGCCCTGCAGGGGAGGGCAGTTTTGGGCAATTAGGCCAGCAGGGAGGGCAGTTAGGGGTGACCTGGCCAGAAGAGGAGGGCAGTTGGAGGAGACCATGCCAACAGGGGAGGGCAGTTGTGGGGGGACCAGGCCTGCAGGGGAGGACAGTTGGGAGCGGACCCAGGCCTGCAGGGAAGGTCAGTTGGGGGGGCCAGGCCTGCAGGAGAGGGTAGTTAGGGGTGACCAGGCCAGCAGGGGAGAGCAGTTAGGGGTGATCAGGCCTGCAGGGGAGGGAAGTTTTGGGGGACCAGGCCTGTAGGGGAGGACAGTTGGGGGGACCATGCCTGCAGGGGAGGGCTGTTGTGGACGATCAGGCCAGCAAGGAGGGCAGTTAGGGGTGACCAGGCCAGCAGGGGAGGGCAGTTAGGGGCGACCAGGCCTGCAGGGCAGGACAGTTAGGGGTGACCAGAGTGGCAGGGGAGGGCAGTTAGGGGTGACCCGGATGGCAGGGAGGGCAGTTAGGGGCAATCGGGCTTGCCGGGGAGCAGTTAGGCATCGATCAGGCTGACAGTGGATTGGTTAGGGGGTGATCAGGCTGGCAGGCAGAAGTGGTTAGGGGCAATCAGGCAGAGGCAGGCGAGTGGTTGGGATCCAGTAGTCCTGGATTGTGAGAGGAATATCCGACCGCCTGTTTAGGCCTGATCCCAACAGGTGGCTGGACATCCCTCAAAGGGACCCAGATTGGAGAGGGTGCAGGCTGGGCTGAGGAACACCCTCCCCATGCACAAATTTCATGCACCAGGCCTCTAGTCTCCAATAAGGGTTTAATTTCCAACATTTACAAGGAACTCATACAACTTAACTAAAGGAAGATGAACAATCCAATCAAAAAATGGGCAAAGGACCTAAATAGACACTTTTCAAAAAAGTACATTCAGAAATCCAAGAGACATATGCTCAAAGTCACTAATCATCCAAGAGATGCAAATCAAAAAAAAAAAATGAGATACCATCTCACACCTGTCAGAATGGCTATCATCAACAAATCAACAAATGACAAGTGCTGAAGAGGATGTGGAGAAAAAGGAACCCTCCCTCACTGCTGGTGGGAATGCAGACTGGTGCAGCCACTGTAGAAAACAGTATGGAGTTTCCTCAAAAAATTAAAAATGGAATTGCCATTTGACTCAGTAATACCACTTTTAGAAATATATCCCAAGAAAACAGAAACACCAATCAGAAAGAATATATGCACCCCTATGTGAATAGCAGCACAATTTACAATCTCTAAGATTTAGAAACAGCCTAAATGCCCATCAGCAAATGAATGGATTAGAAAACTCTGGTACATCTACACAATGGAATACTATGCTGCTGTAAAAAAGAAGGAATTCTTACCATTTGCAACAGCATGGATGGATCTGGAGAGCATTATGCTAAGTGAAATAAGCCAGTCAGTGAAAGATAAATACCACATGATCTCATTCATTTATGGATAATAAAGAAAATTACAAACTCTTGAAGAAAAATAGACAGAGGCAAAGAAGCATCCAACAGACTGTCAAACTACACCAGGAAGGTAGGGGAGGGTTGTGGGGGGAAGAGATCAACCTAAGAACTTGTATGCATGCATATAAACACAACCAACAGATGCAAGGCACTGGGGGTGGAGGGGTGAGGGCAAGTGCCGGTGGGTAGAGGAGGCCTGGGGGAGGTCAGTGGGGGTGGGGGAAGGAGACATATGTACTACTATTTGTAATACCTTAAACAATAAAATAAAATAAAGAGAAAGTTTTTAATCATAAAAAAATAGTTAGTTCCTTTTTATTTCATGTTTTCCACAGTATGCATGTAACACAATTTGTTTAGCCATTCAATTATTGATGGATAATTTGGTTGCTTCAAGTTGTGGATGCTACAGATAAAGCTGCTGGGAACATTGAGTTGTATGATAAGTGTATGTTTAGTTTTTAAAGAAACTGCCACACTATTTTCCAGGGTGGCTGCACCATTTTATATTCCCACCAGCAATGTATGAGAGATCCAGTTTCACCACATCCTTGCCAGCATTTGACATTGCCACTGTTTTTTATTTTATCAGTTCTAACAGATGTGTGATAGCTAGTGATGTTAAACATTTTTTCATATGCTATTTGCCATCTGTATATTGTCTTTGATAAAATGTCTCCCATGTCTTTTGCCAATTTTCTAATTAAAGTGTTTTCTTTCTTTACTCTTAAGTTTTTAGAGTACTTTATATACAAATCTTTTTCACATATGTGGTTTGCCAATATTTTCTCCAATTCCCTTGTCTTTTCATCCCTTTTTTTTAAAGGGCTCTTTTGCAGAGCAAAGAGATCTTTGAAGTTTTGATAAAGTCAAGTACAAATTTATTTTTATTGTAAGAAATTATCATTTTATTTTATATGGGTGCTTCTGTCCAAGTTTTAGTTCTCTTTTCTAGTTTGCCTGGTTGTCTTCAAATGTCTCATTGGTAAATAAATGAAAAAATTTAAACACAGCCTAAAAGGACTAACCTAATAAGTAACAAGGTTACTTTAAATTAGTATTACCAAAACTATCTGTTACTATTTAAACATCAATAAACTAGACATGCAGAAATCTGTCAAAACCAGAAGCAATAATCAAAAACTGAAAATAGATTTATTTTTAATATAGAACAATGTCAGAATACATAGAAGAAAAGTTAAAAAATATGAGTAATACACTTTTGTGGTTTTTTAAATTGCAACATAAAATCAGTTGATTAATATTTTTCAGTAAATTCTTTACACCAAATATAAGATAATCTCAAATCTCTCTAATTGAGGTGAACCATTTCTCATGGTGAATTTTTTGTTCCTATTTTTATTATTTAGAAAGCAATGTTTAATAATTAATATGTTCAGTCATCTCTCTTTTTACATGCTTTTCTCAGTCAGTATTTTAAGAATCGAAGTTTATAGTTGGCAAAATATATTGGCAGCTATTCTGTTTAATGATTACGAGTGATGAAGAGAGGATTCAACTAAAACACTTTTAACAGAGCTTGCCCCACCAAATTTTCTTATAAGCCCCTTAGAACTCATTTTATGCTTAATGATAAGGTATATGTGGAGAAACAAGAGTAACTGATTTCCTATATATGCACCTCAAGAAGATACGCTCTTGCCAGTGAGTGCGTTAGAAAAAGCCACTGCTTTTTTTAATTGAATTTATTGGGGTGACATTGATTAATAAAATTATACAGGTTTCAGGTGTATAATTCAATAATACATCATTTGTATATTGTATTGTGTATTTACCCCAAGTCAAGTCCCTTCCATCACCATTTATCCCCCCTTTGCCTCCTTTACCTCCACCAACCCCCTTTCCTCTGATAATTTCCATACTATTGTCTGTGTCCATGAGTCTTTCCTTTTTTCCTTGCTTAATCTCTTCACCTTTTTCACCCAGCCACAACTCCCTCCCCTCTGACAGCTGTCAGTCTATTCTTTGTACCCATGAGTCTATCTCTACTTGTTTGCTAGTTCATTCTGTTCATTAGATTCCACATATAAATGAAATCATACAGTACTTGTCTTTCTCTTACTGGTTTATTTCACTTAGCATAATACCCTCCAAGTCCATCCATGCTTTTGCACAGGGTAAGGTTTCCTTTTAGTCTATTTGTTTTATGACTCAGTAGTATTCCGAAGATTTATGTGTAAATATACCACAGCTTTTTTATCCACTCATCTAATGATGGGCAATTGGGCTGCTTCCAAATCTTGGTTATCCCATATAACAAAAGCCTAATATGCTAAGTGTCCAGTCATCTGATTGTCCATTAAACCAATCAAAGTGTAATATGCTAATTATATGCTAAGGCCGCTCAACTGCTCACTATGATGCAAACTGACCTCCATGGGGCAGATAGTTGATCGGTCAACCAGTTACTATGATGCACACTGACCACCAGGGGGCAGACGCTCCTACCAGTAGGTTAGCTTGTTGCTGGTGTCTGGCCGATCAAGACCAAGTGAGATGGGCCGGACATGCCCTGGAGCCCTCCCGCGGTCCCTCCCAAGCTGGTTAACCTCCCATGTCTTTCCCTGGCCACAATTGAGCACTGGTTGGGTCCCTCGGCCTGGCCTGTGCCCTCTCGCAATCCAGGACCCCTCAGGGCAGTGGTTGGCAAACTCATTAGTCAACAGAACCAAATATCAATAGTACGATTGAAATTTCTTTTGAGAGCCGAAAACCGACTTCTGCGCATGGGCCACGAAGTTTCAATCGCACTGTACGTGTGCGCCCGCATGTGGTATTTTGTGGAAGAGCCACACTCAAGGGGCCAAAGAGCCGCATGTGGCTTGCGAGCCGCAGTTTGCCGACCACTGCCTCAGGGGATGTCAGAGAGCTGGTTTCAGCCCGATCCTGCAGGCCAGACTGAGGGACCCCACTGGTGCACAAATTCATGCACCCTGCCTCTAGCTGTAAATAACTGCTGCAATGAACATAGGGGTTCATATATTCTTTCGAATTAGTGTTTTTGGGTCTTTTCGGAAATCAGTATGGAGTTACTTCAAAAAAATAAAAAATAAATAGACACTGCTTTAGAATGAGCAAGATAACAAAACGTAAGCGCCCATTGCAAAGGCCCACTCTTCTGCAGCCCAGGATATTCTCAAGAAAACACTCCCCAAGGTTCCACTGTGAAAGAGAACAGGGTAAGTCGGGCTGTTCCAACAACAGTGCTCAGCGCATGCTTTCTCTCCCAGCTGAGTCAGCTTTTGACATTAGAGGAATCTTCCTGGGCATCAAAAAATCCTTGATGAACTTGATTATGGTAGAACTAAGGACTGCCCTCAGATAATCAATATAAAGTTACGGATCTTTGCCAACCTAGGATATATTCTATGCGATATACAAAGACAATAATGAGGAAACAATGCAAGAGCAAGGTCACCTGAGTGAAGTTTGATCCAAGAATGCATTCTAGAGGGATCAACAGTCAACTCCAGTATAAACCTTTAGGAAAAAGTAAACCTTTATGAAGCTGACAGAAGGGAAGCTAGGTTTGCCTGGGTGAGGGGTACAGGGTAGAGGAGCAGGAAGGAAAATCTTCCAAGAAATAAATATGCCCAGCTTCAGTTTAGGCTACAAATTTCCAGAGGTAAACTGTTCAACTGCACTCAGGAAAAGCACTGAAGACATTTACTGTGAAATGCAAGAATTTGCGGAAAGAACTTGGACAGCCAGCCACCTCTGACTCTGTTTCCTCAGAACTTTTAATGAAGAGCCTCCATGAAATACCACTTCATAACAAAAATCCATACCCAAATTCCTTCTTTGGGAAGAATCTTGGATTAGGTGACCTCTAAGCTCCATCTAACCTAAAGATTATGAGTCTAAGATATTAAATATTGACAGGCAAATAATGTGAACTCCATAAATATTTGCTGAAATTGAACCGAGTTGAATTCAGGAAATAAAAGGGTCTATATTTTATGACTGCAAGTTATCTAATTCTCACAGTCAAACAGCTGTATGAACTTCCTTTCCTTTGAAAGTCTTACATTTGCTCACCACATTTTTGTGCTAAAGTCTGCGAGGTAGAGCTCATCTTACTACCATATTTTAGATGTCAAATTGCCTTCAGTGATTCATTTTAGAGTGTTTTCCCCCCAATATTATTATGTCCCAACATAGAGTGTTCGTATCTCTTATCTAATAATAAATTACCTGAACTTGGTTGCATGGATTTTTGCTTAATAAATATAGATTTTTTTCTAGCACAGATACTTTATGATTTATTATCCTTATGACCTAGTTATTTGAAAAGCTATCAATAAGTTTTCTTCAATTGGTTAGAATATCATACATTCATTTCACCAGTTCAGACCTCTTTGTCTTTGATCCTGATTCACAGAATTTAGTGATGAGGTGAAAAGGAGTATTGTTATGGAAGAAGAATCAATAACAAAATGGACAAAGGATCATAGAAGTAATGAAAAGACTTTTTAACTTCAAAAAATAAGTCAGAAAATGTGAGAATCTTTGAAAAGGGAAATGAAATCTTACTTTAGCAGAAATGTATCTGTCTAATACATATGATATATTCTTATGAAGGAACCATATTTATTTATGATCATGAACACAATAATAATATTCTGTATAATAGTTTCCTAAAATAAACTCAATGATGTACTTGGTGTTCATAGTTACTTAAAAATATCAAAACGACTAGGTAATTAATATACCCACATTTACATATTCATATGTTGTGAAAATTAAAATTATTTTAAGTACTATATTAAGTTATAAGTTTGTTTAATTTACAAGGCAATCCAGGTATTATGAAAATTTATTATATAAAAAATATTATCAGGATCCCAAAATGGCTTTCTATGGTTTTTCATGACAAATATTTTAAGAAGTCAACTGAGCATAAAATTGTTATTTTGGATTTTTATATTATGAGGACAGATGCACAATTATTAACAGAGTAGTCAATCCATTTGTCTCAGCATGGTAATTGTGATTCAATAAAAACATATTTATTGACTTGTTAATTTTTCTTAAACTAATTTAGAACTTTCTTTGACTTTTTCTACTCAACTACTGTAACTGTGTTATAATCTAATTAGGAAAACCTCAAGAGACAATAGTTGTTTCTTATGATTAAATATGAAGTGAGAATCTAGTCATACTTTTTCATTTCACAGATTGTTTTTATTCATGTACCTAGAATAAGACTGAAAATAATTAATAGTTATCATGTTCAATGTAGTCAAAAACTAAAAGGCCTTTTACCTATATGATTTTTTTTATTGGCATATACAGAAAGATGACAAGTTAAAGTAGATTGCGTTGTAAGTGAGTTGCCTAAAAATAAAAATGTTGTAAATGGTGTTCAGATACCCTGCTAATTCATAAAGTGTACTTATCATATGTGGATATGCTGCTTATTTGTATTAACAAAATTTAGAATATCACTCTATTCAGTAAATAAAATAAAAAGTAAATTTGAAATGTAACTTTAAATTATGCTTGAGATAAATTTTGTTTTGTTAGAGGATGTTGATCATGGGTACTAAATTTACAGCAATTCTAAAAGGCACTTTAGGGTACTATTTTGAAATATAAATTTTGAAATAGTTATTTACTTTTTTTAAATTATAAAGTAATACATTTGCATTACAAATAATTTGAAAATATTAAAATCAGAGAGGAAAAAGAAAACCCAAAATTCTACTACTGAAATATAATCTTTTTTATTATCTTAAAAAAAATTTTTTTTTTTAATTCATTTCAGAAAGGGAGAAGGAGAGATAGAAACATCAATGATGAAAGAGAACCATAGATCAGCTGCCTCCTACACGCCCCCTACTGTCGATAGAGCCCTCAAGCTGGGCATGTGGAATCCAATCAAGACCTCCTGGTTCATGGGTTGATACTCAACCACTGGGCAACACTAGCCTGGCTAGGGTTATTATCTTTCTATTAGTTATCTATTGCTGTGCAACTTGTTTTTACCACAAAATTGTGCTTTTGACCAAAGATTAAGTTTTATGAGTCTGCTAGTTTGTGAATTATAAATTTTTAATTAAAAGATGTATTTTTAAAGTTATCATCAAAACAAAAATATAGGGCTATGTTACTTGCTTTAGCCTTAAGAAATATTTTCCTCTAGTCTCACTGTATCCTGGATATACCTCTGTCTTATGATATATTGAAATTCATGTTTTATTGAAATAATGCGCTTACAATGTCTTATAGATCTCACTTGAATGTAAGTTCTGGGAAAGGACCTAATGTTATACACCTTTAATCTTGGAATATCTACCATAGTATGCAGTGTATACATATTTGTTGAGCCATTAAAAAATGCAGTTGGGCCTTGGCTGATGTGGCTCAGTTAGTTGGGTGTAGTTCTTCACACTGAAGAGTTGCTGATTCAATTCCCATAGTTCTGTGCACATGCCTGGGCTGTGGGCTTGATCCTCTTTAGGGTCGGGCCATGCAGGAGGCAGCCGATCAATATTTCGCTTTTACAGTGATGTTTCTCTCTTTCCCTCTCCCTTTCTCTCTCTAAAAATAAATAAAAGTATGTTTTTAAGTTGCAGTTGGGGATTTGAATGCCAAATTGATATACTTTTATATCTATTTGCTGAGTTCTTTCATATGAAAAAAAAAGTAATGAACATCTTCAGTTACAACTATTTTAGCCAGATGATTGGGTAGCTAAGTACACTTAAAGATTTGCTGAAAAATGATACACAGCTAAAAATATATCTGACAACGTTATGACCCAATATATTTAAGATGTAAAATATGTTTGCCTGGGGCATATCATTCATCCATTTCATTCATTCTAAATTATAACCATCTTCGATACTGTACTGACATCCAATATCTCATATTTGCTAGACAAATTTGCTGAATCAGACTAGAGAACTTAACATTCAACTCCATCAGCTACAGGGAAGCTGGGACTAATTGTAAGTGATGTGTTTTAGAAAGCAGTGAGGAAGATGAACAGGAACAAAGAGAAAACTAAAAATAAGGGAAGTGATGGAAGGTTATCCAGAATGACCACAAAAGAAATGATGAAGGCTTGAAGTAAGGTAACAACCATGTAGATAGAATATGACAATGAAATATTTAAATAGGTAACAATTTGCTTTAAATAGGAATAACACCCAATGTTGCTTGGATATAAGAAGGTGAAGGAGGTAGCACTTAATGACTTGGATCCTTTTGGCTTTAGAAACTGTGGATTAAGGCATTATTAACCATAACCAGGTGGCATAAGGAGAAAAGAGGGTGCATTCTCACATCTCAGATGGTGCTATCAGTAAGCAATTGAATAAACAGATTTGGAGCCTAGAAGAGAAATATCTGTGGGAAATTTTGGAACTTGTCATTGTGAGGGTGGTGACAAGATCATGGCAGAGGGAGGAAAACGAGGAGGAAGAGATACAAAAGGACAATACAATGAAGGGGGAAGAGCAGAAGGGAAAAAAGAAGAGGGCAAATGACTGAACGCATATGATTTGTTATAATTACCCACTTGTTTGGGTAAACTGCTATGGTTACAGGAGCCATATGGTTAGTAAATCAAAATAAAAATCTACACTGATGCAGGATGTTAATAGACTTCTGTTTGCTCGTAGCTTAAAAAAATTTGTGTTATATGTTGTCTCATTGCTTTGTGCTAGCCTTTATTTCTTAAGAGTGTAGTGAAGGCAAGCAGCTGGTGAGATTATGGATCTCACCCCGAAGGGTCCCTGAGGATTAACCCTGAAAAACATCATAAACTGTGGTTTGTGTTAGCACCTCTTGCCATCAGTTTTTCTATAATGAACACTTGCAATCAACAGTGATGAACCTCTTTACATTATTGAAGAAATATTGTAGGCTCTAATTGAGTTTCAAGAGAAATAAGTCACCAGACATTTTTATTCCTGTGTATTACAATGGACATGACAGTTAACCATCTTCAATACTGTACTGACATCCAAAGGCATTGCCACCACTGAGCCATATCAGTTTTGATGAATGTGAAGATAATTCAAATAGATCAGGTGGGGAGAAGGCAAAAATGCCTTTTGTGAAATAAGAGGAAGAAAGATTATTTTATGTTTAGAAATATGAAATAATTCAATAATAACGATCAGAGTTTTACTAACTAACTATGTCATCTTGCTTTCAACTCTGGACCTTCGCTTTATGATTTTTTTAATATTTTGGATTACAATTTCTTAAAGTTTTCTTCAGCTCCAAAATTTCATAATGACTCAGAGACATACAAACTTAAGACTAATTTACTGGTGGAAGCATCAACAAGGAAAGCGCTCTTGCATCAGGAAATTCAACATATTTGAATGAATGTGGCAGGAAGTACATACAAAGATTGACAATTGACTATGCTTACTGTTATAGAGATAGACTACATTTCAGAAAAACCTTGGTTCTATTAATCTGAAGCATATGAAATTGTCTTTGTGTGAATCAAAGCTGGTCAAGCATAGACAATTTAGTATGGTTCAACTTATTTCTAGTGAGTGCCTTACCCACATAAACAAGGTGTCACATTTCATTTTAATTATTTTATGGAAAATTGAAATTTTGAAACCAAGTCCATAACACAAAAAGGGGTGCACCAATATATATAGTGAGATATTTTTAGGTCCTTAAAATTTAGATCTGATATAAATACTGTGCAATTGGAGTGCTCTGTGAAAAGTGAAGTCTTCCTTGTTTGATGAAGGCTTTTGAGCCAGTATTGGAATTCTTTATCTAGTAGTTGTCCTTTTTCCATATTCAGTTGGTTAAAATTCTTTCTTAGCAAGATTCTTTCGCAGAGCAATTGATGTTTGTCTCTGCAGCAAGATCAACCATCACTGGAGCCTGATAAAACTGCCTTTTAATCCATTTTTAAGACACTCTCAGCTAACCTCTTAGCAGAGAGATCTAGTTTCAGCATTAGATATGCTAGCAAAGAACTAGGATACAATTCAAGAAAGAATTAAGAGTCTACTATGTACTCCAGAACACGGGTCGCTCTATAGTTGAGGCTTGATGTTTACCATCAGCAGCCTACTAGAAGCAAGGGCACGCAGGGAGCGTGGGGGTTGGAAATCTGTAGCCCCACAGCTGATCTGAAATGGTTGTATCTGCTGGTTGGCAGATGTGGGGTATTTATTTATTTAGAGAGAGGACTAGAGAACCTAGTGGAAGCAAGGATTTATGAACACACACACACACACACTCACATTTGCTTCGAGGTCCAGGTAGATCTAGGGTAAATGTTATAAAAATACAAAGGAAAAATATAGCTTGTGATTAAAAAAAAAAAAAGTTAAGAAAGCTCATTAAGATTTATTGTAAGTCCCAAATTTTGTAGTCCCGAAGCTTAACGACAGATGGTGGTGTAACTCCACCAATTTTGCAAACTCTACATTCGATTTGTCATGGTAACACAGATTACCCTTGATTTGACTCCAGTGAAACTAGACTTTTCTTTTTCCTAAGATGCGTCTGGGAGGAGAGGGGGATGTTTAAAAGGAGCCTATTTATGTGCTCATCTTCAGAAAGCTGAAGTGGACCTGGAAGATAGAAACCCGATATATGCCCAGTTCCTCTGTGCGAAAGGAAAGCATATTTTTTACCTTGCATTTAAAGAAGACTTTTTGTTACAGGCTATTTGAAGCGGCTTTGAAGCTGGTATCTCCAACAGAACAAAATATAATTTAAAAAAAAATGCACCCACTCTCCCAGTGATCTCTCCCCCCTAGGTAGATACATTTTAAGTCTGAGTCACAACTACACCAATAAAAAGGCTCTGAGCAAGAAAAAAATGTGCTTATTGTTTAATTGCAAGTTTTGGAGAAAACAGACCTACATGTGTGAGTAATAGTATTTTCATAACAAACACCTGAAGACTCACTAGGTCCCCTCCAAGAGGCATTGCGCCGAGATTCCTAACGTGTCACCCGCATAAATCGCTGTCCTTCATCCCGGTCTTAGTCCATCTCATTTGGGGTGGCTTCTTTCGCGCCAGATGCCCTGGCAGAGACCCCCCCAAACGAACGCCCCCTTCCCCTGCCCCTCCACCGAGCAGCGGCTAGGAATTTGTTGATTTGCGGTTTCATCTCATCTTGAAATCAAATAAATCTCCGCGAGAGAACTTCGAGGGCCACTTGGCGAAACTCAACTGATTACACCGTGGCTCCGTCTATCTCCCCCCCCCCCCCCCCGAGCCTCTCCCAGGACTTTGCAGACCCACGTGCGGCGGGGACGCCCGGGGCTGCGGCGGCGGCGGCCCCGCGCGGGACCCAGGGGCGGACTTGGTCCTTCCCGCCGAGGCCGCAGCGCCGCGCTTCCTCTCTCGCTGCCGGGACCCGGGGGGCTGGCGGGTCGCGGGTACAAAGAGCCATTCCTCCGCGGCGGAAACCCGGCTTTCCCATTCTCCGCCGTGAACTTTTGGGGGAAGTGTGCGAGCCCCGAGCGCTGAGCCCCGGCGGGCCCCGCAGCCGCGAGGGGAACAAAGCGCGCAGTGTTCCGGGCCCGGCGGAGGCGGGGGTGGTGGGCGAGTTCAAGGAATTGCAAATAAATATATTTTATGACCACCCATCCACAAACTGCGTGCCAGCTTGGCAGCCCCTGGGAGCCAGGCGGTGTCCGCGGTGTGGCTGGGGGTGGGGGCCGGGAGGGAGGCGACGGGAGACGGGGGGGGGGGGGGGGGGGGCGAGAGGCGAGCCCCGGGCCTGAACTTTCACCTCTCGAACCCGGGCCCAGCCCATTGGCTGCGGGCCAGGCGCCCCGGGCTGGGGCTCCCGGCGAGGCCAGCCTGCTCCACTCCCTGGGCGTCTGCCCCGCGGGCCGGCTCGGCGGTCCGGGAACCGCAGTCTGGGAGGAGGCGATAATGGGGCGAAGTTAAACGGGGTGGGGGTGCGGGTGCGGGCTCACCCCGCTTAGAAAGACGTCTGGCTGGGATGCGAGGTCAATGCCGAAACACGTGCTCCTCCCACTGCGATGTGTTTTTGCACCCACGTCAGAGGCTGGTAATTTCACCAAAATGCATCTTTGTGTACCGAAAGGTGGACGTTTCAGCACCCCCGCTGCCCCCCCCCCCCCCATCCCCGGGTCTGGAGACTCTCCCCGCTTTCCCCTCCCTGAGAACTTGAACGTCTCCGCGGAGTGGCCCCGACTCCTTTGTAGTCAGGCTTTCCAGCTCACTTTTTCGGAAACCTGAAAGAGAAAGGCAAGTAGGTGGGGTCCGGGAGGAGAGAGCGGGGGGCCTGTGGGCCTCCGGAGACCTTGCAACGCCTCTGCTACTTTTTGCACAAACCCCGCGCGAAGAAGGGGGCAGGTCTTCGCTTCTCCGAGGATCTCAACGCCGTTTGCTGGTCTCTTTTCCCAAATAGTTTCAGGTCAGTTCGGAGGCTCTGCTTTTTTATTTAGGCTTGCCGGTGAAGCACAAACGCAAGTTACTGAACATGAAATGACCGGCACCTTTCCAGGGGGGCCCCTGGGGCCTGGCAGGGTCTAATTTGAAAGGCTGCTTCCTCCTCGTCTCCCCGCTCCCATCTTTAACATAAAAATAAATAAAAATAAAAAAATTCGGGTTATTTGTCAACTCTTCAGCCTGCATTTCGAAAAAGACAATGTTATGAGAGCAAGAGCCCTCCGTGAGCAGGGCACTCCAGGGCTGCCTGGAGTTTCAAACTCACAGGAGCACCGCAGCCCCAGAGCCCAGCCCGCTCCCCCCCCCCCCCCCCCCCCCGCCCGCAGGGCCGCCCTTCCGGCCGCCCCGCGCCTTATTGACTTAATTGGTTTCGCTACTAAACTTGAGGTCGTGTTTACAGATGTGGGTGCCAGCGCGGCTTCCTCCGCGGGAGCACGGCGGGCTCGGAGAGGAAGAGGGGGCACCGTGTGTGTGTGTGTGTGTGTGTGTGTGTGTGAGAGAGAGAGAGAGAGAGAGAGAGAGAGAGAGAGAGAGAGAGAGAGAGAGAGAGAGAGAGGAGCTTGCGCCCGCCCTTTAGAGAAAGGGCGCGCTGCTCTTTGAGGAAAAGAAAGACCCCCAGGCAGACGTCTGTGCAGCTCGCGGGTCTCCCCAGCCGCCCCCCCCTCCGTCCCCCCCACCGCACACCCCCCCCTGCTGCCTGCGGAGATGTTGAAGTTGGCGGGATGAAGTGCGGGCCCAGGTTTTCTGTGCTCGCTCCAGCCTCTCCGGGCGCAGCGGTTCGCAGGAAAGTTTCCGCGCCTTTCAGATCGCTCCCCTGCCCGACGGCCCGCGAGCAGAGCCCGGCTCGGGCCGCGGCGCTCGCTCCGGGAACGCGCGGGGCAGGGTCCCGCCACCCGCAGGCGGGGAGCGGCTGGTGGGAGGCGGCGGGGGAGTTACCGCCCGCCCCGAGCCCAAGTGGGGAACGGGCTGCGGAGCACCCCCTCCCACTCGGGTCACGCTCCGCATTGGGCCATGTCATCCCCTGGGTCCCGCGTGGGCCCGCGGACAGACTCGGGGTCCTGGTGCTGGAGGCTGGGTCCATTCATTCCCCACCCGGCGCCTTGGCTTTGCAGCGGGCGCAGGGCAGGCTCTGGAAGTTCCTTCTTTACTTTCATTCCGGTTACCTTTGCTCCCCTCGGTCCCTGAGGGGACCCATCTCGAAAGCCTGGGACCCTAAAAGTCACAGCCCAGCGACCACCACTTTTCAAGCTCCGCCCCCAGGCTGGTGACACGGGATCGTAACCGAGCGAACTCCTGGGCCCAAATGGGACAGGAGTCTGGACCCCAACGAAGAGGGGAAAAGACCCTTGGCCCCTGGCACCCCAGGCCGCAGCGGGGAGACCGTGAAAAGAAGACCAATGGGCGTTTTGACGCGTGCCGGGGTCCCCCTCTCTAACTCCCAAGTACTTTAACTCCCTGCCACCAAGGGCTTTGGATCCCTTCCAGTTTTCCTGCACTTCACGCGGAATCCCCAGTTCCACTTGCCAGCAGCTCTGTCTGCTGAGAGGACGTACTTTGGGGACTGCCAAGAAGCAGCAGACACAACTCGGCTTTGCCAATACGGCAGACGGTTTTGTTCTCTCCTTCCTCCCCACCCCCTTCCCGGACTGCCTTCTGGGCCTAGAGGGAGGAGGCAGGGCCGGGTGGAGGAGAGGGTGGGGGTGGGGGAAGATCTGGCGCAGAACAAACAAGTTCTCCGGCTAGTTGCTTACAGAGCAGGTGGACCTGACGTCAGCCAGGAGGCTCCAGTGCGACTTTCAACAATATTTCGCCGCGTTTCCCTCCCAGGAAAGAAGTTGTGGGACGGGGGAAGTGAGCGGATGGAGGCGACTGGCTTCCTACCCGGCCTGCTCTCCCAACCACTTTACGGATCAACAGCAACAATAACAACGCAAAGTGAAACACAAGCAAACAAGTGGTCCCGCAGTACTTTATGACCCTGTACGGCGTCCCTTCCCCCACCCCGTCCGTCCGAGGAGAGGCGGCCCCCGCACAGTGTGTGTACAGTTTGCATTGCCAACAACACGGATGCGCGCGCCCGGCAGCGCGCGCGCACACACACACACATACACACACACACACGCACACGCACACGAGACACACACACACACACACACATACAGACACACACAGATCCGGGTGGGGGGAGCGGCAGCGCCAGACAGCGCGAGCCTCTGAGAAAGCGCGAGACACGCGGGCGCGTGCTGCTCCGCCGCGGTCCCTACGGCCCCAGCTGGAGCCGGGAGTCCCCCTCCGCCCGCGGGCGAGCGCAGGTCCGGCTATTTAAGCGGCGGCCGCGCCTGCCCGCAGCGGCTGCCCCCGCTCCCCCGCCTCCCCACGCCTGGGTGCGCTCCCCACACGCTGCAGCGGCTGCTGGGACCCGCGCGCGCGTGTGTTTTGTTTGGGAGCTTTTGCCTCCGGGCCGGCCGCGGGTGCCACCTCACCGGGCGCTGCCCGGGCGTCCCCGATCCGGTAAGTTTCTTCACCTCAACTCTGGCGCGCTGCGCCCCCGCACCCCGCCCCGGCCCGGCCTCCTCCGTGCCCGGCCCGGCGGTGACTTTGCGCCGCGCTCCCCGCGCCGCGGCGAGGGAGGCAAACTTTCGGCCCAGCCTCCACGCGCGGCGGGCAGGGCGGGGGGGACTGGCGTCCGACACGGGCCGGGCGCCTGGGTCGCCGTCCGAACTTCACATTACCTACCACTTGTTATTCTTTTACGTTTTACGATGTGATCCGGGCAGGGGGAGTCGAGAGAGGAGCAATTGCTGTTGGCTCACGGGCGATTTGTAGTTTTGAATATGCAAAATGTTGCGTGGTCGGGAGAGGCCCGCGGCTGGAGGAAACTGTGTGTGGAAATACCAGATGTGTGTTTGTTTACTCTTTTGTTTTTGTTATTTGTTTTCTCCTCCTCCCCCTCCTCCTCTCCCCCACCCCCCGAGGAGAAACACCAGTAAAAACATCTGCTGGCTGGAGGCACACTCTTCCTGCTCCCACTGCTGACCTTTATTTACTCAATTGGCAAGTGCACGCTTCTTCTGGTCTCTGAGTTGGACACTCACTTCAGCGAACGCTTCTGAAGTTCTTCTCTGGGACCCGGAGGCGGAGAGGGGCACCCCTGTTTCTGGAGGGAAGAAACTCTGGTCCCTAGTGATGCTTGGGATAGCTGGGCATCTCCACGGCGGCCCCCACCACGCTCTCGCCCCAGTCCACGGTTAGCACGCCCCGGTCCACCTGTGTCCGCCCTGGTCTCACTTCCATTCCGTTTCGGCAAGTTCTCCTCGCGCTGGGTGGGCTTTGGGGGAAATCTCTCCTCCGGGGGGTCTTCTGGGAGGGACGGTGGGAGGGGCGCAGACACCTTTCCGGGGGAGGGAAGGCTTCTAGGTCGGCCCCTGTGTAAGTCCTCGGAGGCCAGGGACCAGCGGACCGCAGGCAGGCGCGCGGGTGGACTCGGACCCGGGTGGAGCGCGCCTCCGACGCCCCTCGGGGATCGCAGCGCAGCACGTGCGGCCGCCGCGCCGGTCGGACCCTCGAGGAGGCTGCGCGCTCCGCCGGTGCGTCTCCTCCGGCGCGCCGCTCCCCGCCCGCAGGCCTGAGTGCGCCCAGACACCCCGACCTCGGTGCGAGCGTCTGAGGGGACTCTGGCGCAGGGAGGAACAGTTGTCCTATATTCTCAGACTCGGGAGCTCTTGGGTAAGTCTTCCAGGACACTTGGTGCGTGGGGTGACACTGATTGGGAAGGAAGGAGACGGCCGGCGCGTGAGAATGGGGGCATCTGAGAGTGGAACCAGTGTGCGTTTTGCTTAGGGACAGGTTAAAAGAGGCCGAACTGGACACCTCTGGGGAGGCTCTTCAGACTCCGGAATCCCCAAGGAACTAGACAGATCTTTCTATTTGTTTATTCAGCCTTTTCACCATCAGCTTTAAATCACTTAACGGGCAGCTGCTTGCTGTAATGGTCCTGTGGCCCCCGGCCCATTTCTCTCGCGGCGTGCAGAAATCCAGTCCGTTTCTGGATCTTGAGGATGATTCCTCAAGTACTGTTTGCTTCCAGGTGAGCAGGCGTTCTGGACGCGAGGTGGGCAAAAGCGGCCCGGGAGAGTGCTCAGAACTGCCGGGGAGGAAGGGTGCGAAAGGCCAGTGGAAGTGTGTGAGGTGGGTACACTCACAGTCATCATGAATTCAGAAATGCTTAAAGAGCTACCTCCCCAAAGTGCCCTCAGTCTGTTTGGAAGAATAATTAAGCAGTAGCAGATAAGCCCAGGGAGAAAGTGATGCCCTGGTGTCAAGTAGCTGAAGTGGACGTTTTCCAACTGGAAGTGTTTAAAGAGATTAACTTTTAGAAAGCAAAAGTTTGCCTGGAAGGCACATCTTTGCACGCTCTACTAACTCAAACAGCTCAAATAGTTTTGTTAGGCATCGGTGGAGACAGGAGGGGTTGTTTAATAGCAAGTCTATGTGAGAGGTCAGAATTGAAGTAAAGATGAGCTTTCAGATATTTTCATCTTCAATTCTGCATCGTGGCATACCCTGGGAAATGTTTTATGTCAAGGGGCCTGTTTATCTTTTCTGTCAACTTGACTTATGGATAAGTATGTTCTCAGCTTATTGGAATTTTAAAATGCAGTGTTTATTTAATGCTGCTACACAATTAATTTACAATTTTGATTTATTTGTGTATATATATATATTAATAAAGTGGATATAAAGTTATACACACTATGGTCATTAGGATCCTAAAATTTCATTTCAGCTTTCGAGCTTTTAGAAGTTCTTTCCTTCCTTGCTTATTTCCTTCCTTTCATTTTCATTACTTAACTAGATTCATGTTCAGTAGTCATTCAATTTAATATTTCCTTAAGAAATCCACTATTTCATTGTAATCTGAAAGTGAAGTAAATGCTTAAGTGTGACTAAGTTAGTAACTTTTAAAGAGGAATCTAGAAACCTGATGATAAATCCCTGTAAGATGAGAAAGGACAGACACTCAATTTAAAAAGAGCATCTTAATATTTATTTTTAAGTACAATAAATTTTAGGGAATACTTTTTAACATGCAATTTAAATATGAGTACAATAAAGGCTTTAAAAATATGCAGACTATTAAAATGTTACCATTACATTAGAATGGAAACTAGAATAATCAAAGGAAAACATACACAAATAACTATGAACTATGTAAACTGTTTTCCAAAATTCCCCAACTTACATTTTGGGATTCAGAATAATAGAAATTATAGAGCTGAAAATTGTTTTTTATATGGAAATTGGCTCTAGAATGGAAAGAGACCTTTGATTGCATTTTATGAAATGATTCAGTGATTGTATCTAAGTAAATGGTCATTGGAGTTTTGTTTTTTTTTTTCCCCACTCATAATACTGCAGTGGCTTTGCTTAAAAAAAATCTCATAATATTCTAGAAACCTAAAATATAGGGAAATTGTATGTGACACACCATAAAAATGGGGGGGGGGGAGGTAATCATTAAATTTACAGATAACCTACATTGAGAAACTATTCATTTTGTACAAACAAGAATTCAGAAATACAAAATAACTCTTTGCTATCGTACTTTTCATAAAGTACTAGACTTACATTTTATGAAAGTATATTTGAATAATGAAAATAACTTTATGGTTTGAGACTCATGGAGGCATATAATAGTATAGTGAATGTAGCCAGACAAATGTACCAGACTTTTTATTTCAGGAGAGAATATGAGGGATATAGAACTTAATCATATAATATTAATATTATTTGTGATTTTTTAAAGGATTTATAGCTGACTCTGGCTTTTACCCATGTGTGTTTTTGTGTCGACAGTCAATTCAGCTATTAGTTACAATATTGGTACAAAACTGAATGACGGATGTGGTCATGTGTTTTCTGCCTTTGTGAATTAAAACCAGAAAGAGGCCATTGACTTAGTGACTTATCATTAAGAAGTTCTCTGGACATGATTGTTGCTAGACAAAATTTTAAATCAGTTGGATTCAGAAATAATATCAATTTCATTACAATTACTGAATACTAATTATTGGTACACTCAAACATTTTTTAAAACTTTGTTATAAATAGTAGTATTCTTAATAGTAAATGACTGGATCCAAAATGTTCTAACCAGTCCCCATATTTGTACTGCTTTTTTTATGAAAGAAAGCCCATTTCTTACCCTAGGCCGGAGATTTGCATAGATTTTTTAAAGTAACCACACTTATATAGTCCTTAATGTATAGAGTTCTAACAAACCTGAGCAAGTTCAACCCATAAAGATTGTTGTTTTTATTCTGAAGGCTTCTAAAAAAAGTAATTCAAGTGTTTGAAACTTTTTAAAGTATTTCAAGGTCTGCAGACCAGTTTCATATGCTGTAATTTACTTTAGTTCTGTTTCTTCTTTAGATAACATAAAACTTTTCTTAGGTCCACCTATTTATCATTTAATACACTTGCACTCCAGTCATATCAGTTTTATAGTCTTTATCAAGTAAAACAGTTTAAGTGTTTTGGTCTTTTTTTCATGAAGCTTAGGTCATTATCAGTGCTTTCTTATGGAGTTGTTCCAAACTTTTAACTTCATTTGTTTTTTTGAACCTTCAAGTGGACCCCATAGTTGTATGTTTTTTAACACATTAACTAAGGATAATTAGGAGGGTTTTCTAAAAATACCATTACTTTTTTTTTTTTAACCCAGCATTGTTTATAGTAGAATGCCCTTCTCGTAGAATGTAGAAAATGTAGAATAATTTTTCTTGTAGGTATCCTTACCTATTAAAATAAATTGATACTTACAGTTTCTTATTTACTTATGCCTTATTACCTCTGATGTATTTTTGAATATACTCTTTTGTTCTGCCCAGTGTATTTATCCATCACCCTTTCCCAAATTTTCCAGACAAATTTAAAAAGAGAGTAACTTGGTGAAATATAAATAAATTACTAAGAGGTTGATGTTAGCATATAGAAATTCTGGAGAGAGGTCTTTAGAGAATATTTAGATTTATTATATTCCAAAACTATTAATATTAAAATGAAAAGGTAAACCCATATATGTGGGGACTTATTTCTAGTAGTAGCATTCATTAAAACTATTTTTCTTCTCTAAAAAGCTGCTTTGTTAATTTGGTATATCCTCAAATATGGTATTATTAAATACTATCCTAATTATTTTTAGGAATGTAATCTCAATTTTATAACTGGAGTAACTAGGAATTTCGGCCTAGCTATACAAATTTTTACTGAGTCGTCAAATTAACAGTGATTATTTATGCTCTAAAATAAGGTATATTGGCATCACCACCATTTCATTTTAAAAACAATATTATATTTTAATGATTTGGAGCTTATGATTCACTTTTAATCCTAACACTTTTTCATTTGTAATTGTGAACTTTACCTTCTTTAAATTGACTTGTATTTGTTTATTATTCCAAGTTGCTTCCCATGAACACTCAGAATTCTAAAATTCCCTCAATTTATATAATTTTATCTAAATTTTTATTTAAAATGCATTTTCTCCAAGATTTATATATTGGGGCTCAGGTTCAACCTTTTGAATTACTGATCTTTCAAATATGTGTTCTTTTACCTTTACTGTACTGATTGAATTTAACTTTCCAATTAGTTGTACAGTTCTCTCTTCCTGAATCCAACAAAAATCTCTAGAACATACCTTTCCATTATATTGAAAAGTATGTCGTAAGGAGCTGATGTCTTAATTCCTTTCTACTGTGGCAAATTATTTTCATTAACAAGAGCGAAAAAAATTAAATGTTGAGAAAGCACATTACTATGAAACATGAATCCCCAGGTGTTCACAAACGATCAGCATTTTTAGTTTATTAATGCCTTCAATTTCTTTCCATTTTTACCTTGGAAGGATTAAAATATACTAGTACTTTATGGAAGATAATGTTGATGTAAAATTTATTTAAGTTTTAGTGTTTCTTTTTAAAGATCTTTCTAATATAAGTCTAAATGAATATACTATGAGAATGTCATTTTTTTTAAAAAAAAACAGGAAATTAACTGAATTCCTCAAATAAAAGATGCTATGAGAAAGAGCATACAGTTTTTTTCTGGTATTCATTTATTTTTTTTCTTATCAACTTTTATGATGGCATTTTCTGTGAAAAGTTTTTTGTATCATTTTAATTTGGTATTAGCTTAGTACACTTACACAACCACAGCCATCATTTTGCAACTTTTCCTCAATTTAAGAAGAAACAAATTTTCTAAAAAATATGCTTTGGGGTTAAAAAGTCAGTGATAGACATATTTTGGAGAAGGCATTTATAAAATTTTTCACTGGCAGATAGTAAAGAGAAACTTATAGTATACTAATCCAAATATCTTAACAGCTTAACATATGCACTGTCATAAAATCATCTCATTTTTTAAAAAAAGATCCCCAACATCCTTAGGAACTATTCCTCACCATTGCTTCACCCAAATTTATGTTCCAGGATTTGGTTGATCTATATCTGTATTCCTGAAGCTAACTCTTCACTTCCTTTTGGTCTTTAATATTTTCCCTCTCTCATTCTGCCTCTAGTTTGGCTAGATGGCACCCCAAAATCTTGTTTTGTACATCTAGTTAGTACAACCACTGTTGCCAGTCTAATCAGATTGACCTTCATCTCCTCTGAATTGCTGCAATAGCTGCTTAGTTGATCCCCCTTCTTTCTCAAGGCATCACAGTTTATTTTTCACACAGCAGTGATCTTGTAAAAATAGGTCTGATTATGTCATTCTTTTGTATAAACCTTCCAGTAGCTTATTATGTCTCTCAGAATGAGAGACAAAGATTTTACATAAGTCCATATTATCCCAGCTACCTATCTGACATTATTTCCTAACATTTTGCTCTTATTCAGTCAACCCTAGACACACTTAGTATTCCTCAAAATAGAATAAGATGATTTCTACCTCAGAGTTATGCTCTCTGTCTGGAATGCTCTACTCTCAAGTAGCTTCACTAACTTCTGGTCTCTACTCAAACGTATCTTTATTACAGAAGCCTTCTCTGATGGTCTTATGTAAAATAAGAAATCCTCATTGATCATGTTCTATCACCTTTACCATTCATTATTCTTCTCCATAACACTATCATCAACTGGCATTTAAAATTTTGTTTATAGCCCTAGCCAGTTTGGCTCAGCGGGTAGTGCGTCAGCCCATGGATTGAAGGGTCCAGGGTGTGAGTCCAGTCAAGAGCACAGTACCTCTGTTGCAGGCTCGACCACTAGCCCCATGCAGAAGGCAACCAATCGATGTATCTCTCTCACTTCTATGTTCCTCTCTCTGTCTTTCCCCTTCCTTCCACTCTCTCTGGAAATCAATGGAAAGATATTCTTGGGTGAGGATTAACAACAACAATAAAATTATTTATCATTTCTACCCCCAATGAGTCAGAGATTTTGTTTTAACTGTCCTAACCCACTGCTTAAAACATTACCTCAAACTTGGTAGGAGCTCTAAAAGTAAATATTGAATGAAGGAATAAATGACTTGTTGGAGGCCCAAGAAGTTACTTCTGTGTGCATCATTGTCTCACTTGTTTTTTATGTAATTGAAATAACTTTTCACCTAACTTTTTCTTTCTAGACTTATTTCATACCATTTCACACTTGGGATATTATATTTTTACTGTACGTTTACTATTATATTGGCCAAGACATGGTTCTTATCTCAGGTGGATATACTTCAAATTCAACTTTCTGTATCTATTTTATTCTTTTTAAAAATATATTGTTGAAAGTATTTCATATGTTCCCTTTTTCCCCCATTGACCTCTCCCAGCCCGACCTCACCCCCCACCCCAGGCCTTCACCACCCTATTGTCTGTGTCCATGGGTTAAGCATATCTTATGAATAGCATAAGTAGTGTACATAGATGTTTCTAATGGCTATACTATGATTACAATGTGGGCATAGCACGTATTTCTAGGATTGTCTTTGGGTAAAGATGGAGGGAGGTGGGTCAAGCCAAGGTCTCTTCTGAAAACCTTTAGATTTATATGGCTTTACTTGTTGACATTGACACACACAGCATAAGTATACAACTTGTCATTTTTCTTAATCTTCCAATATTCATCCTTAAATAGAGCATATTGAAGATTTATGATTTGATGGAAAGTCCAGTTCTACAAATTTAAAATCCCACTCTTTAGCTTGCTCAAATTGCTTTTGGACACCTAAAACTAAAGGTGTAAGTGATACAACTATCCATATAACACCACACAAATATAGATTAATCTATAATAATAAAAGCATAATATGCTAATTAGACCAGACAGCTGAACAACCTTCTAGACATCATTCTGGATGTCTTGCCAGATGAAGCCAAGGCAGGCAGGGGCTGAGGCAGAGTGGTTAGGGGTGATCAGGTAGGCAGGCAAGCAGTTAGGGGCAATCAGGTAGGCAGGCGAGTGGTTAGAGGAGATCAGGCAGACATTCAGGCGAGTGGTTAGGGGTGATCAGGCAGGCAGGCAGAGGTGGTTAGGGGCAATCAGGCAGGCATGCAGAGTGGTTAGGGGCGATCAGGCAGGCAGGCAAGTGGTTAGGAGCCAGGGTTCTCAGATTGCGAGAGGGTGCCAGCTGGGCTGAGGGACCCCACCCTCCCATGCACGAATCGTGCATGGGGCCTCTAGTTTCTTATAAACCTAATGCCCTATAGCTCTCCTTCTTACATATTATATACTTATTTTAAATGTGCACTAACTTGCTCATCAATTTTATTCTAAATATCATGAGAACAGTGAAAAGGATATATGATTGTTTCTATTGATAATGAGGAGGAGGTCTCTCTTCTTTGCCCATTTCTTCTCATTTTTCTCTTTTCCTTTTCTGCCCTCCAGACAGAATTATGAGATCTTTCAAAAATAATTCTGGTATCTTATTAAACCACCAGTGACTATGTGGTCCTTGGAAAATTCTAAATCAAGGCAAAGTGGGGTTTTAATATGCAAGTACCCCTCTTTTCTCGTTTTAAATATTACTAAGTCACATTTCTACTCCTCTACTCCTGCTCCGTAGCTACCCAGTGCCCTTCATGTTGCCATCTGGCTATTCCAAGTCCCAATATGTTCTGCTTTCCTGGTTCTGAGTAGGGACATTTGTATTAAAGGACTTCTCTGATGATAATAACACATATCAGAAGTGTGAGTGAGAATAAAATTTTCTGGGAAATATAATTATTGTCCCAGATAGTAAAATACCCAGCTTGGCTTACTACACAGAGCCCTATGTTAAGTGCCAGGAGACCTGCATTCTGATACTTGGTCTGTCTATAACTATTCTGTGATATTGAGCAGATCATTTCCTCCAAATTTAAAAAGAGGCTGGATTTATTTTTAGGTTACTTTCAACTAAAACATTTTATGTGAAGTACCTGGATTCAAATTTGAAGCTATGAACATGTTTTCTCCTTAGTACCATACCAGCAAGCGTACTATATAAGGGTGAAAGGGAGAAAATTATACTTCCTAAAATAAAAATTAAAACCAACAAAAATGATCACAAATAATTTTGCATATGAAGCTCACAGGGAGCTCAGTTAAAATTTAAAAGTTGCCCTGACCGGTTTGGCTCAGTGAATAGAGCGTCGGCCTGCGAACTCAAGGGTCCCAGGTTCGGTTCTGGTCGGGGGCATGTACCTTGGTTGCGGGCACATACCCAGTGGGGAGTGTGCAGGAGGCGGCTGATCGATGTTTCTAACTCTCTATCCCTCTCCTTTCCTCTCTGTAAAAAATCAATAAAATATATATTTAAAAAAATTTAAAAGTTCTGGGGTTCTTTGTTTGTTTTAGTTTTCTTAGCTTACTAGGGTATTCTCACACCACACCCCTCTTTCTCAGTCAGGAATGGAGCCTCATCTTATTTAAACAGAATGCTGAAACAAGAAGAGGGTAAGATAGAGTGAATGAAGATTTGATCATGTGAGGGTTAAGAAAAATAAATAACCACCCCAAATTCTCTTCCCTGAAGTGCATATATTAACATTCCATAAGTATTAATTTCTTCACAATTTTGCCTTTGTCCTATGCTCCTTCATATATGTAGTGATGATGCCACCAATCCAGAAATAAAATGTGGAGTTGAGTAAGCTGTTTGGTAAACTTTTATTTATTCATTTATTTATTTATTTTTAATTAAGTTTATTGGGGTGACATTGGTCAACATGATCACATAGGTTTCAGGTGTGGGGTTCTGTGTTACAAGATCTGTATATCCCACTGTGTGTCTACTACTCAAAGTCAGATCTTCTCCTGTCACCATCAACCTCCATCCCCTTCCCTCTGGCAACTTGTTTTCACGAGTTTCAATTTTATATCCCACATATGAGTGAAATCATAAGGTTCTTAGCTTTTTCTGACTGACTGATTTCACTTAGCATAATATTCTCAAGGTCCATCCATGTTGTTGCAAATGGCAGTATTTCATCCTTTCTTATGGCTGAGTAGTATTCCACTGTGAATATGGACCACATCTTCCTTATACAGTCCCCTATCGCAGGACCCTTTGGTTGTTACCATGTCTTGGCCACCGTGAATAATGCTGCAATGAACATAGTTGCATCTAACTTTGTGAATACATGATTTTGACTTTTTGGGGTATATACCCAGGAGAGGGATTGCAGGGTCGTGTGGTAGGTCTACTCTTAAATTTTTTAGCAATTGCCAGATTGCTTTTCATAGTGGTTGTACCAGTTTACATTCCCACCAGTGAATGAGGGTCCCCTTTTTCTCCACAACCTCTCCAACACTTGTTATTGCTTGTCTTGTTGATATCAGCCACTCTAACAGGTGTGCGGTGTATCTCATTGGAGTTTGGATGTGCATTTCCCTCACGGCCAGTGAGGTTGAATATCTTTTCATATATCTATTGGCTGTTTATATGTCTTCTTGGGAGAGGTCAGGTCCTCTGCCCACTTTTTGAGTGGGTTGTCTGGTGTTGAGTTTTGTGAGTTCTTTATATATTTTGGAAATTATATAAAAAACTCAGAAGAAACCATTGTCAGAGCTACTGTTTGCACATATCATCTCCCATCTGGTTGGCTGCTCTTTGTTTTTTTTTTTTTGTTTTTTTTTTTTTGCTGTGCAGAAGCTTTTTAGTTAGACATAGTCCCATTCATTATTTTTGCTTTTACTTCCCTTGCTTTTGGGGTCATGTCATAATGCTTTTTTTTTTCTTTATTGATTAAGGTATTATATATGTGTCCTTATCCCCCCATTTAAAATTAGACATAAAGCTCCCCCTTTTATGGACTTTACATACAGAGACATCCATTTTCAGAATCTACATAAAATATTGGTCCAGTCTCTTCAGTGTGCATTAGAAATAAATGCAACTCCCAACTGTAGGAGTACTACATATCTTTGTTAGAGTTTACACAGTGTACCACTTAGAAAGTTTTGCCTCAAATCTCTTGAGACATCTTCTCCTGGGAACTGCCAAAGGGTTTTTAGAGCCGCATCTAAAGCTTTCCATCACTCCTTTGCTGCCCCATCCAACAATCATGACATGCATACATCAGGCCAAGTATTCATACCTCATGAGGCATGCTATCCCATGCAAAGTAAGGTCTCTTTTCTCATACTGTGACAATCAGCCCACTATGCAGACAAACAAGGCAGCAATGAAGGCTGCTTCTCAGAACATAAAGGATTATAAATTGTGATGATTTTTAGCAATGATGTAAGCTTGTCAACATTCATATTTCAGTACCTTTCATGTTGTTATATGTTACAGAGAATGTATACTCCTGTAACTAAAAATAAATTTCATCTGACAGCCTGACTTTGTATTGTCCCAAATATAAAAATTTTAAATGTATATGTTCTTGATCTATTTGTATTTATTTACTTCCAGAGAAGTGTACATTTATGTTGCTCTCCTATCACTTCTAATTATTTGCTGTTGTGATTTTCAATAATGTCAAACTATCCCTAGCCCTGCATGTTTATTGCTCAAACTATTACACAAATGAAAGGCAATGCAATTTGTGATTTCTAATTGGTGTTTGGTTTTATATTTCTGTTCTGTTTCATATCCCTCTAATTGTGTCCTGAAAATATTTCATTTCCACTGGGCTGAAATAATACCAGATACTAAAGTTCGACTGTTTACATGCTATATTACTGTATTACTCATATTGCTATATTAACCCATTGTGTGCCATAAGCGTCTGTAGACGCTTTCCCATATGCCAACCGCGTCTATAAAAAAAAAGTTTTCCCTATGTTGCAGCCCTGACCAACTTTAAAATCATTTTTTGTGAGAATTTTCAGCTGAAAATATTCAAGAACACCTGAATTGTAATATATTTATTTTTGTAATATTCATTGCAAATTGATTTTTCAAATTAAATTAAAAATATAGTGGCCTGTGGGGATGGTTTCTGTTTTGGACATGTGGCAGTTAACTGGTTAAAGGAACATCATTATATTAAATTTTGTTTTTATTTTAAGAGGCAACTTGTTTTTCAGATTGTATAAGAACATTTTAAGTGCAAATGTACAAAAATAGAGAATAGATGGTAACCTATGGATACACAAACAAAGATATTTAATGTTTATTTTTTATTACTGGAATTACATTTTTATGAGAAGATATTTAAAAATAGAATGAATGAATCATTTTATTTTTTTACATATTAACTAGAGGCCCAGTGCACGAATTCATGCATGGGTGGGGTCTGGTGGGCCCAGCCCCAATCAGCGGATCAGGGCCGGGCCTGTCGGGAAGAGGAGAGGGCGGGAGGTTGGCCAGCTGGCCTGCCTAGATCAGGGCCTGATCAGGGCTGGGCTGGCTCGGGGGAAGGGGCTGCAGGTGATTGGCTGGCGGGCCCCGCCCCCAATTGGGCGGGGGAGGGCTGACTAGGTGCACAGCTGGCTGGGGAGAGGGGCCACGGGACAATCGGGGTGGTGGCAGCCGATCAGGGGCCAATGGCCTGGGGGAGAGGCCATAGGTGTTTGGCCTGCCAGCCCTGCCCCTGATCGGAGTAGAGGGGACCGATCGAGGGCAGGGCCATCTGTGGGGAAGGGTCGCAGGCAGTTGTCCGGCCGGTCCTGCCCCTGATTGGGGTAGTGGGGGCACATCTGGGGCGAGGCCTGCCAGGGGGAGGGGCTTCAGGAGGTTGGCTGGCCAGCTCCACCCCCTATTGGGGTAGTGGGGGGTGATCCAGAGCAGGGATGGCTGGGAGGACGGGGCTGTGGGCCGATTGGGGTGGTGGGGGCCCATCAGGGGTGGGGCCGGACAAGGGGAGGGGCTGCAGGAGGTAGGCCGGCTGGCCCACCCCCTATTGGGGTGGGGGGACGATCAGGGGCAGGGCGGCTGGGGGGAAGGGCCGAGGGGGGATTGGCCGGCCGGCCCCACCCCCCTATCGGGCCAGTTCACTGGCCACATAGTGACTGGTTGTTATGGTCATTATGGTGTTCTGGTTGCTGGCTTTTTATATATATAGATTATTCATGAAACAGTGAAAATATGTTTATTTTTAAAAAGTTATTTAGTTGTACATTTGCTATTTCATTTTAACATAAGATATTGATTACTATATTGTAGAAGTGATCCTGATATTATCTCAAAAGATTTACTTTCATTGTGATTTATTAGTGACACAAACCATATTTTAATTATCTTTACTAAGTAGTTTTAAGCTCTTTAATATTTTTCCATTTTTAAATTAAAGATGATTTACATACAGTAAATTTACTTTTTAGTGTAAAATTTTGAATATTTTCAAAAACGTATAGTTGTGCAATCACTACCACAAGTAAGATCCAGAACAGTTCCAGCATGCTCCATATTTTTCCATGTGCTTTTTAGTCAACCCCTCTTCACCTTCTCCAGCTCCTGGGATCTGCTGATATGTTTTCTGTCCTATGGTTTTGTCTTTTCAAGTGTGTTTTGTGTGTGTGTGTGGGGGGGGGGGGGGTTTACAATAAATATAATAGATTTGGCATATAACATTGTATAAATTTAAGGTGCCACCATGTTACTTTGATACATTTATATATAATATGATTGCCATTATAGCAATATTTTATCACATTACATAATTTTAATATAATATTGTTATCTATACTTATTAAACTGATCTCTATGGCTTATTTACTACCCATTGCAAACTTGTGCCATTAAGCAATATCTACTTTATCTTTCCAGTCCATCTCCTGGTGACCGAAATTTTACTCTCTTTTTTACGAGTTTGATTTTATTTTAGTTTATATATAAGTGATATCAAAGAGTACTGGTCTCTCTCTGTCTCACTTGGCTCACTTAGCAAAATGTGCTCCGTGTCCATCTATGTTGTCCATCAAGTATCAGGACATCCTCCTTTCTCTTGGCTGAATAATATTCCATTGTGTACACATATACCATATTCAAGTCTGTGTTATAAATAGAATCTTACAGTATTTAGCCTTTGGAATCAGGCATCTTTCGTTTAGCACATGCATTTGAGATTCCTCTATATTGTTTGATGATCATTTTCGCCTTTTCAAGAATGTAGTTGCTTGTTTCTATCATAATTTCTTAGGAGTAGAAAATTCTCTCATTTTTTTCATCCAAATAAATTTGTGTATATATAGCCTTAAATTTTATTTTGGCTTATAAATTGACTTGGCTTATAAACAAGAGAGCTTACTGGATAATCATCTCTAGGGATTATTTTTGGGATCTTTACCATGGTTCTCTACCCTCCTTCCCGCTTTCACCGTCTCTCTCTTGCTCTCGTACTTGCTTTTCTCGTTCCCACAGGTCTATATCTTTTCACTTTTGGCTGATTGAAAGCTGTACGACTCATGCAGCTACGTCTTAAAGAAGAAAGCAGCTCATCGTCAGGTGTTTATAATAATGTTCATTTATTTATTCACTTGTTCATTCCTTAATCATTGATCATTCACCAGTTCCCGTAAATGGCAAAAGAAGTATCAAGAATCCAAGAATCCTAGAATTCAAATGAACCTTTGGGATCATAAAACTAACTTTCCAATCTCCCTTCTGAGCAGGCGGGAGGCGGGGCTAGGTTTGTTATCCTGGAGCCTCTGTCAAGTTGCCTATGGGCTGCATTGTATGGAAAAAGGGAATTCGCTGAAAGGTAAATGAAAAAGTCAAAAGGGCTGCTTAGAACGAAGTGTCAGTTTGAAGGGGCTAGCTAGGCTGAAATGGAACAAAAACCAGGGAAGCAAGACGGGAGTGAAAATAAACTAGACGCCTGGAGAAATTTCCTATTTTTTTGGCTTTTTTACAGACAAGCGGGGAGCAGTTTAAGATCTGAATGTGAAGGAGGAAATCCCCATTTGCCATAGTCCTGGCTAGTGACGTTCAACACTAAAAAAAATTTAATTGATAAAAAGTTCTTCCTTAACATTGAATTGGAATCTATTAATGAGTCATTATTCCTAGCTCTGCTTTTTGGATTTCACAGAGGTAACTTTTCAAATAAATCTTTCTCAGGTTGAAGAAGTCATGCTTCTTCAGTTATACCTTATATACTATTTGCATTTATTTTACCCTTTACAGTTCTGATCACTCCTTTAGGAATGCTTCTGTTGGCCAAAGTTCCCTTTAAAATGTATCCAGAGCTAAATCAACCATCCATGATTGTGGCCTGACCAACAAGGAACACATTGAAAATTTATCTCCTTTTTTCTCTAACCTAATAGCACATTCATTTTTTAAATCATGTTACATTGTTACTAGAATTGTAATTCATTTTATATAACTTGGAATTAATATACAATTTGAATAGTTTCTTTTTAATAGGATTGTATGTCTGTTAAAACATTTTAAAATATAGTTTGGGTTATTCAGCATGTCAAGATTTTTAAAAAATCCTGATCCTATTATCTATGTTAAAAGTTATGTCATCCACCCGGCTATGTGGCTCAGTGGTTGAGGGTTGACCTATGAACCAGGAGGTCAGGGTTCAATTCCTGGTCAGGGCACATGCCGGGGTTGCAGGCTCAATCCCCAGTAGGGGGTGTGCAGGAGGCAGCCAGTCAATGATTCTCTCACATCATTGATGTTTCTGTCTCTCCCTTCCTGAGATCAATAAAAATATTTTTAAAAAATTATAATTTTGAGTAATGCATTTTATAGCTCTATTCAATGATTTATGAAAAAGTTTGAGCAGAACAGGTTAAGATTAGAGCTTTTAAAGGTTTTTTTTTAAATGTAGTGAGCGTGGATGCTTTGACTTGTCATTCATACTTTGATATGATTGTATACCTACCTATGTACATTTGAAATTAATCACCATTAGCATTATAATAATGGCTAACATTCATTAAACAGTTAGTTTCAGCACTTTCCTAAGCAATTTATGTGCATTAATTTAATTTTTATAATACCTTTGTTATTTCCCCATTTTATGACTGGCAGGTTATCAAGGACTGTGAAGGATCTGAGATTTTATCCTATTTACACACTAGTAAATTATTCTTAGTCAGTGATTGTTTTGTGGATGCTTATAGAAGACACAAGACTTCTGGGTCAGAGACAAGGGACTTTATTACTCCTGTTACAGCACGCAGCATGAGCTTCATACTTGTTTTGGTTCCTGTCCTCCAAGCTCCACAGAGGCTTTGCAGAGTGGCTCGATGCCATACTCTCAGTGAGTTGTCTCACAGATGAGGAACCCTAAATTTAGGTACCTCAATCCTATCTAATAAAAGAGTAATATGCAAATTGACCATCATTCCAACACACAAGATGGCTGCCCCCATGTGGTCAAAAATGGCTACCCCCATGTGGACACAAGATGGCCACCACAAGATGGCCAGCAGGGGAGGGCAGTTGGGAGGGACCAGGCCTGCAAGGGAGGGCAGTTGTGGGCGATCAGGCCAGCAGGGGAGGGCAGTTGGGGGTGATCAAGCCTGCAGAGGAGGGAAGTTGGGGGCAACCGGGCCTGCAGGGGAGGGCAGTTGGGGGTGATCAAGCCTGCAGAGGAGGGAAGTTGGGGGCAACCGGGCCTGCAGGGGAGGGCAGTTGGGGGTGATCAAGCCTGCAGAGGAGGGAAGTTGGGGGCAAGCGGACCTGCAGGGAAGGGCAGTTGGGGGGACCAAAGGCCTGCAGGGGAGAGCAGTTGGGAGGGACCAGGCCTGCAGGGGAGGGCAGTTAGGGGCAATCAGGCTGGCAGGGGAGTGGTTGGGGGTGATCAGGCTGGCAGGCAGAAGCAGTTAGGGGCAATCAGGAAGGCAGGCCGGCAGGCGAGCAGTTGGGAGCCAGCAGTCCTGGATTGTGAGAGGGATATCTGACTGCCCGGGCAGTCGGACCTCCCTCGAGGGGTCCCAGATTTGAGAGGGTGCAGGCTGGGCTGAGGGACACCCCCCCCCCATGCACAAATTTCATGTACTGGGCCTCTAGTCTTTTGTAATGAGCTGGAAGCAAACCCTTCCTTTGTTCTAGAGGGAGAAATCATAGTCCAGAACAAAAGTTACCAGTGTCTCTGCTCACAACAACATTCAGAAACTCAAGAGACCCATGAAATTTGCCTCTTGTTCCAGATGTTAAAAAATGTCCCCAAAGTTACACAAATAGTAAGTGGACTTACCTCAGGTTGGCCATGAGAGACTTTCTTGGTTCAGATATCATACAGCTAATGCATTTCTGTGATGCACTTATCTAGTAACATGTCAGAAAAGGAAGCAAGGTTTGGTGTGGCTTATTTTATTTTTTTGTAAATTTTTATTATTGAGAGTATTACATATGTCCCTCTTTTGCCTCCATTGACCCCCTCCTAGCCCATCCCCTTAGTATGGCTTATTTTGAACAAATCTATGTTTATTATGGCAGGTTTTAAAAATAGATTAGTGCTCACAAACCATGTTTAGTAACTTGTTCTAGAATTTTGCTGAGGAATAGTGTCAAGATCACTGATCTTCATTTTTAGAGTTATTTTAGCTTACAAAAATAAGGTAGAGAGGCATGCGCCTCTCTTATGCATTAAGCCTGCTCTCCTGTTGTTTATATGTCTTCCAAGATTGTCATCTGTAGTTCTGTTATGACATTTACAAGCTGCTTTTTAAAAAAATACCTTGAACTAGTAATTCATTGGGCCTGTATACCTGAACTTATTTAAAGTGACTCATTGGCCTTAGCTTTGATTTTTCTTATTAATCATATATGGTTTTCCATTTTAGTTTAACACTTTCCTTTTTGGTGGTGAACTTCTAGGATTAAAGAAGTCTGTCCTCATCTTAATCTCTGATAATAAAGTAGTCCCCTCTTATCTGTAGTTTCTCTTCTTGTGGTATCATTCACTTTGGCCAATTGAGGTTTGAAAATATTAAATGGAAAATGCCAGAAATAAACCAATTTATTAGTATACATTTTAAGTTGCATGTTGTTCTAAATAGCATGATGAAATCTCATGGCATCCTGCTCCATCCCATCCAGGATGTGAATAACCCCTTTGTCCAGCATATCCATGCTGTATAAGCCACTGCCCCATAGTATTCATCTGCATTATCAGATCCATTGTTGGGTATCATGGTGCTTGTGTTCAAGGTAACCCTTATTTTATTTAACAATGGTTCCAAAGCCATTTGGATATGCCAAAGAGAATCCGTAAAGAGCTTTTTCTTTAAGTGAAAAGATATGTAAGAAATCAACAACAACAACATAGATAGGGTTCGGTACTATTCATGGTTTTAAGGCATCTACTGGGTGTCTTGGAATGTATCCCCCATGGATAAAGGGGAACTACTGTTTAATATTGTCACCAAGCAATAGACTCATGTATTCTTTAATATTTTCTCTATACCTAAACAAAATCTTGAAGTGTTCTTAGATTTTTTTTTTTTTGGGTGGGGGGAGTGTGGGTCAGGGGGTTTTGCTTCAGCCATTTTAAACAATTATTAAAACTTTGAGTCATGTTTCTGTACTTTTCCTGACATGCAGTATCTCTACTCAGGCTGAATAATCCCTGTGTAACTGTGTTTTTAGATATTTTATGACTTTTTTCTTTGTTAGTATCTTCAGAGACTGGGGGTGTTCATAATTTCACTTTCAGTAATTCATAATTTTTAACAGAAAAGATATTTATCCCAAGTTATTTTTTTATTTTAGAGTTTGATGCCAAGAAGCCATCATATATAGTAGGAGTTGGCACATTTTCTCTGTAAATGCTAGATTGTAAATATAGTTTTTTTGGGCCAGAGGTCTCGATCACAACTATGCTATCTATATATATAAAAGCCCAGCGACCGTTATGGCAGAATGACCAGAATGACTGAAACAACTGGTCGCTATGATGCGCACTGACCACCAGGGGGCAGATGCTCAACGCAGAAACTGCCCCCTGGTGATAGTGCGCTCCCACAACAGGAGCGCCACTCAGCCAGAAGCCAGGCTCACAGCGTGCGAGCCTGTCCTGCCTCCGACAGGTGCAATCTCCAGTGAGCAGACTGCAGTCCTGACACCTGGGTGGTGTGACCATGGATCAGCCACCGCCGGCCCCTGGAACTCTCCTTTTGGATCCTGTGGCTGCACCACACCCCTTACCTATTGCCCTCTGGGCCTCTGGATGCAGGCTCGGGAAAAACCCACAGAGGTGCTTCATGCACATACTGCCTGGGCCATCCCCCATCTCGAGAGCGAGTGCTGGTGAAGTCCAGCCCAATGACTGACACCCACACATATCTGCAGGCGAGCCCTTGGCAACTTCCACCTACCACCCGGCCCCAGCCCCATCTCCCGGAAAGGTCTGCGTCCTGGCACCAAATACCCACTCCTGGATCCCTGCAGAGTGCTGGTCAGCTCCGGTGGGCAGAGGGGCACCAGCAGGTGCTGGCCTGACATATTTCGTTCAGGTAGCCCCACACTTGGGCCGGGAGTTTCATGGAAAAATCACCCCCTATACCCTGCAGGTACAATCAATCTATTGTGAACAAATGCAGCGTGGAATGGTCACGTGTGACTGGGACAACGCCGGCCCCCTGGAACTCCCTCTTGGGCATCAGAATCGCGTCCCACCCCTTAGCTATTGCCGTGTTCCTTCAGATGTGGAACTGAAATACTAAGAACATGCCTTACCGGGGACCCCGACCGGCCTCTCCCTCCTTCATTCCTACCACCCCCAGCTGGGCCAGAGGTCTCTCTCACAACTAAGCCAGACCAGTCCCCACCTCCAGAGAGAGTCCCAGAAAAAGTGAGAAAATCCCAATCTGAGGAGCGGGTCTCCCACGCCTGTCTGCAGCCAAGCCCACTGTGCCCTTCCTGGGCCTGGCTGGCATCTGGGCTCCTACGTTCCCCACGGCTCTGGGGTGGCTCCTGCGGATGGACCCCTGGCGGTGCGGCACCCAAGGACACCCACAGCTCAGCCAGGAACATACCCCATACGCCTACAGGTACAATCTACTCGGAGTAACTGGGATGAGCCTGATATTGCCGCCTGGCTCCTGGAACTCTGCCTCGGGCAACAAGATCAAATCTCATCCATTACCCATTGCCCCAAAGCTACAGAGGAAGGCAGCAATATAAAAGTGGCCACATGGTGGCGGCTGACAATTGGGGTAAAAGTCAGATGGATCTGAAGGGTGGGGGTGTGGGCGAGAGATCAATCTGCCCTCCAAGATCCCCAACTTTGTATTGTTCACTTCGGAGCATCTCTTATCTGGCTCCGAGCAGTGGAAAGCATCCAGCATGGCCCAAGGCATCCACCGGGGACCTCCCGGGCAAGACTCGACCATGGCTGCAGAAGGGACATTTGGAAATATTTTTCATGAAGCTGTGGGGAGGAGGACAGACTCCCCATGAGACTTCCCAGCAGCTCACAGGGCTGTGGAAACTCCCCGGGCACCTGGGCACAGGCTCCCGATTTCCTTTCAATGTGCACGAATCTGTGCACCGGGCCACTAGTTATAAAAGCAGCTGCAGACAATACCTAAATGAATGAATGTGGCTGTGTCTCAGTAAGGTTTAGGTATGAACTCAAGTTGAATTTCATATAATTTATATGTATCACAAAATAGTTTTCTTTTGATTTTTATTCAGCCATTTAAAACTGTAAAAAACATTCTTACCTTACAGATCATCCAAAATTAGGCAGTTAACCACTTTTAGCCCATGGACACACACACACACACACACACACACACACACACACACACACACACTTTTTCATATAAATATAGACAGATATTTTTATCTCCATTACTAATGCATGCCATATTTTTTTCACTCGCTTGGAATATGAGCTTAAAATGGACATGGAGCACCACCAGGACACCCCGCAGACTGCCGGCACCAGGAAGATCTGGACTTCAGAGCACATCTTTGACCACCCATGGGAAACTGTTACAACACCTGCAATGTAGAAATACTCAAACCTTATGAGCCCAAGTGCGGTTGGAGTTGATGTGTTGGACAGACATATAGATCATGGATAGCTGCACAGCCATAGACTTCTCAGCACAGAGTGGGGTCTGCCTTCCATTATGAAATTTCTTTAAAAAAAGTTTTTGTTGATTTTAGAGAGGAAGGGAGAAGGATAGCGAGATAGAAACATCTATGAGAGAGAAACATCCATTGGCTGCCTCCTGCATGCCCCCTACTGTGGATCAAGCCTGCAACCCTGGGCATGTGCCCTGACCGGGAATCAAACTGGGGACCTCCTGTTTCATGGGTCGATGCTTAACCACTGAGCAACATCAGCTGGGCATGGAATCTCTTATTGGGTAGCAGGAACCAAAACATATGTGCAAGAATATTCTGTAATTGATCCTGTAGAGAAAATAATGTAACTTAAATCCACTAATATTTCATTTACAAATATGGTTTCAGTAGATGAGAGACTTATATACAAACCACATGTCCAGGACCTAGTAAAAGCTGTTTTGACTCACAAGGCCGTAATCATGGTGTCCAGGAGTCAGTCTCTGTAGTCATCTCAATGGACTGATGGCAAGTATGATATCTTCAAATGCCAATAAAGGCCAAGAAACAATGGAATGGGTAATGCTGAGACTGAAGAATTGACATCTCCGGCAAGAGGGAGCATAACGACACCAATGGCAGAAGCAGCATTTGTAGAGAAATGATAAAAGTTGGTACACAACACCCAGTCCTCCAGATCTCTACTAGCAGGCATTATATTTATTTATTATTTAAAAATACAACTATATTTTAGGTAGGATATTTTTAATAAGCTGAAGAGAGGCTATGTGACTTGCTTAAAACGAAGAGGTGCAGGGTTGCTAAATAAAGGGGATCACCTGAAATTTTTAAAAATTGACATGAACTTCTAAGAATTGTGTGACAGTATTTCATGAAGTTCTTCCCATTTCACTGCTATTAAGTCCAAAGTAGTAATTCTCCTTATTGCTCTTTTTAAACCTTCAGAGAAATGATAACATTAGTAAGACAATAATTTACTAGATGCTCAACTTTTGTGATTATTTGTATTACAATATAAGTGTGCATAATAAAGTGCAATGACCAGCTGAGTCATCAGAGTTCTAGGTAGTGAACTGAGAACAACATTCACTTCCTTTTCTCGAAAACTAAAATGTCAGGAAGGTCCCCAGATAGAACAGTCCTGTATCAGCATCACAACTAGCAGAGGCAAATTTAAGTATGAGACAAAGCTTTGGCACAACCCAGAGCTTTTAATACTCTTTCATATGTGAGGATATGGGTGGACCAGAGTCCTAGGGTACAATTAGATGAGTTAATTATCTGGCTGGAATTGACAACTTGAAAACTGATCACATCAGGGCTATTTAACTAGGTTTACTTCTGTGCTTATGGTGGCCCTTTAGCTATGTTTTATTGTTTATATGTTCTGGTATTTCTTTATATACATACTAGAGGCCCAGTGCACAAAATTTGTGCACGGGGGCGGGGGGTGGGTGTCCCTCAGCCCAGCCTGCACCTTCTCCAATCTGGGACCCCTTGAGGGATGTCCGACACCCCTCGAGGGATGTCCTGTAGCCATCTTGGTTGGGTTAATTTGCATACTCGCTCTGATTGGCTTGTGGGTGTGGCTTGTGGGCGTGGCTTGTGAGTGTAACGGAGTTAGGATCAATTTGCATATTACTCCCTAAACGGGCAGTCGGACATCCCTCTCACAATCCAGGACTGCTGGCTCCCAACTGCTCGCCTGCCTGGCAGCCTGATCACCCCCTAACCACTCCCATGCCAGCCTGATTGATGTCTAACTGCTCCCCTGCCAGCCTGTTTGCCCCTAACTTCCCTCCTCTGCCGGCCTGGTCACCCCTAACTGCCCTCCCCTGCAGGGTTGATCGCCTCCAACTGCCTTCCCTTGCATGCCTGGTGCCTCCCAACTGCCCTCCCCCGCTGGCCATCTTGTGGTGGCCATCTTGTGTCCACATGGGGGTAGGATCTTTGACCACATGGGGGCAGCTATATTGTGTTGGAGTGATGGTCAATCTGCATATTACTCTTTTATTAGCTAGGATAGAGGCCTGGTGCACGGGTGGGGGCCAGCTTGTTTGCCCTGGTGTCCCGGATCAGGGTGGGGGTTCCCTTGGGGTGTGGGGTGGCCTGAGCAAAGGGCTTGTGGTGGTTTGCAGGCCAGCCACGCCCCCTGGTGACCCAAGCGGAGGCCCTGGTATCTGGAATTTATTTACCTTCTACAATTGAAACTTTGTATCCTGGAGCGGAGCCAAGCCTCCTGCTTGCTCCGTGGCCAGCAGCCATTTCTGTTTGGATTTGTTTACCTTCTATAATTGAAACTTTGTAGCCTTGAGTGGAGGCTTAGGCCGGCCAGGGCAGGGGAAAGCTTGGCTTTTTCTATCACCTTGGAAACCCAAGCCTCCCTCCTACTTTCTCCGTGGCTGTAGCCATCTTGGTTGGGTTAATTTGCATACTCGCTCTGATTGGCTTTTGTGTGTGGCTTGTGGGTGTGGCTTTGTGGGTGTAGCGGAGTTAGGGTCAATTTGCATATTACTCTTTTATTAGGTAGGACTAGAGGCCCGGTGCATGGAAATTCATGCACTGGAGGGGGTGGTCCCTCAGTCTGGCCTGTCGCCTCTCACAGTCCAGGAGCCCTCAGGGGTGGAAGGTGACCCGGCAATCAGGGGAAGGCGACACCCATCACACCTCTGCTGCTGCCACTGCTGGCAGCACAAGCCTCGGCCGGCCCTGGTTACCTGAGCCTCAGGTGGCCCTGGGTGGCTGGGCAGCCACCATCTGAGGCTTGCCCGCACCTTGGGCCGGCCCTGGGCGGCTGGGGGGCTGGGGGATTTGGCGCCACCATCTTGTGGCTGCGGGCGCCACCATCTTTGAAGGTGGGGCATTCAATTAGCATATTCCCTCCTTATTGGCTGTGGATGCCGCCATCTTTGCGATGACATGAGGGTTGATTAGCATATTCCCTCTTTATTAGATAGGATATATAAATTTCATTTATTTTATTTTTTGTTAAAAATAGGATATTTTTAACAAAAAGATATTCTTTCTACTGACTTTTTAGAGAAGAAGGAGGTGTGTGTGGGAGAGAGAGAGAGAGAAACATCAATGTGGGAGAGATGTTGGTTGCCTCCTGCACTGGTCCCCATTGGGGTTAGGGATCAAACCTGCAACTAAGGTACATGCCCTACTTGGAATCAAACCCTAGACATGTTGGTGCATGGACTGATGCTCTAACCACTAAGCTACACTGGCCAGGGCTCTGCATATTTTTTAAGATAACTAAACCAACCTTACAGAGTCTGTCTCAGGGAATGTTCCTCTTATTCTTTTATATAAATATGGATTATACAGTCTCAGCTGGGGGAGATGGGAGAATGGAAGAAAAGACTAAGAAGAATGATGTTCATACCTGTGCAACTTGCAATAGCTAATATTTGGAATGTTGGTATGCTTGAAGTTGTCCCAGAGGCTCCTTACCCTATCTTCATATTTTTGGATTTTTTTTTTCTTTTTGCTCTTCTGATTGGGTGTTTTTTACTTCCTCATATTCAAAATCATTGATTTGATTCTCAGAATCCTCTACTCTACTGCTGAGTCCCTTTAAATCAGCAGTCGCCAACTGGTGGTCCGTGGACCAGTGGTGGTCCGTGAGGTTCAAAAGATTGGTGACTGCTGGTTTAAGGAAACCTTTGGTGCAGCGGTCGCTAACTGGTGGTCCACAGACCACTGGTGGTCCATGAGGTCCGAAAGGTTGGTGACCGCTGCTTTAAATTATTCTTTATTTCAATTAGTGTATGATTAATTTCTGACTTGTCTCACTAAGATCATTGAAAATCTCACAAAGTCCCTTGAAGCTCTCATTAAGATCTTTGAGTAACCTTATAACCATGGTTTTGAACTGTTTCCAGTAGTTTGCTTGCTTTCATTTCTTTCATTTGTGACATGTTTCTTTGTCTCCACATTTTGGCTGCTTGCCTGTGTTTGATTCTGTGTATTAGGAAGAGCTGTTATGTATCCTGAAATTGGTAGAGTAGCTATGTATAGTAGGGCTCACTACTCAGTCTCCCTCATCACCTGAGCTGGGAAGCCTAGGTGTGCCCCTGTGTGGGCTGTGTGTCTTGTATTTGAGCTTTGATTGCATCACTGGGGGAAATTGAACTCCAGGCCAATTGGCTGTGAGGACCAGCTGCAACTACAGTGCAAGAGCTGCTGTGCAGGAGACACCCCTATGGAGCAGGACTTCAGTAGGACTTTGGTGGTCACTGAGTTTGCCCTTTGAATGTGTCACTTATGGGAGTATAGAGTTGTAATCCAGTATGATTACAACTCTATACTGGCTCTAGGGCCTCCCAGGAGGTGCAAAATCAGCCACTGCATGGGGCCTTTCAGCAGGAGCTACAGAGATATCTGAAGATGGCTGCTACTTTTATTGGGCTTGCAAAGTGCCCAGGTGAGGCCAAGTTGTCAAGCAAGGCAGATTGGTGCTTTGGATGGGTCATGGGACTTTTATTGATAGATTTGGAGCAAACTGACACCAGCTGCTGCTTGTTTGAGAGATTTTAGCAAAGTCTGAAGCCTGAGCCAGGACAGGCCATTCATATGGAAAAGCTGCAGCAAACAGCTTGGGTGGGGCTGCAAATTGGATGGGGCGGGGTCTCATGGAATCACCAGGGTGGAGCAAAAAGTGTGAGCCAGGCTGATGGAGACTCAGATATGACTGCCAGTCAGCTCTGTGATGGGGAAGGGCCCAGCATGGGAACAATGACCCCTGTGAGCATCCCTGTCTGGGAGAAAGCCGCCTCCGACATTCTGCCTTGATGCCAGACAATCCAGTTCCTTCCCATATGTGTCTGTGTTCCCCAAAGCTGCCAGGTGCTGGAACTCAGAGGGATCGAGTCCTAATTAGTTTGTGTGCCCGCCTTGTAAGAGGAACACCTAGGTCTCCATTGGCCTCTGTGTCACAATCCCAGCTTGTTTTTACAGACTGTAGTTACAGGAACTTCTCTTTTCAGCTCTGGAACTCTGGGCTGGGGGTTCTGGTGTGGGGCTGGACCCCTTACTCCTCATAGGTAGCCACTGCAGAGACCATCTCCTTCCTGCACACCTGGGTGTCGAACCAGCTCATTCTGGGCTCCACCCCTACTACCAGTCTCAATGTGCTTTTTCTTTACTTCTCTAGTTGTAGGACTTGCATTCAGCCAACTTTCAAGCAGTTCTGAATGATGTTTGTTCTGTATTTTAGTTGTAATTTTGATGTGGTGGTGGGAGGTGGCACATACTGGCCATCTTCTTTTCTGGGTCTTAAAAGTTTTTGCTTCACTAGTGTAGGTGTTTACTATTGTGTTGAATATGAAAAAGGTCTTTATATGGTGTATTATGAGTTACTTTACGAAAGTTGTGGTCAGACCACTTTCAGAAGAGAGAGATTTCAAAGTAAAGCATGAAAAATACAGCAAATCTCTTTTAGAGGTAAGACAACAATAAATGAAATATTTTGAGTCAGGGCTTGGCTGTATGAGAAAATACATACATGCCTGTTGTTTTATTACATTACTTACAATATTTGTGTGATAAAAAAAAACACCCAAAAGTGCAAAAAGTCTTACTGCAGGCATATATGGGGACTGCTTGGATATGCATAAGTATTAAGTTTTTTCACAGAAAATGTAATTTTTTTGGAAAATGTTAATAGAGGATGAGGAAATACAACTAGAGGTAAAAAATATTGTTTTATGACATAGGTGATGCAAATATAAGAAAGATTTAATTGAAAAACTATTATTATGCATATTTCTAGACTTCATTTCCATAAATAAAAGGCTATACTATTACTTCTCTTTTATAATTACATTTTCCAACAAGAGTATTTAGCCATTGTAACCAGCTGTTAAGTAATTTAAATTTCAATATGGGGTGGTACAAGTTAAGATGAATGTAAGTGTCTTTTTGATGAGACAGTTGAATTCTCCCTAGAAATTATGACACCAAGCTAAATATATTTGTTATTTGAAGAAATTATCTTTTATTGCTAGAAAATAAAAACATTTATTCAAATAAAGGAATCTAGTATGTTTTAATACGTTTATAAAATGTTATAGGTGATGCTATTGCGGAAATAGCTAAATTATATTTTAAATAAATGAAAAATTAATTTGTGATACATTTGCTGGTCATAAGAATTATTTGGGGAGAACTATTAAAATGTTGATTTCCAGGTCTGACCTTTCTAGAGCTACTAATAAAACTTAATAATCTAGGTCAAAGTAAAATATCACGTGGTGTTTCTAAAGCATTTTCTTCAGGAAAATAAGGAATTGAAATAGAACCCAAATTTCATTGGTCATCAGAAAGAACATTGTGATTTGGAATATAAAATATATAACTACTGTTATAAGAATAAATTTATAATATCTAAAAATTTTAACAAAAATTTCACTTTCACAAAAATATGTTTATTGGTCTGATGAATATTTTGAGTTTTCAATTAACTAAAAAAGGTCTGTAATTTCACATATAGAAACCATTGCAGAAAGGAAAGATACAATTAGCATCCCTTAAAATAATACTGAGAGGGAAAGGAGGGGGCAGAGAGAAAGAAGTAACTGGAGGTAGTTGTGTTGTGTGGCTGTTTAAGGCAACATATGTGTAAATTATTACTGTGACATTTCAAGTAAAAAATTTTTTTGTCTTTGTTTAGCTCAATTTATGCATTATCATGGTGGTTGGCTTAAATTTTACACATAATAAAATGAAGATTTGGGAATTACCTGAAGAATTTCAGTGTTTTTCAATCAAACATATTTGCAGTGTAGACAGCCTTCTAAGTTTGTCAGTTGACTGTTTAGAATTGGGAATAATATTTACATGGATAAAGAGTGATCTAAATATTGATTAATTTGCAATGAAAACATATTTGTTCTAATACTAGTATTTAAGACAGAAAATAAATTTAGTTTATTTCTTTTAAATGCCTGTGGTTGATACAACCTAGTTCAGGGCTGTTTCTTGTTTTGCAAATTCTCCATCTTCTCAGAGAATTTCCTAATCACCTGGTTTCTGAACTGAGTTTCTCCAATCTCCCTCAGGAAATGGGTCATCACATTTTTTTCTGTGTTGACAGAGGAAAATGATTTATAATTTGAGGTACAGTTTTGTATTTGGGGGTAGGTTAGGCACTTGAGCATGGAATTCTAATTTTATAATATAGCTGATAAAAAATGGAGAAACAGAAATAAAGGAAGAAGAGGTAAATAGGACAACCTCACCTTTTGTCCAGCAGTAAACATGCAGTACGGACTGGCTTGGAGTGCAGCTGTAGCAAGGGAAAGTGCTTTGGTCATCGGCCCCATCTTCAGAATGCAGTTAGCTGGAGTCCATGGTCAGTGCAGGGAGCAAGAGCCAAAAGAGTGATCACCCTTAGAGCCCTGCTTAACCAGCCAAAACAAAGCAGACCCAAAAGAAGGGGAAACAGGAGTGAGTCTTTTTTTTCTGCTGAATTCAGATATCTATCAAGAGTTCTGTAATGACCCAGTTATGGGCACTTGAATAACAATATCAGCATACTTTATTTGTAAAACATTTTATAACTAATAAGGCTCCATGTTATTGAATTGGGTTTCTGAACTAATTCTGCAATATAATTATGGCAGATTTTATATTAAATATTCAGTGCAGATGAGGAAATAATATAAATTATTTACCCAAAGTTATGTGACTAGAAATGAGCAAAGCCATGAGTAAGAGAGTCACCTCAGTCTCCTGAGTCTAGTACTCCCTCTTTTGTATGTGTCACATTGCTTTTCGTGACTTGAGCATCATATCTTCACAATGCCTCTTAGATGTTAACTGCCTGGAGGACAAAGCCCTGGCTTCTATTTTGTAGCTCTTTGTAGCACAGGTGCTCCCAGTGGAGGCCTAGCAGGAATATTTGTTAACTGAGATGTGGATGTGACATTGTGGCAAGAGGAGGGCTTGGCATTAGACAAATGGAGAGCGGCTCCCAGGCTTAGCCATGTGCCGGCTGTGTTACTTAGTGCAAATGGTTTGCTCTCTGAAACTAATGTTCACGTTTGTAAAATATGGATTAGAATTATAGATAGTATTTTTGTGTGAATTAAAAATAATATTTATTAAAGTCCCCACATGGTATCTGCCGTATAGAGCCCTCCTTTCAACAGTAACTGTGGATCTTATGACTATCCTTTTTCCTAGCTCCTCCCCCCACTTTTTTTCTGAAGGAGTGTTTTGTTTGTCAGCTTTGTTTTGTATGTTTTTCATCTTAATAAATAGAGTACTAGGGTTTAGAAGGGGGCAACCCATTTTGCTAAGGGAGCATCCTTATACCAGACCTCATGAATTCTGAAGAGCTGGAAGAAAGGGAAATATGCAATTTACCAGAAGCAAATATATTGTGTTCCTCATTTCTTGCCCCGTTTGGTCAGGGAGTTAAGTTATAAACATCTGATCCAGAAATATGCTTTAGTGGAAAAATTTGACTTCATGGATGTTCTCAGAAATTAAATATTGTCTCTGCCTGAACCATCATCTACTTGGAAACCTGAAACTTAAAAATTAATTTTGAATTTTGTTTGTGGTATTTGCAAGTGAAGTTATATTGTTTATTCATGAAGTTCTCTGAAGCTATTAGCTGTGGCATAACTAGATGTTGCCCCATTTTATTTTAAGATTGTTTCAGTTTTGCAGCATTTTCTTTTTTATGTTTATCAAAATCTTGGATCTTATTGCTTGGCTTGAAGTATGATGTTTTTAGATTAATAAAATCATCATTATAATGAAGCTTTATTTTTGGAGAAATATGTTTTATAAACATATAATAAATTTAAAAGAGTTTGTACTGAGTATCATTTTAAAAATAATATATTTTTATTGCTTTCAGAGAGGAAGGGAGAGGGAGAGAGTGATAGAAACACCAATGATGAGAGAGAATCATTGATACTGGAGATCAACCACTGAGTCTCACAGGCCTGGTATCATTTGGACTCTCCTGCTAGCGTTTTTCTTGCATTCCACTAATGGATTTGGATAAAATCATTTCCATGTCATATAACTCAGTATCTTTTTTTTTGTTTGTTTGTTTTTTTTTTTGCAGGGTTTCTGCTCTCCTGTTCTGAGAGTCTCTTTCTGGACCTACAACTAAGCTTGGAATTTTACTTTTAACTTGGCTATGGTTTAAATTTAGAAAGCCAATTTTCCTAAATCAGAAATGGAGTAACTTCCTATTTTTTTATAGCAAGGCTAATTAATAATTCGTTTCTGTTGGAATTAGGATTCTCTCCTTGGTGTCTGATGGCCCAGACCATTTTACTCTATGATGTGAGCTCTTCACAGAGCAGTGCTGTCACCCTACAGCACACTGCCCTATGTATATGATTGATACCATTTTACATGTGCATGTTGAGAAAATTAGGTTGATAATATTGGACTATTATGGTGTTCAGGCACTGAGGAAGAGCATTGTTTTTATTTAATTTTTTAATAATTGACACTATTGCAGATTTCTCCCATCCTGCCCCGGTTTGCCCCCCTCACCTCCACCTAGCGCACCCCCCAGCCCCGCCCCTTGGCCCTCACCACACTATGGTGTGTGGAGGGAGAGCATTTTGAGAATACTTTCACACTGTGTCTCTCCTTCAGTTCTAGGAAAATACTATTGGAAATTTAGTCAAAACACAATTTCCTTTCCCATTTGTCTGGAAATAATTATTTATTGAGGAGATATGTCCCCAGTGGAAGAAGGGTTTGGTAAGTGGTACATATGCTTTAGCTTACTGATATTAGGAGCATATTTCAGTGATCCCCCAATAAAAAGCACGTGCTCAAAAAGTGGTTACTGTGTGTCCTTAGTAACTATTTTTGTAAAAAAAAAAATATTGTGTCATGGGAGGGGCTTCATTTCAAGTGGAATAATGGATTAATTTAAACAAATATACACATTTTGTAATAGTATTTTTTAAGATTTAGTCTAGCCCTAGAAATCTTATTCCTAAAATATAGAAGCTTGGGATTCTATTGTACTTACTTTAGTAAAATTCTAAAGTAAATATATGGTGAAATTAGTGTTAAGTAATTTAATGTGAATTTAGCAACTAGAGAAAGATAAAAATAAAACTAAACTACTTAAGACCAGTCACATCACTTGATAAGAATGCCAATATATTTTACTACTTCTTTAATTTTTTTCCATATTCTTGCCACATTTATTGTTTATTTCACTAAAAGAAATTATATGAACCAAGTTGACTGTTCAACAAAAGTTTGGCATTATAATGTTTGTTTTGGGGACACAGCCTCCTTTTAGTTTGTAGATTCAGGCTTGGTCTCTTTAGAATTAATTGACCTGACTTTATAAAGTACTAGTGACCCAGTGCATGAAATTCGTGCACATTAAAAGGGAATTAATTAGAGGAAATATTTTAATATTGCTATTTGCCTTTTCTCTATAACAGATGTGTCAGAGATGAAAAACAATTAGTAAAATGTATATGACTATCTTCCTCCTGTCAGAGTCTGGGGTGCACCAGGGGAACCAGAGTCAAGTCCCCGCCCACCCATGTGTGCCTTGAAATGGCATGAGACCCAGACCCGGCTGGCCCCACCCCCATTGGGCTAGATCCAAACCCGGCTGGCCCCACCCCTGTCAAGCCCTGCTGGGTGGGGGTTGCGGCCTCAGATCACCTGGGCTGGCGCCGGGGCAGGGGGCACAGTCTGAGGTCCCCTGGCCCAGGCTGGGGGGCTCACCTTGAGGACCCCTGGCCCAGGCCAGGGGGCACAGCTTGAGGTCCCCCATCAAGCCCCACCAGGTGGGGGCGCAGCCTCAGGTTCCCCAGCCCAGGCGCTGGGACAGGGTGCACGGCCTGAGGTTCCCCCAGCCTGGGCCAGGTCAGGGGGCACACCTTAAAGTCCTCGTCAAACCTTGCTGGGCAGGGGGTGTGGCCTCAGGTCCCCTGGTCCGTCGCCAGGGTGGGGGGCACGCCTTGAGGTCCCCTGTCAAGTCTCATGGGCAGGGGGTACACCCTGAGGTCCCCCGTCAAACCCTGTCAGGCGGGGGGTGCAGCCTGAGGCCCCCCAGCCTGGTGCTAGGGTGGGGGATGCGGCCTGAGGTCCCTCGGCCCTGTGCTGAGGCCAGGGGTGCAGCCTCAGGTCCCCTGCCCAGCCCAGCACCACACAGCCTCAGGTCCCTGCTGATTGCTCATTAAGGCTCGTTATGGGAACTTGGCCTCCGCTGTGGCCACAGCCATCTTGTGTTACGGGATCCCCACCCCTGCTGTGGGTGCAGCCATCTTGTGTTACGGAATCCCTGCCTCCGCTGTGGGCGCAGCCATCTTGTTATGGCGTGATGGTCAATTTGCATATTCTCTTTATTAGATAGGATTACTTAATCACAGTTTAGACATGAAATTTGATTTCATACCAAGACCAGTGGCTGCCACAGAGTGGGGTGCAGTTCTGAGTGCACACAGACCTGTTTGTTTCTCATTCGCAAGCAGAGCCTGCTCTCCTCTAAAAGCAGCCATTGGGGTTTTAGTAATTCTTTTTTCTCTTTCTCTCCCTCCCTCCCCCTCCTCCTCCTCCTCCTCCTCCTCCTCCTCCTCCTCCTCCTCCTCCTTCTTCTTGTTTTTGTTAATACTTTTATTGGCAAGATTCTGTGATTTCTTTAGAGTTTTAAAAATGATTTTTTTGGTAAACCAACCATTAGACCTGATTATTCTTAGAAGTTATACCTTAGATTTAAAATTAAGATGTTTAGGATTGTATAAAAATACAGATTATTTAAGTATTTTTAAATGTAAGAATTAGGTTGTATGCTTAAGCTAGTCTTTATACACAGAATTTCATTAGTACAGCTAATTTAGGAACATTAAACAATCATAATATTTTTCACTCCTCTAGTTTTGCATCATAAATTTATCTATTTATGTTACATGTTAATTTTTTTTTGTCAAATTACAATTATCAGCAGACCAGTGTTACTCAGAAATTAACTTCTATATGCCTAAATACCTGTATAAGTTTAAAGATGTTTGATTTAATTGCTATGTTGAATCTTCTTAAAACTAGATTTCATAGAATGATGCACTATATCTAGCAATGTTTGTCTGCCTTGCTTTTAAGGGGAAGAATGGACCTGCACATTTAACACATGAAGCACTTACAAGAATATAATTTAATAAAATAATAAACATAAGAATACCAAAACTTTAGATATTTTACTTGATTTTTCTTTTTTAGGAAATAAGTACTTTGTAGTCCTCATTGTATTGTAAATTGTATTCAGTGGGTTAGATACCAAAGACATGTCAAGTCTTTTGTTGTCCTGCAATTTTGTTTGTTTTAATAAAATCAGGGTGTTAAAGAGTACATTTTGAAAGTTTATCTTTCTAACAAAATTAGGAGTACCTAAAGGGACTTTAGATTGATTTTGTGAAAGAGTACAAGAGTCACTTAAATTTTGTATCTTTAAGAAATCAAGAACTATGGTAGTCACTGTAGAATTAGAAAATGCTGTATGCTTTAAATGTTACCTTAAATAATAAATGAAAATTCAATGCATTCATTCATACTGTAGCTGTTCTCTTAAAAATTATCTACTTTTACTAAAAAGATTAAAGGGAAAAAATTCTCAAATTACATTGTGTTTTTTTAAAGGTGTGTATAATTTATTTGTTAGAGCAGTTATAGTCTTAATTGCATTTGAATGAAAATTTCATACTTAAGATAGAGACCTCTTTTATTTCCATGAGAGATTTAAGAATTTAGATTTTTAGCATTTACTGTGACATATGGTACATTTTCTGTCCTATTTTGTATACCAGCCCATTAAGAAGGGAAAGTGAAGTAAGTAATCTAAAAATAACTCTGCTGTTGGCCTAATTTAACAACAACAAAAAAAAGTCTTCTGTGCATAAGTAAAGTTTCACATTTTGTCTTCCTTGGTGGAAAATCTCTGAAGAATTTTGCCACATACTCACAGAACAACATCTTGTTTGGCACCCTAGCTGTAGCTGGAAGGGCTGTTTTGATGTTTTATAGTTATGTGTGTGTTAGCCCTAGACATAGCACAAACCCCCCTTGTCTGATTATAGTTCAGCTACCCCTCAAGTTACATGTGCATACACCTTTTTCCAAAACACATTCATTTTCACAAAACCTTACAATCTTGAATTGAATTTGAATAAAAAGTGCATCTTTAATCACAAGAAGTATAGTCATGTCTTTAAAGGTTTAATTAAAAATTATATTGCCTATTTAACTCATCTTTATTTATTTATTTATTTATTTTTAAAAGTTTCTTCTTTTTTTAAATTATATTTTTATTGATTTCAGAGAGGAATGGAGAGGGAGAGATAGAAACATCAATGATCAGAGAGAATCATTGATCGGCTACCTCCTGCACACCCCACACTGGGGATTGAGCCCGCAACCCGGGTATGTGCCCTTGGCTGGAATCGAACCTGGGATCCTTCAGTCTGCAGGCTGATGCTCTATCCATTGAGCCAAACTGGCTAGGGCAACTCATCTTTAAATTATGTTGTCATAGGCACCCTAAAAATAGTAACAACTTGTAAAGTTAAAATAACTTTAATTTCTTTTATCTTTACCTTTTCTTTGGTGAATTTTTCTATTTTGTTTATGTTACTTACTCTCTTCAGATTAATATTTTTATACTTTTTAGCATCTCTTGTCATGAGCATTGCAGTACTTGGTATAGAAACCAGATGATAATGGTTCTCGTTTTGAGCTTTAAGATTTTAGGCATGTTGACACTTGTGTGATAATACATTCAGTATTGAGTAGAGGTACAGAGTGCCTCAAGAGCTTGAGAATGGGACATCAACAGTGGAATGATGCATTTGTTCCTGGTGGGAGAACTGATTGGTTCTAATGTTTTTAAAAGGCATTTGCACTTAAATTCAAATGAATTTTTATTCCTTCCACAAGAGCTTTAAGAATTGAGGAGTGAGCATTTGCTGTGGCATATGGTGCATTTTAAATTACAAAATACTTTTGAATTCTATCTAAGTATTCATTCACTGATATGTTGGACTAGTATGAGCTTAGAACTCCCATAAAGAATGTTTTAGCTTTTATAAATATAATATATGGAGCAGATAGGAAAGAAATTTTGTTAAAGAATAGCACAGTTCCAGTATTAGAAAGATTTGGAAAAGGATAAGTAACAGCCCTATTACGGAGCTGGTATGGTAATTTATTATCTCTCTCACCTGCCATGACCCATACCTTCTAATATCCTCAGGCTCCCTCGGTGGTTCTGGCTTGCGTATGACTTTGGCCAGTGGCACATAAGCAAATGTAATGCAAGTTGAGAGTTGATAAGTGCTCACACAGTGGAGCTTCCCTTCTTGGAATGCCGCTGTTACCATGTGAGGAACACCGGTCCATCCTCCTTGAAGAGAAAAGACCGTATGGAGAGAGCTAGTCTGTTCAAGGACAAGCAGGCCCAAATGAGCTCTGTCCACACTGACCTACCAGGTGAATGCAGCAGCACGAGTGAGCCCATGCCAGAGCAGTAGAAGATCCACATCACTAACTCACAGAATTGTCAGAAATTATGAATTGTTTTAAGCCACTAATTTGGGGATGGGATGTTTGTAATTCATAATCAATAAAGGATACAGGAATTCTCCAGATACATAATACAGTATAGAAAATCAAAACAATGGAAGATGTATACCAAAACCAAAGATATACTGGAGACCCTTTGTTAAGGTTCTAATTTGCCTCTGAGGTTTCTGGTGGCTAATGTGGAATATAGTTAGTTATAGAATATACATTTTGAAAAAGAAGGAAGAAGAGCAATCATCAGGAAAGGGAACACAGTTTCTTAGACTAAATTCTAAAAGAGATTTCTCATGTCAGGCCTTTCATGGGAGTAATCCTATATAATAAAAGGCTAATATGCAAATAGACTGAATGGCAGAACAACTGAACAACCGAACAACCGGGCGCTATGATGTGCGCCGACTATGGGGGGTGCGTGTGCAGAACATGGCGGGTGTTGGCCACGGCGGAATGGTGGAGTAGGTGAGCAGGGGCACCAGACCAAGGCGGGGCGCCGGTCACTGTCATCAGGATGAACCTCTGGTGGTTACTGAAAATTCTCATACCTGCTGCCAGTGCCGGCCCCACACGCACCCACTCCAACACCGGAGCCGCCGCTTGTACCCACTGTCAGCACCGGAGCCACTGCTTGCACCCGCTGCTGGTGCCTGGCGCTGGTCCTGATCACTCAGTGCCATCAGCAGGTTCGAGCAGAGGCTGCCAGCCCCGATAGCCCCTGAGGGCTTCTCCACCTTCCCCTGCTCCTGAGGGGCGATCAGGGCAGCAGCTGCCACTTGCACCTGCTGACAGCACCTGCCCCACTCACACCCGCTGCTGGTGCTGGCCCCAATCACTCTGTGCTATCAGTGGGTGCGAGCGGGGCTGGCACCATCAACATGTGGGAGCAGTGGCGGTGGGAGTAGGGCTGCCAGCAGACAGGGGACCGGAAGCTTCAGTGGGATTGGCCGGGCGGGGACGCAGAGGATGGGCTGAGACCCTCCCCGCTTCCGTGCATACCGCAGACTTGCAGCCTTGCAGCCCACAGGTCCTTTCAAGGTGCATAAATTCATGGACTGGGCCCCTAGTCTATAATAATAAAAGCATAATATGTTAATTAGACCGGACATCCTTCCGGACAAAGCTGGGGCTGTGAGGGAAGTCCAGGTCCCGGGTGCTGGAGGGAAGCCAGTGCTGGCAGCCGTGGGAAGAAAGGCCTACTCTTGCACGAATTTCATGCATCGGGCCTCTAGTAAGTTATATAGGAGGCTATATCCTTGACCGCATTCCAGCAACAGATTTTCTGAAGAATCTCTTTTTGTCTATTTCTGTAAAACCCAAAGATATATCATCAAAGCACAACTTTGTGAGTGTGATTATTAAAGGGACTAAGATGTATAGTACTCTTTTTTATTTCATTATACAGTTACTGATTTGACTTTAGTCATTTCTATAACTTCAGTTAAGTCCTTTGAAATAACTCTGAATTTATATTTTTAATCCATAATTTCTCCTTTGTGCTTGCTTCCTACAGTGTTCTGTTAATCTCTTCCTTTCTTCTCTGAGTTTCTAGGTTGGAATGCAAAACATTGCTTTCTTTCAAGAAAGTTAAATTGTGTTATTTCTAGCTCCAAAATGCCTTATTTTTATTGATGTTCAGCTCCCAGAATGAATCTAATAATAATGGTTAGGTGACTTGAGAGTCTGTTTGTCTGAAAATATTGTAGTTCATTATTCTGAAATTTTGACATGTATTAGAAAACCAGAGTTTGAAACCAGTAACCAAATGGCTGAAATCATGGAAAAACCTGAAATAAAGAAAATAGAATAGAGGTCTCTATTTTAAGCAATAGAAAATTTATGAACTTTGTGTGAAATAGAAAATAACACAGTATACAATTGTGTGTTTTTTCTTTTGAATCATTGAATGCTAAGTGGCCATTTAACTTCCTAAATATTATCACACTATCAGTGTTTGTTTGGCCTAATGTAGTAGTCTCCTGAAATATGTATTAATTGTACATATTTTTGGTGTGTGGCTTTTTCTAGTTTCTCTTTTCTTCCTTGCTATATCAGAGCCTACCAGAGTGCAGGCACATGCTAGCTACTTAATATATATTTGTTGAATTTATGAATGAGTTCTTCATGGATACTTTTATGCCCTTTTAGTAGATTCTCTAACATAGCAGCCAGAATGATGCTTATAAAATACTCATTTTCATATTAGCCCTCATTTTTCTGTGACCCAAAGTCTATTGGTTGCACATTTTGGAGTTATGAATTTAAAAACACACACAGTGGCTCACATAAATCCTGAATCGTTTGAGAAGTTAACACATAACACCATTGGAGCAAATCCAGATACAATTTGCAGTCAGCCATAAGGCCCCGAGGGAGGGAATTAGTCTGTGGGTTGCTCTGTCTCTTGGGTAACATTCTTCGGAGAGCCATCAAGGACTGGGCCAAGGGATCTATTGAGGAATCGGAGAAGCAGAAGCAGTTGCAAGGAAGAAAACTGCCATCCTTTCTGCCTTATAATGTCTTTCTTTACTTTTATTTCTTTTCTGGACTTGCTTTTTGCTAGGCATAATAAAGACACCATAAAAAATAATAAATGGAATGCAGAAGTGACAAAGGGAAAATAAGGTTAACAAGATTAGGATATTATTACAATTAGAAGTTGAATTAAAAGCTGAACATATTTAAGGTATTCAAAGTAATAGCTTACTGATATTTAAAATGATAGCTCTAAATGATAACAATAGGGAAAATGATTGGGACAATTCAGAAAATAAGGTTAAAAGTGAAAAGTTAAAAAAATAAAAATGTGATACTTAAAAAATAGAAGCTGATAGATAAGGAACTATAATATAAAAATAAAATAATAGTAAGGTATATGACATTACATTTTTAAATGCATAGAGAAATTAAGACTAAGAATTAATGGAGGAGAAGAGTGATTAGAGGTAATGTGAGTTTAGAAATGGATTGTCTTTGCAAGACAATCACCTCCTAAGTTTTGGGCCTTTGGTCTCTCATTCCTCAAACACACACATGCCTTTACATTGTACAGACTCTGAGTCTCAAATCTCAGTCTAAGATTATCCTTTGGGTAATACCTGTGGAACTTGGGACAACCTTCCTCCCCACGCTCCTCTTTTTTTTTGTATATCACATGTACTCAGAGTAGATCTCAGCAGCTTGAGCAAGAGCCTGCATTCAAATACTAGGTAGTTCGCCTTCTAAGCCTGACAGGTGAAAATAATTTTATAGTCTCAAGGGAAAATTTTTACTTTGGCTTAACAAATTTAGATTCTACTTTGGCACAATTCATTCTAATTTTCTTATTTATTATCAAATAATTATATTAATCTGTGTTTACAATATATATTATATGGTTTACTTTATTTTATTTTTATAGCTATCTTATGGGACAAGTACTTTTATTAATCCCATTGAAAGAGACCTGAAACATCAATTATTGTATACTTTGATTTTATTGATAGAGAATCTGAGGCCATGACAAGATTTTAATCAGTGTTTATTAGTCAAGCTGAGGTAAAAACCTGGATCTTTTGATTCCCAGTATAGTTCTATTTCTACCATAGCCTGTTACCATTTATCCACTTACTTTTTCTTGAGTTCACAGTGGTTGAACGTTTTGTAACATTTAGGAATAAGAATGGCAAAAAAGTGAACTTTTAATAGAAACTGTGCTCTCATTCTAGATTATGAATGAAATTAATAGAGAATTTATGACAGTCATACTGTCCTTATGCATAATTTCTTATTCAGTGTGAAATTTGTCATCATTAAAGCATGATTTTCAAAATGAAAAAAAATTAATGGTTTTCAAAATGACTGAAGATGGAAAAAGTATGTGAGAAAGCTAAGAATAGACAGGTATAGTAAATGACTGGTTATCTATCAGCTTGGAATTTTTTTTTGACAACTTTCTTTATCTAGGCAGAATCAAGCTTTGAAAAGATCTTGACAGGCACAAATGTTAAGAGATTATTTTACTACACCCTAAGTACAGCTATAGAGGCTTGCACAGGATGCCACCTCAGAAAGGGTGAATAGAGAGAGGAGAGGATTCCCAGAAGAGAACCCCAAATTTTTATAAGCAGTTTGACTCACATGTAAAGGTTGGAGGTGAAGGTTGTACTGGCTTTTTAGAACAGTGATTCTTAAAGTGGTTGTCACTTTCTGGTGGGCAAGGAGAGTTCATTTCAGAATTAAATGAATCACCAAATACAAGTCCAGATTTTCATTCTCCCCACTGATCTATATCATTCTCACTAAAGCAGTTATGTAGGAAACCCATGGAAACATTCCTGTGTGATGATATCTCGTATCATTTAGTTATTTTCCACTGGAAGGTAAGCATATATAAGATGAGATGGGTTGTGGAAATCCCTTGTCACGTCCCGCGTGTTTCAGGGTTCCCGTTCAGGTCCGGTTTCTGGAGAAGGCCGCAATCAAAATGAAAAGAAGCTAGAAAAGAATCAATTTGGGTAAATGGGGGCCAGGCGGGAGCCCACCTCTAGTGGGAGGACTACTCCCTGCTCTGGCCTTTGCCATCCCTTTTATTGGGGTTCTGAGATACACCCATATCCTTTAGGCAGGAAATTCCAATAATAGACAATCAGCAAAAATTTACATATGTTTAACAGGTGAGAGTTGATTTAACTACCAATGTCTCAACTAAACAATGAGTGACTAGCTCTGACCATTCAGAGCGATTAAGGTTGACCAAAGCATTCTGGATTCCCTTTTCACATTTAAGTTCCAATGTCTCAATGTTCGGTTCCAGCAATGGGTAGAGCAGGATGGTGGGTGGATGGAAGAACCTCAGAGTATTTTGGCCAACTTGGTAACTTGGCTGGAAAAGAAGATTGAGAGCCTCTGGCTACATACAAAGTTGATCAATGCAGATCAAACATCACATATTACAAGAACACAATCAGTTTGCTCAAACATCACATGCTAGGACAGTGTTCGGGAAACTCATTAGTCAACAGAGCCAAATATCAACAGTACAACAATTGAAATTTCTTTTGAGAGCCGAAAACCTACTTCTGCCCATTGGCCACGAAGTTTCAATCGCACTGTATGTGCGCGCCCGCAAGTGGTTTTTTGTGGAAGAGCCACACTCAAGGGGCCAAAGAGCCGCATGTGGCTCGCGAGCCGCAGTTTGCCTACCACTGTGCTAGGAGAACCCAGGGATAAGTGTGGCTAGAGAGAGTTACTGGATTATCTAGGGTTTTGTATATCATGCTCAATAATTTGCATTTATCCTATGGACAGTAGTAAGCCATGGAAGCATGTGGAACTAGGGTATAGTAGGATCAAAGTTATAAAAATAAGAGTTTGGCCAGAAGGGAAGCAAAGACATCAGTTTTGAAGCTGCTACAATAATCCTGGTGGGGAAAAATGAAGTACCTAAATTAAGTAAGCAGTGATCAGAATGATAAACAGATCTGAGAGAGATTAAGGAAGTGACAATAGCTATAGTTAATAGTAACTAACATTTATTGTTAACTCCCTATGAGCTAATCACTCTTTTTAAGCACCTTACATAGAATTAATTTAGTCCTTACAGCAGTCTTATGAGGAAAGTATTGTTTTTATTTCAATTTCACAGATAAAGAGATTGAGTACAGATAAGGTAGGTTACTTGTCCTAGGCCACAGAGCTGGTGAGGGCAGAGCAAAAATTTAGACTCTAGCAGTTTGGTTTAGATCCCAGATTCTGTACAGTAAATTTGAGGAATTTTGATGATCAGTTGGATGATAGATATGACAGAGAAAGAGGAGTGTAGGATACTAGCACATCTCTAGCCACTGTTATAGAAGAATTAGGAGGTGAAGCATATTTGGAGTGTGATGAAGTGGAGAAGTGAAGGGACAAAAAGAGGATAAATTAAATTTTGGTCATTTTGAATTTGAGGAGTTTGTAGGAAATCCAAGTGAAGATACATAGTGGGCAGCAATACATGAATCTTGACTATTAGAATCTAGTGCAAACTCACAAAAACAGGGTGGTTAGATTAGTAGGCAGAGGGTGTTGTGAAATAGATAAACCATATCTATAGTATCGTATTCAGTTTTGAATATTGTATTTTAACTGACTCTAAAGTTTATCTGGAAACAATAGCAAAAGAAAATTGGGATAAGGAAGTGGGCTGTTTAATGCATAATGTTTTAAATAATAGTTATATAGAACAGGGAACTTATTTATGTAGCCCCAGTCAGAACAGGACCAAATAGGTATGGGTTATTCAGAAATAGATATTCTGAGAATAAAAACATGTCCAAAACAGCAAAGGATTGCCTCATGAGGTAGTCCCTATAGAGAGCCACCCTCCAGGAGTGTTGTAGAGGTAATTCCTGTTCTGCATGGATTGTTGAGTCCATCAGCACTTGGAAGCTTTGCAATTAACTATTTTAGGTTGTCTTATAATTTGTGAATTACTTTTTGCTATTAAAATATATATGCTGAGATTTTCTTCACAAAACTTGAATTTGAAGTAATTACTTCTTTATCTTAGCCTAAAACACATCAGACATTCCCACCTAAAATGATAGTTGCTAGAAGTTTGTAGGAATTTTCTTTAAATATCAACCCACCTCTTATGAGTGCTTTTATAGCAGAATGCAGTTGTTTAATCACAGAATTTATTTACCATATCAGTGATTCTCAATAAAGATAGTAGGGGTTTTAATTCCACTTAGAACAAAATGTCAAAATAAAGTGTAGTTTCTCATTACTGGTCTTAACAATCTTTATATCTCCTTTTTTTTTTCCCCTCTCCTTTGGGATTTTGTTACCAGTAATGAAATACAACCTTCATGTTATACTGTGTAGGATAGATATTGTAAATTTCTGGTCTTGCTTTTCCATTGATCTGGATTACCATATGGGAATCCTATTCAGCTGATCTTTATTTCCTGAGTCAGAAATTCTGTTTTACCCATCTTTGGGGCTTTCAGCAGCTATTCTCAATGGGCCATCAGGTATTGCACATGAAAGCGAAGGTTCAAAGGCATAGAAAAAAGATTCGGGGCTGAAATGTTTACACTGCATTTTAAATTTTTTTACAAACATTTTTTAAGCTGATGGATCAGCATGAAAGCTTACAGATCTAAGACTTCTTATATGTTATAGAATAGGTTAAGATTTGAATACACATAATTTTTAAGGAGAGGTACGGTATTCATCAGACATAAATTTGATGATTCAGGAATGACTTATTTGTATATGATTTTTCCAGTAATCATGACTAATGACATTGTAATTAATTTTGTAAGTTTAATCATTTTTCCACAGCTTTATTTGACTGTTATTATTCTGCTTTATTTTGCAACTGATAATTAGTATTAAACTGAGGTAAAGTACAGTTTACAGTAGAAATAAATGAACAAATAACTAGAAATTTTATAATAAATAGATATATATTTATGAGCGTCTGCTGCTGTCTCTTTGATCAACTACATATATTCCATAGTAAAAAAAATGTTGATTGAGAAAAAGGAAATGAAAGTACCAACATGGAAAAGCCAAATATAACTTTATCACTTAGTTAATAAAATATGTGTTAATTAGAAAAAAGATGTTTTATCATTATGCATTGATATATAGTGTGTTTGCTAATGTGTTCAAATAGTAACTTGTTTGAACATTAAATGGTTCCCTGTAAATAATTACATATAACACATTTATGCATTATAAATGTTAGATGGACAATTTTGCTACTTATCTAAACTTTAAGTACAAGCAAAATATTCAGTATGAAATATAAAAGTTTGGTAAGGGTCTTGTGTTTACTCTTAAGTACAAAACTGTTTGCAGAACATTTTTAAAAGTATTGCAAAGTAAGTATTTGATTTTCAATAATACATACCATTTTTTAATTAAACAGATTTTTTGACATTATTATAAGCTATAACAGAATCCATGCTTCTGAGAAGTTTACATACATTAAAAGACTTTTTCACAAGATGAAATTGGTCTTCTGTATGGGATAATGGGATAATTTACAAAATGAGTGTACAGGTTTAGTGGCTAATTTATCAAAATATTTTTTACTTGGAGATTAAAAATGGTGGCAGAATAAGAGGATGCTACACAACATGCTCCCAAGACCAAACTGGAATTACAAACTAAAATACAACAACAAAAATTCTGAATAATCAACTGAAGACTAGCTGGATAAAACTATGATAACAAAGGATGGAAAGTGGAGACAGCATAGGGACTGGTAGGAAGGGCAGAGATGTGAAAGGGCTAGCCAGGCTCCCACAGAAAGCAGCTGAAGTTCCAGAGAGATATCTCAGCTGTGTGTGTGTGTGTGTGTGTGTGTGTGTGTGTGTGTGTGTGTGGCAGGGGGGTTGCCTCTGAGAACTCTGGGGTCTAATCTCCAAGTTGGGTCCCCCAGCAGAGAGAAACAGCACTGAGAAAGGTGCCCACATAACATTTGGCTGTGGAAAGCAGCAGGGTTGCTGTCTGCCAGGGAGAAATAGCTAGAAATGCAGGCTATTTTTAGGGCCAACACACAAAATTTCAAGTGCAGCCACTTTCCTTGGGATCCAACAGAGGGAGGACAGAGTGGGCCAGAGCTGTGTAAGCATAAGCCAGGTTTGGGGGCTGTGGGGTTAGAACTCGGAAGGCAGACACCCCAGTTTACTGTGCTGAGTCATTTCGTCACACTGCAGAAGTGATCTTTTTCGGGCAGAAAGATCCAGGTGGTTTTTGCCTGGGGTTAAGACCGTTGACCCACCCTATTACAAAACCCCTTGCCCCACCCTGTGGATTTTCTGAGGCCAAGTAAGAGACTGAGAATAACAATTAGCCTCCAGGAAGCAGCAATTGCTTCACCCTGTTGGAAAATCTCTCACCCCAGCTCAGGTGAACAAAGAGACTGCACCACTGGACCCCCCCAAGACACTTTGTACATAAGGCCATCCAACAAACACTGGGAAGCATAACAGTTCTATCTGATACAGAGAAGCAAACACAAAGAGACAGCTAAAATGGGGGGACAAAGAAACAACCCCCTTGTGAGAGAAAATAAGAATTCTCCAGAAAAAGAACTAAATGAAATGGAGGCAAGCAACCTATCAGACATAGAGTTCAAGCAATGGTTATAAAAATGCTTAAGGAACTTAGTGCAAATTACAATAGCATGAAATGGAAAATAGAGGCCATGAACCAAACAGAATGAGAAATGATATTTCTGTCATCAAAAACACACTAGAAGGTATTAAAAGACTGGATGAAGCTGAGGGTTGAATCAGCGATTTGGAAGACAAGGTAGAAATAAATACCCAACTAGAGCAGCAAATAGAAAAAATAATTAAAAAGGAGGAAGATAGTTTAAGGGAACTCTGGGACAACATGACACTTCCACATTATAGGAATACCAGGAGGGAAAGAAGGAGAGCAAGAAGCAGGGAACCTGTTTAAAGAAATAATGACAGAAAACTTCCCAACCTGTTGAAGGAAAATGTCACACAAGTTCAGGAGGCACAGAGTCCCAATGAAGATGAACACAAAGAGACTCACAAAGAGACACATTATAATTAAAATGGAAAACATGAAGGACAAAGAATCTTAAAGGCAGCAAGAGAGAGACAGAAAATTATGTACAAATGAGTTCCCGTTAGAATGTCAGGTGACTTCTCACTAGAAACACTTCAGACCAGAAGGGAGTGGCGTGAAATACTCAAAGTAATGAATGGAAATGGCCTAAATCCAAGACTACTGAATGCAGCAAGGCTATCATTTACAATCGAAGGTGAAATAAAAAGCTTTCTAGACAAAAAAGGTTAAAGGAGTACATTAACACCAACTCAGCAATGCAAGAAATGTTAAAGGGACTGCTTTAAGCAGAAGAAAGATAGAGAGAGACATAAAGGAAATAAAAATGGCAATAAATACTAGTAAATACCTATCAATAAAAACCCTAAATATAAATGGATTAAAAGCTCCAGTCTAAAGACAAGGTGACTGAACTGATAAGAAAATATGACCCATATATAGGCTGTCTATAGGAGACCCATCTTAGAACAAAAGGCCCTCAGAAACTGAGAGTGAAGGGATGGGAAAATATATTCCATGCAAATGGAAAGGGGAAAAAAAAAAAAAGCTGGGGTAGCAATACTCATGTGAGACAAAATAGACTTCAAACAAAGGCCCTAACAAGACACAAAGAAGGCCACTTCATAATACTAAACAGAATGATTCAACAAGAAAATATAACCCTTGTAAGCATATATGCACCCAATATAAAAGCACCCAAGTACAAAAAAAAAATCTTAATGGATGTTAAGGGAGAGATTGACAGCAATGCAATCATAGCAGAAGACTTTAACATCCCACTGCCATCACTGGATAGATCTTCCAGAGGAAAAAAAAAATCAATAAGGAAATATAGGCCTTAAATGACACACTAGATCAGATGGATTTAACAAATATTTACAGAACATTTCACCCCAAAGCAACAGAATATTCATTCTTTTCAAGTGCACATAGAACATTCTCACAGATAGATCACATGTTAAGGCACAAAACAAGTCTATATAAAATCAAGAAGATTGATATAATACCAAGCATCTTCTCGGATCACAATGAAATGAAGTTAGAAACCAACTACAATAAAAAAACTCAAAAACACTCAGATACATGGAGGCTAAATAGCATGTTATTAAACAATGAATGGGTGATCAATAAGATCAAGAATGAAATTAAAAACTTTCTGGAAACAAATGAAAATGAACACACAACCACCCAAAACCTATGGGACAAAGCAAAAGCAGTCCTGAGAGGGAAGTTCATAGCACTAAAGGCCTACCTCAAGAAACAAGAAAAATGACTAATAAACTATCTAACCCTACAGCTAAATGAATTAGAAAGAGAACAGCAAGAAAAGCTCAGAGGAAGAAGAAGGAAGGACATAATAAATATCAGAGTGGAAATAAATGACATAGAGACAAACAAAAAAACAAAAAACAAAAACACACACAACAACAAAACAGTGCAAAAGATCAGTCAACCCAAGAGCTTGTTCTTTGAAAAGATAAGCAAGATTGATGAACCCCTAGGTGGACTCATTAAGAAACAAAGTGAGTGGACCCAAATAAATAAAATCAGAAATGAAAGAGGCAATATAGTAATGGATACCACAGAAATACAAAAGATTGTAAGCATATACTATGAACAACTATATGCCAACAAAGTGGACAACCTAGGTGAAATGGGTAAATTCCTAGAAACATACAATCTTCCCAAATTCAATCAGGAAGAGTCAGAAAACCTGAGTAAGCCAATAACAGCTGATTAAATTGAAGCAGTAATTTTAAAACTTCCAGCAAACAAAAGTCCTGTATCAGATGGATTTACAGGTGAATTTCACCAAACATTCAAAGAAGAACTAACACTTATCCTCCTTAAACTATTCCAAAAAATTCAAGAGGAAGGCACACTTCCAACCTCTTTTTATGAAGCCAGCATTATCCTAATTCCAATACCAGATAAAGACACTACAAGGAAAGAGATATACAGGTCAATATCCCTTATGAACATAGACGAAAAAATCCTCAACAAAATAGCAAATCTGATTCAGCAATATATTTAAAAGATCATACACCATGATCAAGTGGGATTTATTCCAGGGATGCAAGGCTGATACAATACCCACAAATCAATAAATGTGATACATCATACAAACAAATTAAAAGATAAAAACCACATAAACGTATCAATAGAAGCAGAAAAAGCATTCCACAAAATCCAGCACACTTTTTGACCAAAACTCTCAGTAAAGTTGGAATAGAGTAGATTATACCTCAACATATTAAAGGCTATATATGACATACAGCTAATATAATACTCAATGGGCAAAAACGAAAAGATTTCCCTTAAGAACAGTCATAAACCATGTCTGCTTTCACCACTCTTATTCAACACTAGAGGCCTGGAAATGGATTCATGCACTGGTGGGGTCCCTTAGCCTGGCCTGTGGGGATTGGGCTGAAACCAGCTCTCTGACATCCCCCAACAGGTCCCAGATTGCCAGAGGGCACAGGCCAGACTGAGGGACCCCACGGATGCACAATCGGGGTGAGGGAGGGACCATGGGAGGGCTTCAGGGCATGTCAGGCCTATCTAACCCAATCCCAATCGACCAGACCCCAGCAGCAAGCTAACCTACTGGTTGGAGCATCTGCCCCCTGGTGGTCAGTGTGCATAATAGTGACTGGTCAAACAGTTGAATGAATGATTGGACACTTAGCATATTAAGCTTTTATTATATAGGATAGTACTGAAAGTCCTAGCTTTATAATCAGATAAGAAGAGTTAAAAAGGCACCCAAAATGCAAAGAAGAAGGTAAAACTGTCATTATTCTCAAATGACATGATATTGTACATAGAAAACCCTAAAGACCACCAGGAAACTATTAGACATAATAAATGAATTCAGTAAGGTAGCACGATACAATACCAATAACCAGAAATTAGTGTTTTCTTATATACCATTAATGCATTTTCTGAAAGAGAAACTAAAAAAGCAATCCAATTTACTACTGCAACAAACAAGCAAACAAAAAAATAGGATACATAGGAATAAACTTAACCAAGGAAATAAAAGACCTATACATGGAAAAGAAAAAAGAAATAGAGGAAGATACAAACAAATGGAAGTGTATACCATGTTCATGGATTGGAAGGATTAACATTATTAAAATATTTATACTATCCAAAGCAATGTATAGATTCAATACAATCTCTGTTAAATACCAATGGCATACTTCACAGATCTAGGACAAATACTCCAAAAATTTATATAGAAACATAAAACATCCCAAATAACAGCAGCAATCTTGAGAAAGAAGAATGAAATAGGAGGGATCACAATATGGATATCAAACTATGATACAAAGCCATTATAACCAAAACAGCCTGGTACTGGCACAAGAACAGGCATATAGACCAATGGATCAGAACAGAAACCCCAGAAATTGACCCACACCATTATAGTCAATTAATATTTGACAAAGGAGGCAAGAACTTACAATGGAGTAAAGACAGTGTATTCAACAAATGGTGTTGTGAAAACTGAACAGACATGCAAAACAATGAAACTAGACCACCAACTTATACCATACACAAGAATAAATTCAAAATGAGTAAAATATTTAAATGTAAGGCATAAATACATAGAAATCTTAGAGTAGAACATAGGCAGTAAAATCTATGACATCTCACATAGCAGAATTTTTGCTGATACATCTCCTGGGGCAAAGGAAACTAAGGAGAAAATAAATGAGACTACATTCAAATAAAAATATTAGGCACAGCAAAAGAACCATAAACAAAATTAAAAGGGAACCCACTGTATGGGAGAACATATTTGCCAATAATACATCAATAAGGGGTTAATATACAAAATATATAAAGTCCTCGTACAACTCAACAAAAGGAAGACAAGCAATCCAATTAAAAAATGGACAGAATACCTGAGTAGACATTTCTCCAAAAGGACATACAAATAGCCAAGAGACATATGAAAAAATGCTCAAAGTCACTAATCATCAGAGAAATGCAAATTAAAACCACATTGAGGTATCAACTCACACCTATGAGAATGGCTATCATCAAAAAATCAACAAACAACAAGTGCTGGTGAGGGTGTGGAGAAACAGAACGCTAGTTCACTGCTGGTGGAAATGCAGACTGGTGCAGCCACTATGGAAACAGTATGGAGTTTCCTTACAAAATTAAAAAGGGAACTTCTGTTTTCTAGCTATTCCACTTCTGGGAATATATCCTAAAAACCCCAAAATACCAATCAGAAAAAATATATGCACCCCTATGTTCATAGCAGTGTTATTTACTATAGCTAAGATTTGGAAACAGCCCAAGTGCCCATCAGTAGATGAGTAGGTAAAAATGCCATTTACAGTATGGAATACTATGCAGCTATAAAAAAGAGGGATCTGTTACCTTTTGGGATAGCATGGATGGACCTGGAAAATATTATACTAAGTGAAATGAGCCAATCTGATAAAGACAAATATCACATGATCCCACATATTTTTGGAATCCAATGAGCAAAATGAATTGACCAACAAAATAAGACCTAAGCTTGGAGGCATGGAACAGACTGATATACCTCAATGTTAGTTGTGGGGATGAGAAGAGATAAACCAAAGTACTAATATACTTACTAGAGGCCCAGTGCATGAAATTTGTGTACTGGGGGGGGGGCGGGTTCCTCAGCCCGGCCTGCGTCCTCTCACAGTCCAGGAGCCCTCAGGGATGTCCGACTGACGGCTTAGGCCTGCTCACAGGGAGCGGGCCTAAGTTGTCAGTTGTATATCCTTAGTGCTGCCGTGGAGGCTGGAGAGGCTCCTGCCACCGCTGCAGCGCTCGCCAGCTGTGTGAGCCCTGCTTCTGGCTGAGCAGCACTCCCCCTGTGGGAGCACACTGACCACTGGGGGCAGCTCCTACATTGAGCGTCTGCCCCCCTGGTGGTCAGTATGTGTCATAGCAACCAGTCATTCTGGTTGTTCCACCGTAAAGGTCATTGGGCTTTTATTATATAGATATGCATAGCTCATGGGCACAGGCTATAGGGTAGTGAACACCTAGGGGAGGGGATGAACTTGGCGGGGGGATGCTAAAGGGGGAGAGTGGGAGATATCTGCAACACTGTTAATAATAAAAATATATAAAATTTTTTTGACTTGATTTTTCTTTTATATGAAAATACACAGACACCACATGGTGGGATAAAAAAAGGAAGAGAAGTCCTAAAATTTGCATAATGTAATTATATTCTTTATCCACAAAATAGTTATTTGGAGATATATTGTTTGGGTCTAGGGAGTAAGTATATGAAGAAAAAAATTCTGAAAATTGCATACCACACCTATCTTCCCACACTTTTACCTACAAACATAATTGTGTTATTTTAAAAACCTATAATTATTTTCATGATAAAATATATATCTTACCGAATAAAAGAGAAATATGCAAATTAACCATCACTCTGCTATGCCCACCAGCCAATCAGGAGCGATATGCAAATTAACCCAACAAAGATGGCGGTTAATTTGCATACACAGGCACCGAGCGACCAGGGGTGGGCGGGATGCTTGTGTCATCGCCATGACAATGACGCAGGCATTCCGCCCCATCCCTGGTCTCTCAGGGCCTCTGAGCAGTGTGGGAAGGCAGGGCCAGAGTGGAAAGAGGCGGCTCTGGGGCTGGGCCAGAGTGGAAAGGTGATGCCGGCAGCCAGGGGAAGGAAGGCCCATTCTAACACGAATCTTTGTGCATTGGGCTTCTAATATATATATCCTATCTAATAAGAGTAATATGCAAATTGACCATCACACCAAGACACAAGATGGTTGCCCCCATGTGGTCAAAGATGGCTTCCCCATGTGGACACAAGATGGCCACCACAAGATGGCCACCACAAGATGGCCTGCAGGGAGGGCAATTGTGGGAAGTTAGGGGTGACCAGGCCAGCAGAGGAGGGCAGTTGGGGGTGACCAGGCCAGCAGAGGAGGGCAGTTGGGGGAGACCAGGCCAGCAAGGGAGGGCAGTTGGGGGGGGACCCAGGCCTGCAGGGAAGGGCAGTTGGGGGGGACCCAGGCCTGCAGGGGAGAGCAGTTCGGGGGGACAAGGCCTGCAGGGGAGGGCACTTGGAGGGGAACAGGCCTGTAAGGGAGGGAAGTTGGGGGGGACCAGGACTGCAGGGGAGAGCAGTTGTGGGCAATCAGGCAAGCAGGGAGGGAGGGCAGTTGGGGGAGACCACGTCATCAGGGGAGGGCAGTTGGGGGGTACCAGGACTGCAGGGAAGGACAGTTGGGGTGGGGGCAGGTCTGCAGTGGAAGGCAGTTGGGGGTGGACCAGGCCTGCAGTGGAGGACAGTTGGAGGGGACCCAGGCCTGCAGGGGAGGGCAGTTGGGGGGGGACCAGGCCTGCAGGGGAGGGCAGTTGGGAGCCAGCAGTCCTGGATTGTGAGTGGGATGTCCGACCGCCCGTTTAGGCCTGATCCCACTGGGATCGGGCCTAAACGGGCGGTTGGATATCCCTCAAGGGATCCCAGATTGGAGAGGGTGCAGGCTGGGCTGAGGGACACCCCCCCCCCCCCCCCGCCATGCACATATTTCGTGCACCGGGCCTCTAGTAATATAATAAGTAGCATTTAAAGAAAATAGGCTATTATTCTAATCATGAAGATTAGATATGATGATTTTGTTAAAGTCTTCCTATAATTTAGTTTTAAAATCCAAATCCTTATTTGGAGGTATGCTCAGGATTCCTGTGGTATCTTGTAATATCTGGAGATTTATTGGTTATTTGGTTGTGCTGGTGTGTTGCCTTATCTAAGTTCCCAAAGGACTCTGGTTTTATTATGTATTATAACATTACTAGAGGCCTGGTGCATGAAATTCATGCACTGGAGGGTATCCCTCAGCCCAGCCTACACCCTCTCCAATCAGAGACCCCTTGTGGGATGTTCTACTGCCGGTTTAGGCCCGATTTCTAGGATCGGGTCTAAACCGGCAGTCAGACATCCCCCTTACAATCCAAGACTGCTGGCTCCTAACCACTCGCCTGCCTGGCTGCCTGATTGCCCCCTAACCGCTCCCCTGCAGGCCTGATTGCCCCCTAACCGCTCCCCTGCAGGCCTGATTGACACCTAACTGCTCCCCTGCCGGCCCAATCACCCCCAACTGCCCTCCCCTGTAGGCCTGGTTTCCCCCCAACTGCTCTCCCCTGCAGGCCTGGTCCCCCCCAACTGACCTCTCCTGCAGGCCTGGTTGCCCTCAACTGCCCTCCCCTGCTGACCATCTTGTGACAATGTTGGGGTGGCCATCTTGTGATGACATGGGGCAGCCATCTTGTAGTGGCCATCTTGTGACAACGTGGGGACAGCCATATTGTGATGCAAGGGCATGAGGGTCAATTTGCATATTACCTCTTTATTATATAGGATACAGTCTATCATTACAGAACTGCTTTTTAATAGACTTTGAGATCTTCATGGTAAGGACTATGTTTTATTCTGTCTTTGTCCAAAGCTAAGTGGTACATTAAAAGGTAGTGAGCTAATAGTAAAGTTGGTCTATTAAAGGCTGCTTCAAAATAGGATGCATTTTCTTCCTCTTCCTCCTCTTTTCTCCTTCTCCTTTTCCTTGTCAGTCATTGCAATCTTTTCCTCTTCCATCATTATCAACTCCATCATCATTGTCATCTTTCTCTTGTATGTTGAATATGTGCAAGAAACTGTGATCATTTCTACAATTATTGTTTTAATCCTAACCACAGCTTAATGAGCCATACAATTTATGGATGATGAAACAAGGATATGAATATTAAAATAACTCTCCCAATGATATTACAACTAGTAAGCAGGGAAATCAGAATTCAAACTCGGTTCTAATCCCTAATTCTGTGCTCATGGCTACTTCTGACTTCAATCACAGAATCACAGACTCAGCTTTCAGCTAGTCAGTAAACACATGACCTAGTATTTAATTATTTAAAACTATCTATCACATTGCCTTATATCTAACACTAAGTAAATTTTGAATACAAGAGTAAATGCCCCAGATATTTGCATTTTATTATATAACCCATTGATGCAAAGATCTTTTAATTTAGTATTATAAAAGTAAGAAATACATAATTTTTGCTATTCAGTATCCAGGATGAATAGTGAATTAATGACTACACAGTATTATTCTTTCTTCTTCAATAACTGCATATTAAGTAGCATGTGAATCAACTCTTTTGGACTTGGAATATAACTCTTGTGTATTATGTTAATCTAAAATGTGAATCCACAATGACAACAAAAGAACCTGGAATTTCAGGCCTAGAAGTTTCGAGGAGAGGAAATAATAACTGATGACTGGAAAATTCAAAGATCTTGAAAATCTTTCAGAAACCTAATACTCAAGAAATTTTCTCTGTGTTACCTGATGTTGCTGTAGACTACAAAGCCTCACTATAGCTTGGATTCTCCATGTTCAATGGACCAGGATTCCTGCCCTTCCTCTAATCCTCCCCTCTCCCCTTCCCTCTGACAGCTTTCATTCTGTTCCATGTGTCCATGCCTGTTTCTATTTTGTTTGTCAGTTTGTTTTGTTCATTAGATTCTGCCTGTAAGTGAGATCGTATGGTTTACTCTTTCTCTGTTTGGCTTATTTCAGTTAGTAAAATAATCTCCAGGTTCATCCATGCTGTTGTAAAAGGTAAGATTTCCTTCCTTCTTTTTTTTTTTTTTTACTCATTTTTTAAAATTTATCTTTATTGTTGAAAATATTACAAATGTCCCCTTGTTTTCTCCATTGATCCCTTCTACCCCACTCCCATCTGCTCCCCAGGCCTGCACAGCTCTATTGTCTGCCCATGGGATGTGTGTGTGTGTGTGTGTGTGTATGTGTGTATGTGTGTGTGTGTGTGTATATATATATATATATATTAGTTGCATGCTTTAATGTCTCTGGATCTATTTTGTTTGTCAGTTTATTTTGTTCATTAGATTCCACGTATAAATGAGATCATGTGATATTTGTCTTTCTCTGACTGGCTTCTTTCACTAATACAATACTCCCCAGGTCCCTCCATGTTGCCTTAAAGGGTAAGATATTTACAACTGCATAGTATTCCATTGTGTAAATGTACCACAGTTTTTTTATCCACTCATCTACTGATGGGAACTTGGACTGTTTTCAGATCTTAGCTATTATAAATAACACTGCTATGAACATAGGGATGCATATATTCATTCCGATTGCTGTTTCAGGCTTCTTAGGATGTTCCTAGAAGTGGGATCACTGGGTTAAAATGTCCATACTACCCAAAGCAATCTATAGATTCAATGCAACCCCTATTAAAATACCAAAAGCGTATTTCACAGATCTAGAACAAATACTCCAAAAAAAATCATATGAAACAAACTAAGACCCTGAAAAGAAGCAACAGTAATCTTGAGAAAGGAAAACAAAGTTGGAGGGATCACAATACCAGATATCAAGTCACTAATCAAAACATCCTGGTACTGGCACAAGAACAGGCATATAGATCAGTGGAACGGAACAGAAAACTCAGAAATTGACCCAAGCCATTACGCTCAATTAATATTTGACAATGGATGAAAGAGCATATAATAGAGTAAAGACAGTCTCTTTAATAAATGGTGTTGGAAAAATTGGACAGGTACATGTAAAAAAAAAAAAAAAGAAACTAAACCACCAACTTACACCATACAAAAGAATAAACTAAAAATGGATAAAAGACTTAAATGTAAGTCATGAAACCATAAAAATCCTAAAAGAAAATGTAGGCTGCAAAATATCACACACCACACATTGCAGAATTTTCACAGATACATCGCCTAAGGCAAGAGAAACAAGGAAAAAAAATAAACAAATGGGACTAACTCAAACTAAAAAGCTTCTGCACAGCAAAAGAAACAAGCATCAAAATGCAAAAGGAGCACTTTGCCAATAATACATTTGATAAGAGGTTAATTTCCAAAATATTAAGTACTCATACAAGTCAACAAAGGGAAGACAAACAATCCAATTAAAAAAATGGACAGAAGACCTGCATAGACATTTCTCTAAAGAGGACATATAAATGGCCAAGAGACATGAAAAATGCTCAATGTCACTAATTATCAGAGAGATCCAAATTAAAATGACAATTGAGGTATCACTTCAAACCTGCCAGAATGTCTATTATAGTATATCAACAAACAACAATTATTGGCAAGGATGTGGAGAAAAAGGAACCCTAGTACACTGCTGATGGGAATGCAGAATTTGCAACCACTATGGAAAACTATGGAGTTTCCTTAAAAAATTAAAAATGGAACTGCCATTTGACCCAGTGTTTTTCTTTTTTTTTTAAAGCTAGGTAGTATTCCATTTTGCAAATGTACCTCAGCTTTTTTTATCCACTCATCTATTCATGAGCACTTGGGTTGTTTCCAGATCTTAGCTATTGTAAATAGTGCAATGAACTATTTACAATAGCCAATATAGGGGTCCATATATTCTTTTCAATTGGTGTTTTAGGATTCTTAGGATATATTCCAAGAAGTGTAATCACTGAGTCAAAAGGTAGTTGCATTTTTAATTTTTGAGGACACTCCATACTGTTTTCCACAGTGGCTGCACCAGTTTGCATTCCCACCAACCATGGACTAGGGTTCCCTTTTCTCCACATACTCACCAGCACTTATTGTTTGTTGATTTGTTCATTCTGGCAGGTGTGAGGTGAAATCTCATTGTGGTTTTATTTGCATTTTTATGATGATTTGTGATGAGCATGTTTTATGTGTCTATTGATCATCTGTATGTCCCCTTTGGAGAAGTGTCTATTCAGGTCCTTCCCATTTTTTAAAACCTAAGCACTTTTTAGATTTTGAGCAGAATATCCAATAGAGGGATTGTTTCTCTTATTCTCAGATTAATAACATGCTTATATGGGGACATTCCCATCACACTGTTTTACTTATTTCACAAAATACTTATTTATATGTACTATAAATGATGTTCATTTCAAACAAGAAATTTGGTTCTAGTGAAGAACATTACCTTTCTTTAGTGAGATTAAATAACAGTTTATTTGAATTTCATATGAATCCCTCTAAAAACCTGCATGCATGGAAGGTACTGTAGTAGGTCTTTGGGGGAACTTAAAGATGAAGAGGACATAGTATTTCTCTCAAGGAGCTTAAAATATAGTGGGATAGATATATGTGTAAATAGGTAAGTATAATGCAAGACCAAATGAATTAAGTTGTATTGGTTAATTAGCTTCCTATGGAATGTTCTACTTTAATTTTATATTCAGGAAAAAAAATATGGGATAGATGACACCTGACCTGAGTTTTAAATAATGTATAGATGCCTAATAAGTTTATTTATGTGACTACCCAAAACTTAATAGCACATGTTCTCAGTATGAATTTATATGTATAAGTATGTGGCCTATACAGGTGTAGTATGTGTGTGTGAATGCATAGTCAGTGAGGTTAGCATGTACTCACTCCTCTTAAGTATTTTCATTTTCATAAAATGTGAAAATGTAGAAGGCTTTATAATGTTTCCCTTAATTGTTGTTATTGGAATATTATTTTGACCTAGATTTTGGGTTGAATAACTAAAACTACTGGCAATAATTATTAAATAGTATAGTAATCTGTACAGTCCTTATAGTGACACATGGACATGTGCCAAGGTGAAATAATTCACAGATTTTTAGAATAACTTGAAGGGATGTACATATTTTTGCAGTGAAAGCTCCTAAATCCGGCACTTTAGCAGCTATATAATATTTAGGTTTAGCCTGAATTCGCCTTGATGAATAGAAAGCTCTGTGGCAGAAGACATGATTGATCATATATTTCTAACCATATCATTTTGAAATGATTACACCAAAATAATCTTCTGGTTGACCCTTATAAGTAGGTATTTTAGATACTTTCAATTTTCTCTTCCCAAATCTCTTTACTTTTTTGTTGAAGCCCCTATGAGTTATTGATTGTGGCATAACAAATTACTACAAACTTAATAGCTTAGGGTAACATATTTATTATTTCAGTTTCTTTGGGTCAAGAATCTGGGCATTGCTCAGCTGGGTAGTCTGCTTCAGGGTCACTTCCAATGTGAAATCACAGGGTCATTTAGGGCTGAGGTCTCATCTGAAGATTCACTGGAAAAGGATCCACTTCCAATCTCATACAGTTTTTGGCAGGACCCAATGTCTTGTGGGTTGTTGGACTGAGGACCCTGGTTTCTTGCTGGCTGTTGCCTAGAGGCTGGCTTCAGCTTTCTGCCATGTAAGTTAAATATACTGTCCTACCTAATAATAGACAAATATGCAAATTGACCATACCTCCGACACACCCACAAGCCACACCCACCATCCAATCAGAGCGAGTATGCAAATTAACCCAACCAAGATGGCTATAGCCACAGAGAGCAAGGTTTCCCAGGCAACAGAGGGAAACAAGCTTTCCGCATGCCCTTGCCAGGCCTAAGCCTCCACTCAAGCTACAAAGTTTCAATTATAGAAGGTAAACAAATTCAAACAGAATGGTGGCAGAATGGAGCTGGAGAGAGCAGGCTAGGGTTGCCCGTGGTAACAGAGAAAGCAAAGCTTTCTGCACACCCTGGCTGGGCCCACCCATTAAAGCTACAAAGTTTCAATTATAACCCCAACAGAAATGGCTGCTGCCGGCAGCGGAGGGAGCCCCAGGCTTGGCTCCGCTCCAGGCTACAAAGTTTCAATTGTAGAAGGAAAATAAATTCAAGATACCAGGGCCTCCACTTAGGTTGCCAGGGGGCATGGCCAGCCTGCAAACCACCACAGGCCCCTCGCTCAGGCCACCCCACACCCCAAGGGAACCCCACCCTGATCAGGGACACCCTTCAGGGCAAACCAGCTGGCCCCCACCCTGTACCAGGCCTCTATCCTATCTAATAAAAGAGTACTATGCAGATTGATCATCACTGCAACACACAATATAGCTGCCCCCATGTGGTCAAAGATCCTGCCCCCATGTGGACACAAGATGGCCACCACAAGATGGCCAGCAGGAGAGGGAAGTTGGGAGGCACCCGGCCTGCAAGGGAGGGCAGTTGAGAAGGACCAGGCCTGCAAGGGAGGGCAGTTGAGAGGGACCAGGCCTGCAAGGGAGGGCAGTTGGAGGTGATCAACCCTGCAGGAGAGGGAAGTTAGGGGTGACCAGGCCGGCAGAGGAGGGAAGTTGGGGGCAAACAGGCTGGCAGCGGAGTGGTTAGGGGGTGATCAGGCTGGCAGGCAGAAGTGGTTAGGGGCAATCAGGAAGGCAGGCAGGCAAGCAGTTGGGAGCCAGCAGTCCTGGATTGTGAGAGGGATCCCAGATTGGAGAGGGTACAGGCTGGGCTGGGGGACAACCCCCCTCCGTGCACGAATTTCGTGCACCGGGCCTCTAGTTTAGTATAATAGTTTAATATACTGTTATACTATTTAATAATTATTACCAATAGTTTTGCCATGTAGGTTTTCATATGAAAAGCCTGATGTGAGACTGAAAGAAGTGAACTGAGATTGGAGCTGCCATCCACTATTGGGATAAGTTTAGCCAAATTAAATGCCTATTAATACAAAAAACAAAACAAAACACTTTCCAGAGGAATACACCAGATGCTCATAATGAATGGAAAGACAGCAGCTCTCAGCCGAGAAATGTAAATTATAGAAAGGAACCAAAAGGAAATTCTACACCTGAAAAAGATAACATCTTAAATAAAAATGTAATGGATGGGATTAACAGCAGAATGGAGATAACAGGAAAAAAAGTAAGTGAATTTAAATATATAGACCAATACAAATTATCCAATCTGAGGGACAGAGAGAAAAATGATTGGAAAAAGTGAACAGAACCTTGAAAACCCATGGGACAATATAAAAAAAGTGGACCATACATGTAATCAGAGTTCCAAAAGAAGAAGAAAGAATGGAGTTGAAAGCACTTGAAAAATAATGGCCAAAAATGCTTTAAATTTAGTGAAAGACCTAAATTGATATACTCAGAATTTGGGAACCTCAAGTAGAACAAATACAAAGAAAATCATATCTTGGCTTAACAGAGTAAAGCTGCTGTAAACCAGAGACAGAGTGAAAATCTTGAAAAACAACTAAAAAACAGAGGGGAACAATTTGAAATAACGAATACTTCTTATCAGAAACAATGGAGGCCCTATGGCCGTGGAATAATATTTTTTAAATGCTAAAAAAATAAACTTTAACCTAGAGTTCTACATTCTATGAACATAGATTTCAAAAATTAGGGTGAATTAAAGATATTTTCAGATAAAAATAACACACAAAACAAAACTAAGAGGATATGTTGCCAGCAGCCAGCATCACAAGAAACAGGACAGCAAGTTGTTCAGGTAAAAGAGAAATAATAGCAGATAAAAACTCATATCATCAGGAAGGAAAGAAACACATTATAAATGGTAAATATGTGAATAAACTACAAAATATGAACACCTCAAGTTTACAAAGGCAATGGGAAGACAAATTGACAGTGTGACCATACTGGTGACCATTCTGACATTACCAAATAAGTTGGCATTACAACAAAGTACATAAATATTAGGACACTAGAAGCCCAGTGCACAAATTTGTGCATGAGTGGGGTCTGGCCGGCCCATCCTGATTGGGGCCAGGCGGCCAGAGGAAGGGAAAGCGGGAGGTTGGCCAGCCAACCCTGACCCTGATAGGGGTGGGACAGGGGCGATTGGGGGTGGGGCAAGCTGGGGGGAGGGGCTGCGGGCAGTTGGCAGGTTGGCCCCGCCCCCAGTCAAACTCCCAGTTGAGGGGACAATTTGCATATTAGGCTTTTATTATATAGGATAGTTTACGGCTCCCTCCCTCCACTTCCACCCCTCCCACAATTTAAATTAATACAATTTACTCATACTTGCAATCATTGGTGCTTCAGGATTTTGAGATATAATTGTAGTGATCACTAATATATAGTTTCCAAGCTGACGATCATGATCACTAAAACCTCTTGTAAACAGATGTTCAAAAACTTCCTTTAAAGTTCTGGAAAGTAAAATCATACTTTTAAAACCAAAGAAAAGAATAAAAAATACAAAAAGAAAAGCCTGCTTTATTAAAGCCAACAAAGAAGGTCAATAGAAAGAGTCTGCTAGCAAGATGGGAGTTATAAGTCTGACCTCACATAGCCATGGCAATGGTATACTGTCACCTGTGCTCTACCTATTTGTTAAACGCAAGTTACAGGTCTTTTTCATACTCAAGGTTAAAGGGTTGTATATATGGACATAAAATCCAGGAGGTGGAGATTATGGGGACCTTCTTGAAGTTGGTCTGCTAGAATGCCCAAAATTTCTTTTGGGTGGGATAAACCTACTATTTTATAATGATACATGAAAGATGGAAAATTCAGAAGGGTGAACTCATCAAAGTTAATTTTACTAGTACTTGTCAGTGAACAATTTCAGATGACTTTTAGAGCTCTTTTTTTTAAGATTCAATCTTGATTTTATCTAAAATATTCCTTGCTTCAACTGCATAGAGATCAGAGGAGGTTGTACTCAGAGATGCTCTATCATGTGACAATTTGTCATGATAACTTTATAGGGATTTAAAAAGTATTTAAAATAATTATTTCTCCTACCTTTCTTTTCCTTTTACCTTTTTCCAAAATATTCCTATTGGATGTATCACAGTAGCTGCATAAGTTTGTAATCAGGACTAGAAATAAAAATAAAAGAAATAAGGAAATAAATTGAGCATATTTCATGTTAAATATGAGGAACAAAATAATAATGATATAAAATTTATACTGGTTTTGGCAATGAAAATTGACAGTTGCATGTCATAGGTATCTGCATATTTTAGAATATTAAGGACAGGTTAATGGTTTAAATTGGTTTGAAGGATGATCAGAAAATTGCATGTTGTAAACTGTCTTGTGCTTTGTTTTGCTCCTTAATTCCCTTTAAAGTTTAAGGCTATTTTAATAGTCTTTGTTTTACCTCAGAAGCAGTAAAATACTTTGATTTTAACGTGCAGCCAAACCTAAGAAATTTTCTCCAACTCCTAATCAATGAATGCACTTCTCCTCCTTTAGTTAACAATAATCCGTGGTTGCTCATGACCCAATAGTACCTTGCAATGAATGAAATATTGTCATCATAAGTAGAGAATTCAACTTCAGATAACCATCTCTTATCCAAATGTAAACTATTATTTAACAGATCTTTGTAAAGTTTATTTCTCCCCCCAAAAAATGACTCATCTTTTATTTATGAAGATTTTTAGATTTGGCCTTTCTTATATTTTTAGTGTAAATATTCTGTTAAATTTATTTTGAAACTTTATTTTTTATTTAGTTCTGAAAGTTTCCTTTTACCCTCAGATTACTCATTAGTGTGGGATCAAAAAATTTCCAAAATGGAATTTTATAAAATTTCTTATCATATGGTCTTGAACATGTCTATTTTAGTGTTTTTAACCTAAATTTTAAAAGCCCTAGGGATGCAAGGACCATGGCCATGTACATCTTTCTGCATAGCACATCATACAATTGGACATTTAATACATACTTGCTGATGAAGAAAACACAGTCAACAGTCCTCTGGGGAAACGCAGAATTTTTAAACAACCAAATATAGAACCATAATATTTTAAAGACTCTAATATTCTGAAATGTCTTTCTTCTTCATAGGAACTTTAGCCTTCTGTTCTTTTTATCCTCTCAATTTATTTTTAGGACATAAAAATACAGTTTCTGTGCTTGTTTTGTCTGAAATACCTTAGGTTTCTGGCTGACAGAACCGTTTTTCCTTTTGACTTGATTATCTTCTAAAATTCAAAGGTTTGAACTGTAAGCCCCATACTTTATTGTTAGTGAATCAAGGTAATATTATGATTTTGCATGTGTTACTTGCAGTATATTGAGACCTGGAAACACAATTGATATCAACTTGTCTGTGCATCTTTGCCATAATCACCCACATTGATTGTTGAGTATTGAAGCGATATTGCAAATACTCAGTATGTTAGCCACTGGACAGTACTGAATCTGAGCCATATGGCAGACTTTAATTTGACTGCTAAGTAATTTTATGATAAAAACTGTGTATTTAGAAAATTATAGTAAAATTGCACTTTTACTACTCACACGTGAGTTTTTTGAATGTTTCAAGTAAGTATCGTTTTATTTGACAATGTATAACTGCAAGTCATGTCATCTGACTTTTACTGTGAAGACTTGGAAGCCTGTGCCAGCCCAGTTCTCTGTTACTAAGTATAGGCTGAAATTCATAATTTCACCTGAAATGTATTTTACTTTTTGTTGTTCTGTAATTGCTTTCGATACCTTCACTTTTCTGTTTAAGACTTACCAAGGCAGGAACTATCCTATTCTTCTCTTGTACTCTAGTAATTATCTTGCTTCTGGGCATATATTAGGCATTAATAAGTACTTTTAAAATTATTTTTTAGACTTAAAATATCTTGTGGATGTCATGAAAATGTAGTAAAAGAAAAGCTAATACTTTTCTTGAGGAAAAACAACAAAAATTTCTTTGTTCAAACTTACAGATAATGTCTCTCTAGAATATACTAGAAAGATTTAATATTAAAAGTTTCACATGAGTGTTTTGCTTTTGCCAAAGTTATTTGACTGTGGAGCTCTCCCACCGCCATGCCCACAGCAGATTAAAAGAACAGAAGGCTAAAGTTCCTATGAAGAAGAAAGACATTTCAGAATATTAGAGAGTCTTTAAAATATTATGATTCTATATTTGGTTGTTTAAAAATCTGCGTTTAAATAACCTCTTTGGCATTACCTCAATTGTTAAACCATGCCCTATCTCTTGATAGCCTCTCCATACATTTGTACTTCAGCCTCCAAATCTTATATTTAAAATTAAGAATAATTTATATTTTAGCTCATAGAAAATTCCACACAATTGAGTATGTATTTAATCAGATTTCATGAACATGTGTTTTTTTTTTCGTACACATGCATTTCATGTTATTTTTTCTCAATATTTTTGTAGATTTTTCTTTTCTTTTCTTAAGGAAACATGATTAAGAAAATGAAAGTTTCTGAGTAAACCATTCCTAGAATTGTATCGCCACAAAATAAAACTCCTAGTTAAATGTCAATAATTGCATATTACTAATGAAAAAGTAACTTAGAAAATTTAAATTTCTGCCATTCTGAGATCTTAATTTGAACATACTTTGTGTTGAATTTTAGTGTGTGAAGTAGCTATTTTTTGTAAATCACATTCTGTAAAAGTAAAAATATAAAAATATCATAAATCACATCCTACACAACAAAATAAAAGCCATGAAAGTAGGTATATGAGAAAATTAGTGATTTTTTTTTCTGGAAAAAATTTTAACTGCCATTGAATTTTATTTTCATTTTTTTTAAAGAAAATGTTGGCATTGTTATGCTAGATCATTATAAGCTTTATTTCTAATACATTTTATCATAGTGCACACTGAGTATAAATAAACTCTGGTATGCTAAAACTAATAGCAATTAAACTGGAAGTGTTTATATTTCATCACTGTGAACTTCACAGAAATGTTTCCATGACAACCTCCATGCTAGTTGAAACTACCAGAGGTGATCAGCAGTTTATGTATTTTTTCTCCTGCAAGAATGGAATTTGTGTTGACAGTTTTAGCCTTTGATGGCACTTTTGTTCTGTGTGAAAATGTTTGTTTACCAGATCATATGTTGTTAACTGTCAGGCTGAGGTAGAGTGACTGCTTTGATAAAGCTGCGTTAGAATTTCTAGTCTGTGAAGCTCTGGCATTCTAATTATCCCCATCAGTATAGAAGAGTCCATTTGCTTCAGTACTGTACAAATCAGACTTTGTTAAGGCCGAGTATTATTCAGGCAGAATTGGGAAGATCTTTATTTTGTTTGACCATTTAGAATGAAAATTACTTTAATTTTACTTCTTCATTAATGCCCTGCCCTAAAAAATGTATGTACACACACACACACACACACACACACACACACACACACACACACATACACACACACACAAACTTTTCAAAACAACATCTAAGTGACTTCTTTAGAAAACACCTTGGGACAGGCAGTATGTATTAGTGATTTCTTACCTCACTCACTTCACTGAATATTTTAATGACATCAATAGAGATTGCTACTAAAGATGTGCAAAAAGGGAAAGAATAATTTTGTATTCTCAAACAAAAATTGAAAGCTAATCATGCAAATGTATACCTTGAGATTCCCTAAATAAGCATCCATATGCATGTTCTTATAAAAAGGACTGATATTGTTAAAATTCTCCAGAGCCATGTGAATTGCACAGAAGAGCATGTATATCATTTATCAGATATGTTGAACTTGCCATCTCTGTAACTGTATGATCACTTGTCAGCATTGTCTAATACCTGTATAATGGGACTATGTGGAAAGGCATATCAAGTAGTTTTGTGACTGATGTGTGAAAAATAAAGTAATTACTTTATAAAATAAAGTATGAAAATATTCTTGGATAGTATGCCTATGTAGATGTTAGGCTTCATCCTGTGCCTTCTCAGAAAAGGACATATTTTGATTTTCATCTGCATTGTTAAACTAGTATTAAATCATCAATTGCCGTAACCAAACATTATCCTCGCTTTTCTTAAAATTACCTGTTAAGATGTATCAACATCAATAAAGTTGACATTTCTATAAAATAATATGTGATTTTATTCTATTTTTAGTTTAAATAACCTCATTCCTGATTTTTCTAATTCTTTCCTTTGGTCTTTGTCTTGACATCATCATCCACTCAAGTGAATAAGCCGGAAACTTGGAGACATCTTTGAGCCTTGTTTCATTCACTATTTCTCTTTATGTGCTCTAGGCACAGAGGGTACAGCAGGAAACAACACACACACAATGCCTTCTCTTATGTTGGCTGTAGGCTCATGAGAGGAAGCCAACAATAAAAGGAATCAGTGAAAGATAAAGAATGTAAGATGATGATAAATGCCACAAAGAAAAATACAATAAAAAAGATATTGTGTGCATGTGTGTGTGTGATGAGAGAGAGAGAGAGAGAGAGAGAGAGAGAGAGAGAGAGAGAGAGAGAATTGGTAGGTGGGGTTTATGATTTTAAATAGGATGGTCAAGGAAGACTTCATTGAAAAGTGACATTTGTGCAATGATCTGACTGAGTTTAAGGAAAGAGCTATGTTTTTATCTGAAAGGACAGCCTGCGAAGGCGGAGTGGAGTAAGACAGTAGTCTTGAAGTTTGAGAAATGACAAGCAGGCCAGTGCAGCTGGTGCAGAATAAGTAAGGGCAAAGAGTAGTAGGAGATAGAATTGGGGATTGAGGGGTAGAGAACCGAGGACCTTGCAGACTACTCTAGGTCATGGAATAGAGGAGTAATACGATGTGATTTATATCTTGAAATCACTCTGGCTGCTGTGTTGAAAATAGACTTTAGAGAGATTGAAGGCAGGGAAGGGAGCAAGGATGAAACCAAATAGGACTTCATTGTAAGAATCCACACAAGAGATGGTAGTAGCTTGAACAAGAGAAGTAATGGTAGTGGAAGTGATGAGAAGTGATCAAATTCTGGCTATTTTGAAGGTTTAGGAAATAAGATTCTCCGGCATATTGAACGAGCAAAGAGAAGAGTTATGGTTGATGCCAGGTTTTGACCTGAAAATTGATGGGATTATTATTTTTTTTTTTTCCTGAGTTGGGGAAGACCTTAGGGGGGATGGATTTTGGTGAAGGACATCAAAATTCAGTCTTGGACATGTTTGAGAGACCTGTTTAGATCTACCTGATTATAGATATTAAGTAGGCAATTGGATGTAAGAACCTGGAGCTTGCAGCAGAAATGTGAGCTATAGAGAAACACTTTTATGTTAGCTTATAGGTGTTACTTGGAACTGTGAGACTGGATAAAATTACTAAAAGGGGCACCTCTAAGGACTTCTTCTATATAAGCTCTGGGAAGATGAGTATCTTACATGTGCCCTGAACAGTCCCAGTTTATGCCTGGTCCTAGAATACCTGAGAGTGTACTCTTCTACCTCTTTGGAAAATAAATTACTTAGTCATATGATGAATATCTTTTGTCTCTACTCTTCCTTGTATCTATTACATTTAGTGAGTAAAGCCAGCTGCCTCCCACCATATTTCTTGCCTTCTCACTCTTCACTTTTTGCACCAATTTCTTACTCTATTTCCAGAATAATCATTCCATACATAAATCTATAATGCTGTTCCTCTTGCTAGACGTTTTCTATGGCTTTTAAAAATATATATTTTTATTGATTTCAGACAGGAAGGGAAAGGGACATCAATGATGAGAGAGCATCAATGATCGGCTGTCTCCTGGGGAACGAGGCCGCAACCAGGGCATGTGCCCTTGACCGGAATCGAACTTGGGACCCTTTAGTTCACATGCCGATTCTCTAGCCACTGAGCCAAATCGGCTAGGGCTCTATGGCGTTTAACGTTTAAGAAACAAAACATATACTTTAGCATGAAATTTCAAAATTTTTTATCTTCTTGTTTCTCTGTCCAGCCCCATTTCTTTTCCTCTCTTTCCTCTTCTTTCAACTTATGAGAAAAATAATTGCTTGTTAGAAATGAGATTGTTTTTGCTACTGTCAAAAAGGTGTTTTGTTGTTTGTTTGTTTGTTTTGTTTTTTTTTGGTAGCTGTCAATCAGCTGCTGAGCACCCTGAAGCCACTCTCCTGCAGTAAAGCACAGGGTAGGGGTGGGGGGCTGCACTCATTGCTATTGCCCCTTTCAAATCGTCCCTCCTAGAAGGAATTGGCAGTGGGTAAACAGGCAACCCCACCCAGCTGCTACCGCATTACTGGTGTAGGTGTTTTGCAGCACAGACTGTGGGACATGAGACCGCAGGTATTTATTGTTTTCTAAATCCCCATGGAAGCTGGGAAAATGGGCCGTTATTTGGCCATCAGGTCTTCTGAAATACAGAGCTGTGGAAGATGGGTGCAGTCCCTGGCTGGGAAGCCATAACCTTCTACTGTTCTCACTGAGTTTTCGTAGGTTTTGTTGAATCAGATTTTCCCTGTTGTTACACGTCTTTTGAAGCATTGGAGACTTTGACCAGCTGATTTTGCTCACTTTGACCAGCTTAAAAAATGTTTCTCCTAGGAAGAGGTTTCTCCTAGTCCCTCATACCACCATTCTGAAGTATTGTCTCCTATATCATACCTCTTATTGTTTTTTTAAAACTATATCATAAGCATTTCCTGAAATCAAAACGCTATCATTTAATGACCATTATATGAACATATACCATATATTAACATACACAACAGTTAGATTGCTTTGATTTCTTCACTAATATAAAAAAGCTGTTACCAAGGTTGTTGTTTTTTTGTATATATTTCTGTCCAATTTTTGAAAGTTTCAGTAGAATATATTTTTAGAGATAGAAGTATGGAGTGAAACACGGAGAACATTGCCAAATTTCTTTTCAGAAAACTTAAAACAATTTCTAGTCCCTTTAGCAATGGATACATACTTTACTGATTTTCACAGAATCATATATTAATTTTGCTAATTTTATGACCAACTGGAAATTTAACTTTGATAAAACATTTTAATTTTGTGCTTGTGCTCTTTAGTGCAATTTTTTCAAGTTATAACTGAAGTCTATTTTGTAAGTAAAGGCAATTTTTTTTAAAAAGACAAAATCTGAATGGACATAATAGCTTGGGTCAATTTCTGGGTTCTCTGTTTTGTTCCATTGATCTATATACCTGTTCTTGTGCTGATACCAGGCTGTTTTGAGTCCAGTGGCTTTGTAGTATAAATTGTTATCTGGTAGTGTGATCCCTCCAACTTTGTTACTCTATATCACAATTGTTGTGGCTATTTGGGATCTTTTTTGGTTCCATATAAATTTTTGTAGTGTTTGTTCGAGATCTGTGAAATATGTCATTGGTATTTTAATAGTGATTTCATTGAATCTATAGATTGCTTTGGGTAGAATGGACATTTTAATGATGTTGATTCTACCAATCCATGAACACGGTATATTCTTCCACTTGTTTATATCTTCCTCTGTCTCTTTTTTCAATGTCCTGTAGTTTTCCGAGTACAGGTCTTTTATTTTCTTGGTTAAATTTATTTCTAAGAATCTGCCCCCTGGTGATAAGTGAGCATCATAGTAACTGATCAACCACTCATTCCAGTCATTCCAGTCGTTCGGTCATAATGGTTGCTTAGGCTTTTATATATATAATATAGGCCCAGTGCACAAAATTCGTGCACTGGGGGGGCTGTCCCTCAGCCTGGCCTGCACCCTATCCAATGTGGGACCCCTCGGGGGATGTCCGACTAAACCAGCAGTCGGACATCCCTCTCACAATCTGGGACCACTGGCTCCTAACCGCTCGCCTGCCTGCCTGATTGCCCCTAACTGCTTCTGCCTGCCAGCCTGATCGCCCCCTAATCACTCCCCTGCTCACCTGATTGATGCCTAACTGCTGCCCTTCTGGCTTGATCATCCCCTGCTGGCCCAATTGCCCACAACTGCCCTCCCCTGCTGGCCCAATCACCCACAACTGCTCAAAAATACCTTCTCCCTCAGCGTTGGGAAGGGGGCAGCAAAAAATAGAAGATATCCCTCCCTATTGCACATGGACCCTATATTCAGGCCCACCCAGCCCAGGGTGGCAGGATGCTTGGCACATTCTTGGATCCCTGCTCAGTGACGGGAGGGGTGACTGGTGGCAGCACAAGTGAGAGGGGACCTCGGAGTGGTCACTCTGGTCCTGGCACTTCCTGGTTCTTGGTTCCTTCCTGGTCCTGCCTGCAGCCTTGGTCCCCCTACCTGGCTCAGCCTCCCCTCTCCATCCTGGCCTCAGAGAGCCCCCTTGGCTCCTGGGGGCTCTGTCCTCCCCTCCCAGCCTGGAGGTCCCAAAGGAGTCAGAGACTCCCCGGCAGCCCTGTCACTCGTGTTCACACAGGGGAAGGCATGAGTGTGGCAGAAGCTGTATGAATGCATGTGCAGGGGCAAGTCCTCCGGGGTCACTTGGACAGTTTGCTGATGACATGGATCAGTGCCGCGTTCTTGTCCTTGAGGCACTGGTTGTCAGCCCGGAGGTTGGACAGGCCCTTCAGCTCCTCTTCCAGCTCAGTGGCCTTGCGCTCCAGGGCCCTGCGCTCAAATCTCTCCAGCTCCGGGTGGCCGGCCTCTCTGCAAAGTGCTCCTGACTCTGTGTGGCACGCTCCAGCTCCACCTTGAGCTGTGCCAGCCACAGCGTGGTCTCGGTCAGGGCCTCAAGAAGTCTCTCCATCTCAAGGAGCAGCTCTGCATAGAGCTTCCTGAAGCCTTCCTTGGGCTCTTCGGATTCCAGCTGGGGTCCTGGGTTGAGGGCCCGCTGCTTTCGGGGGGAAGGGCTGGATTCTGGGCTGATGTCCACTGGCTTCGCCTCCTCCCCCTCTGCAGGCTCTCTCCTCTCCTTGCCAACTCTGTGGTGCTCCCTGGAGGCCTGTGGTCCCTGTCCCTGCCTGTCAGGTGCCTCTCCTCTCTGGGCAGGGCCATTAGAATTCTCAACCCCAGGGACTCGGGGCTGCCAGGAAGGGTCCAGGCTCTGTGCAACCTGCTCTTGATTGGGATGGGAGAGTCCCATCAGGGGCAGGCTGTCAGGGGGAGGGGCCGTGAGGTTGGCCGGCCCCACCCCCTGATCGGGCTGGTTTGCTGGCTACAGTGGGTGGCAGCAGCAGTTCACTGGAGGCCGGTGGGAGCTACTGGCACCCACAGGAGGTGGGAGCGAGCCGCCACTGCCCACGGGAGGCAGGAGGGTGGGACCAAGAGTCAATAGTTCAGTCCGTTCGCCAGTCAATGCCACCTCAAGGTGACTGGTCGTCCGTCTGGTTGTTTTGGTCGTGACAGCCCCTGGCTCTTAATATATTAGGATAGATGCTCAAAGTCACTGATCATCAAAGAGATACAAATTAAAATGACAATGAGGTACCACCTCACACCTGTCAGAATGGCTATCATCAACAAGTTAACAAATGACAAGTTCTGGCAAGGATGTGGAGAAAAGGGAACCCTCATGTACTGTTGGTGGGAATGCAGACTGGTACAGCTGTTATGGAAAACAGTATGGAGTTTCCTCAAAAAATTAAAAATGGAACTGTCATTTGACCCAGTGATACCACTTCTAGGAATATATTCTAAGAAACCAGAAATACCAATCAGAAAAAAATATATGCACTCCTATGTTCATAGCATCAACTATATATATAAAAGCCTAAGTGGGCATTACAACGGAATGACTGGAACTACTGGTTGACACGCACTGACCATCAGGGGGCACATGCTCAATGCAGGAGCTGACCCCGGTGGTCAGTGCATTCCCACAGCTAACCTCCCACGGCCCTTACCCCCGGCCAGCCACGGTCCCTCCCCCTGCCAACCAGCCCCCCTGATAGGCCCCGATCATGGGGCTGGCCGGCCAACCTCCTGGGGTCCCTCCCCCCAGCCAGCTGGTCCCCCAATAGGCCTTGATGGATTGCCGGCCAGGCCGAGGGACCCCACCCATGCACAAATTCGTGCACCAGCCCTCTATTAATTTACAATAGCTATGATTTGGAAACAGTATACGTTCCATCAGCAGATGAGTGGGGAAAAAAGCTGTGGTACATCTACAGAATGGAATACTTTGCTGCTGTAAAATGGAAAGAACTCTTACCATTTGCAACAGCATGGATGGATCTGGAGAGTATTATGCCAAGCAAAATAAGCCAGTTAGAAAAAAGATAAGTATCATATCATCTCACTCATATGTGGAATCTAATGAACAAAATAAACTGACAAACAAAATAGATCCAGAGACATAGAAGCATGGAACAGAATGACAAATTTCAGAGGGAATCAGGGCATGGAAGGGTGGGTGGGGAGTGATTAATCAGGAACTTATATGCATATTTGGACATAGAAAATAGAGTGGTGAAGACCTGGGAGGGAAGGGGGTGGGATGGAGGGTGTCAATGGGAAAGAAACAGACAACAAAGGGGATATCTGCAATACTTTAAACAATAAAGAATAAATATATAAAAGTAATTCTTTTGATTTGTAAAAAAAATCTGAGTGGAAACAAGGTGTTATTTTTAGTGCTGTTTGTCTATGCAATGTGTGTTAAGATTTTTTTCTTTGTTATTATGAATATAGGTTTTAGTGTATATATTCACCAGCTCTTTTCACACGTTCATTTTTCTAGAAGTAGTCACACAGCAAAAGAAATTGACAACAAAACAAAGCGGCAGCCAACCAGTTTGCAAACAGGTGCTCCAACAAACGTTTAATTTCCAAAATATACAAAGAACTCATAAAACTCAACAACAAACAACTCAATCAAAACGTGGGCGTAGGAACTGAAAATATACCTTTCCTAAGAAGACATACGCACAGCCAATAGATACATGAAAAGATGCTCAACCCCACTAGCAATTGGGTTAATGCAAATTAAAACTACAATGAGATACCACCTCACACCTGTTAAAGTGGCTATTATCAACAAGACAAGAAATAACAAGTGTTGGAGAGGTTGTGGAAAAAGAGGAACTCTCATTCCCTGCTGGTGGGAATGTACACTGGTATAACCACTATGGAAAGCAGTCTGGTGATTCCTCAAAAATTAAAAATAGAAGTACCATATGACCCAGCAATCCCTCTCCTCAATATATAACTGATATACTTGAAATCATGTATTTGCAAAGATATATGCACCCCTATGTTCATTGCAGCATTATTCATGGTGGCCAAGACATGGAAACATGTGGCCTACAATAGAGGACTAGATAAAGACTATGTGGTACAGTCCGGCTGGTGTGGCTCAGTGGTTGATTTTGACCCATGAGCCAAGAGGTCAGAGGTTCGATTTCAGGTCTGGGCACATGTCTGGGTTGCGGGTTTGATCCCTGCAGGGGGGCCTGCAGGAGGCAGCTGATTGATGTTGATGTTTCTATCTTCCATGTTTCTATCTCTCTTTCCCTTTCTCTCTAAAAGCTAATAAAAACATATTTAAGAAGAAAATGATGTAGTACATATACACAATGGAATGCCACTCGGCCCTAAGAAAGGAGGAAATACTGCCATTTGCAACAATATTGATGGACCTCGAGAATACTATGCTATGTGAAATAAGTCAGTCAGAAAAAGCTAAGAACCTTATGATTTCACTTATATGTAGGATATAAAACTGAAATTCGTGAACATAAACAGCAGTGTGGTGGTTGCCAGAGGGAAGGGAATGGGTGGTGATGGGGTCAATATATGGTGATGGGAGATGTGACTTTGGGTGGTGGGCACGCAGTGCAATGTAACTTAGAAACCCACCTCTGACACCCAAATTAACCAATGTCACCGCAACAAGTTTAATAAAAAAAGGAAAAAAATAAAATTTTTATTGGAGAAAAAAAATAGAAGTATCAAGAAAGAGAAATAAATGTTTATTTACTTAGATGAAAAATACGTAAGAGAAATTTATAGATGATCTAATCTATATAGCTTGTTGGTAAATATAAATTGAGAGTAGATTTGATATTTAAAAAGTAAAAATCAGTAGATTCTGTGACCTAAATGATGTTAAATATTAAATCAAAGAGAAATCCGTGCTGTTTTAAATCTGTCTCTGATTTGAAAAAGCTGATTACTTGCAAAATTTATGTTATTTCACCTACAAAATGCCAGTGGTGCCCACAGATTTATTGTGCTGTCCCTCACATAATATTCATAATATTCATAATATGCATAATGCATGCCATCATATGATCTTAAGAAATTTTATAAGTAGTTATGCCTTCTTCACAACATTTTACTTGAATGTGTTTCACACACATTTAATATAAAACTTTTTCACTATAAAACTCCAAACAAGATATACCTATCAATGACATCACACTATTCAGGAGTGACATAATAAACTGGGACATCAAGGTTTGGCTGGAATGGGGCCCTTGACACTCTCTCATTGCTGCTAAAGGTTAGGGTTTCTGTGACCATGCACCTTAACTAATGCGTTACACATGCAACATTCTGGATACTGCCACCTCAATATCCTAATATTTCATCCTCTGTGTTTTCTTAATTTCTGAAGAATTTCTACTAAACAGTGCTAGCTTACCCCATCGGAGAACTGCACTTTGCCATTTAAGATTTGCTAGATTGAATTGATTGACAGTCTCAAATGTTAAGCTTCATTTTATTTTCCTAATTCAGAATTTTAGAAATTAAGAGAGTTTGAACAGAAAGTAGTATGGTATAACCTAAAATTTGATTATGTTTTCACAGTGAATGCTAATAAAATATTTTATATAATCAAAGTAAAATATTTTTGTTATATAATAAAAGTTAACTTCTGTTTAATAAAATAATGTTTCACAACTGTAAACTCTATTGCTTTTTTTTTTTTTTTAAATGGGCAATAGCCTTTTGAGGATATAGTTTCCATTTTTGAGAAAATGGGCCTCAGATTGTCTTCCAAGTGTTGTAAGGACATTTAGTAAGTGAATCTCAGCTAGCCATTAGGGGAAAAAAAAAGAAAATTTAAAAGTAACACTAGAAATAACAACATCAGACCTGTTATATCAATTATTCACGCAGTCTAATTTGGCTATATCTTTATTACTACAGTAGAGGCTAAAGACTAACATCTTTAGACAGTATTTTCTGCCACAATAGCCTAAAAAAATAATGAGCCAGTATTATTCCTTAGTGAATCAGAGATACTGTGATTTCTTAGAGATTGTATATTGCTACATCCTCAATAATCTGAACAATTGGCTAATGTTCTCTAAAAATGTTATGGGATATGGACCTCATTTCTAAATTTAAAAAGGATACATTTTGGTCTCTCTGTGACAAGTATTAGGAGGAAGTACACTTTTAGGCCCTAGTGTTTTATTTACTTAATTTAGATGATTAGTGAGACATATTTTCAATAAACTTATGTTTATAAAGTGCACACCCGGACCAGTAATGGACAAGTGCTTTTGACATCTCACTACTGGACATATGACATTATAAACTTCTGAGTTTTGTCCAATTTCATTTAAGTTGTACCCTGGCTGAAATTTAGTTATAAAAGTTCTGTTGCATATGGAGAAGTTAAAGAAGTTTTAGTTAAAAAAAAAGTCTTATTTATGAAGTATTTTACTGGGACAAGGTGTTAATTAAAAGTTTATTTTAGATTTTATAGGTAAGCAAAGCAAGGAGGCTAAAATGACCCATATGGTAATGGATTAGAGTTGGAGACATGGATTAGAGATGGTTACATACAGAAATATTTACAGACTAGTGGCCCAGTGCACGATATTCGTGCACGTTAAAAGGGAATTAATTAGAGGAAATATTTTAATATTGCTATTTGCCCTTTCTCTATAACAGAAGTGTCAGAGATGAAAGAAAATTAGTAAAATGTATATAAAAATAATACATAAATTTATTAATAAATAACCAATAACAGCCTCATGCTCCCCGGCCGGCGCCATAATACTTTTGGCCTATCTTGGTTTCTAGTGCTCTTCTCCAATAAAAGAAACAGGTATTGTAGGAGGAATGGGGCTTATTGGATTGAGGCAGGAAATACACAAGATAAACCTAGAGCTTTTATAATGCCAGAAAATAAGGAAGTGTTCAAATAAAAGCACGATATGTAAAATAAATATAAATGAGTTCATACCATCTCTAGAAATAAAAGGGTAATATTCAAATTGGTCACAACACCTTCACAGTAACAACTGAACAGCAGACTGTGTGGGGCGACCAGGCCGGCAGGGGGGCCAGATAGGAGTGACCAAGCCAGCAGAGGTGGGCAGTGAGGAGCAGCCAGGCCAGCAGGGGGGCAGTTAGGGATGACCAGGCTGGCGGGAGGCAGTTGGGGGTGACCAGGCTGGCGGGGGTGGAGTTGGGGGCAACCAGGCCATCAAGGGTGGTGGCACTAAGGGGTGACCAGGCCTGCAGGGGGGGGCAGTTAGGGGTGAACAGGCCGGCAGAGGGGGGCAGTTGGGGGTGACCAGGCTGGCAGGGTGGGCAGTTAGGGGCAATCACACTGGCAGGCAGAGGTGGTTAGGGGTGATCAGGCTGGCAGGGGGGAGAAGTTAGGGGAGACCAGGCAGGCAGGCAGGTGAGCAGTTAGGAGCCAGCAGTCCTGGATTGTGAGAGGCCCAGTGCATGAAATTCATGCATGGGTAAGGTCCTTAGGCGTGGCCGGTGATCAGGGCTGATCTGTGGTTGACCAATGGGGTGATCAGGGCCTCTCACTCCCACCTGCCTTGACTGGCTTGGCCCTGCCTGTTCACTGGCCCTGCCCCCTGCCATCACTGTTGGTTGCCTCCCTCTGTGGGACAAACAGCAGGGCGATCAGGGGACCCCCCGCTCGCACCTGCCTTGGCTGGCCTGGGGCCTGCGGGCTGGAGGCAGCTCCTGCATTGAGCTGAGCATCTGCCCCCTGGTGGTCAGTGCATGTTATAGCAACTGGTTATTCCGCAGGTTGTTCCACTGTTCAGTTGATTTGCATATTAGGCTTTTATTATATAGGAAGTGATTGAATAAATAAGTGGGAAAATAGACATTTCCTTTACAGAAGAATTCCAAACAATTTACATAGGATCTCCAGCCTCAAGAATTAGGAGTATAATCCCTCACTCCTTAATTGTGGGCTGTGCATAGTAACTTTTTTTAAAGAGTACAGTATGGAAAGGAGGAAATAACTTTGCATTAGAGAAACCTGACAAAGCCTTTCTCAGTCAGATCACCATGTTCATCACTTGATATGATAAATATGGCAATTTACCTCTGTGGTCTTCCCCTCAAAATATCCAAAACCCCAATATAAACATGAGAAAACATCAAACAGATATCAATTGAGGGACATTTTATGAAATACTATATCAGTACACAAAACAGTCAAGATAATAAAAAACAAGTAAAGTTTAAGAAACTGTCACAGTCAACGGGAGTGAGCCTAAAGAGACATATGGCAGAATGTAACAGGAAAAGGATAATAGGTAAAAAGGACAATAGATAATAAGTAAGGAAATATGAACAAAATGGGATTTTAGTTATTAATGCATTAAAGAGCTAATGTTAGCATTTCTGAATGTAGGCTAAATTGGGTATGGTGGTGGGAGGTTGGGAGGTGTGGACTTGGGATAGTATCCTATCTAATAAAAAAGTAATATGCAAATTAACCATCACTCCACCACACTCACAAGCCACGCCCACCAGCCAATCAGGAGCGAATATGCAAATAAATCCAACCAAGATGGCTACAGCCACAGAGAGCAGGAAGGAGGCTTGGGTTTCCCTGGCAATGGAGGAAGCCAAGCTTTCCACCTGCCCTTGCTGGCCTAGGCCTTCACTCAAGGCTACAAAGTTTCAATGATAAAAGATACATAAACCCAAACAGAAATGGCGGAAGCCTCGGAGCGGGAAAGAACAGGAGGCTCGGGTTGCCCCCGGCGATGGAGGAAGCCAAGCTTTCTGCACAACCTGGCTGGCCCAGACCTCCGCTTAAGGCTACAAAGTTTCAATTATAGAAGATACATAAGTCCCAACAGAAATGACTGCCACCACAGAGCAAGCAGAAGGCTTGGCTCAGCTCCAGGCTACAAAGTTTCAATTGTAGAAGATAAATAAACCCCAGATACCAAGGCCTCCACTTGGGTCGCCAGGGGGCGTGGCTGGCCTGCAAACCACCATAGGCCCCTCGCCCAGGCCACCCCATGCCCCGAGGGAACCCCCACCCTGATCCGGGACACCCTTCAGGGCAAACCAGCCGGCCCCCACCCGTGCACCAGGCCTCTATCCTATCTAATAAAAGAGTAATATGCAGATTGACCATCACTCCAACACACAAGATGGCTGCCCCCATGTGGTCAAAGATCCTGCCCCCATGTGGACACAAGATGGCCACCACAAGATGGCCAGCAGGGGAGGACAGTTGGGAGGGACCAGGCTTGCAAGGGAGGGCAGTTGTGGGCGATCAAACCTATAGGGGAGGGCAGTTAGGGGTGACCAAGCCGGCAGAGGAGGGAAGTTGAGACGACCAGGCCTGCAGGGAAGAGCAGTTGGGAGGGACCCAGGCCTGCAGGGGAGGGCAGTTAGGGGCAAACAGGCTGGCAGGGGAGCAGTTAGGCATCAATCAGGCTGGCAGGGGAGTAGTTAGGGGGTGATCAGACTGGCAGGCAGAAGTGATTAGGGGCAATCAGGAAGGCAGGCAGGTGAGCAGTTGGGAGCCAGCAGTCCTGGATTGTGAGAGGGATGGCCGACTGCCCGTTTAGGCCCAATCCCACGGGGATTGGGATCGGGCATGAACGGGCAGTCGGACATCCCTCGAGGGATCCCAGATTGGAGAGGGTGCAGGCTGGGCTGAGGGACACCCCTCCCCCCCATGCACGAATTTCGTTCACCGGGTCTCTAGTAAAAGGATAATGTGCAAATTAACTGTCATTCCATCACAAAGATGGTGGCGCTCATAGCCACAAGATGGCGGCACCCAATCCTCTCAGCTCCACCAGAGTCCCCCAGTCCCAGGGGGTGGCCGCTGAGAGTGAGCCATGGAGGGCCTCTGGCCAGGCTGGGACATGGAATGCTTGCCTTGTTGCCCCGGCGATGAGGCAAGCATTCCACTCCCAGCACGGATGGGCCTCTGACCAAGCCAGGGTGCGGATGGGCCTCTGGGCCGTGGAGAGCCTCTGGGCAGCGGGTGTGGAGCGGCCAGGCCCCACAGAGAGCTACTGGCACACGGACTCATGAGCAGGGCTACTAGTTGAATAAAAAAAATAGCTAACACTTTTTAGAGCTTACTATAGGCGAGTCATTCTTTTAAATACTTTACACGTCTTGTTTTTTATGTTAATCCTCACCAGAGGATACTTTTCTTTTGGTGGGGGAGAGAGTTGAAGGGAGGGAGGAGGTGGGGGAAGGAGAAAGAGAAACATTGATGTGAGAGACACATCTATTGGTTGCCTCCTGCATGCGCCCTGATCAGGGCTGGGGATCAAATGCAACAAAGGTAGGTGCCCTGGACCAGGAATCAAACCCGAGGCCCTTTGATCCAAGAGCTGATGCTTTAACCATTAAGTATAACTGGCCAGGACTACATGTCTTAATTTTTTAAAAGCAACTCTGTGGTAGGTTTGATTATACTCATGCTAGAGCTGAAGAAATAAAAGGTTAAGTAACTTACCCAAGATCAAACATTAATATCTATGCTCTAGATCCTTTTCTCCTAACTATTAGGTCTTATTGAGAATAGCTGTTTTGGGGGAAGCTGTAGGGAGCAATTCTCCTCTGTCACCATGTTTAGCTTCTGCCCAGCTATGCAGGGTATAAAACAGAGGAATACTTCTTTTATGCATATTAAAGAAAACTAAACATTTTATTCCTTTAGATTATGGTGTGTGATTATTGCATGCTCATTTTCCTGATCATTTTTATCTTTTTATATGTAAACTAGAGGCCTGGTGCACAAATTTGTGCACAGATGGGGTCCAGCCAGTCTGCCCCAATCAGGCCGGGCTGGCCAGGGGGAAGGGCCATGGGCAGTTGGCAGGCCGGTCCCATCCCCGATCGGGCGGGGGAGGGGGGCGCGATCGGGGGCAGGGCTGGCCCAGGTAGGGGACACGGGTGGTTGGCCGGCCAGCCCCGCCCCCTGCTCGAACTCCCAGTCGAACTCCAGGTTGAGGGGATAATTTGCGTATTAACCTTTTATTATATAGGACTAGGAGCCCAGTGCGCGATTCGATTCAAAATCGCGTGGTGCCGCCCACCCTCGAGTCGCTGGTCTGACCCTGCCTCCCTCTCTGGCCCTTGAAGCAGCTGTGGCCGCTGCTGATCAGGCCCTCCCCCAGCGCAGGCACATGGAGGCCCCTGCCGCCCCACCCCCGACACTGCATTCGCAACCTCCTCTTGTCAGTTCGACCCCTTATGACATCCCAGTTAATTAGCATATTTCTCTATTATGTATATATATACTGAAAAATTTTTCTACAAACTGCTGGAGTCCTCAGGTGATTAGTTTTTTAGTAACTGAGCAAATACTCTCTGCCAATACATCTCAGGTAAAATAGCCATCACTGAACATCACTATTGTATGACAGTATTTTAAAGATCTCTCTCTCTCTCTCTCTCTCTCTCTTTCTCTTTTAACCTCTTTTTTCTTAAATGAGGTTTTGGATTTTGTTGACTTCATAATCCTCAAATAACAGATAAACTAACAGGGCTAAGAACATTAAATCAAGCTTGTCCTCAAAAGATGTAATTCTTCAGGCTTCTGTTGTGCTTTTCTTCTAGGTAGAAATAATGTCAAGTTAGTTCCTAACAATTTTTAGTTTTCTAGAGGCCCACTGAGCTCAGGTTTATCATTTTCATGAAAATTATTTTATTTTTACATAATTGCAACCCAAGTAGAGGTGATGCTTATAGGCAAAGACAAATATCTGCCCAGAAAAAAAAAAAAGTGTTCTGTCAATTGAGGTGAACTCTATGCCATTGGCTTGAATCTTTAGGGTGCCTCATGAATACACTCCTGATCTTCACACAGTGAATAAAGCAAGGGCCTAATGAGACATGTATTTTGGGACACAGAACAATTGCCAGAGTATTTCTTTCTTTGTGAACTCTACTCAGTTCTCTAATTTAAGCCACAGGAAAGAAGTCTATCATTTTATGCCTATTGCCCATCCCATCCTGACCAGGAATAACCCCTTACATTGGCAGGTAGCTAAACTACCATAGTTAGCTTTTTTAAATTCAGCTACTACAACATGATTCATGCCATGACACACATAGGAAGTGACGGTACTTGGAGAGCACCTAAGGTTAATCTGTTGTTGGTGGTGATTGTCTTGTGGACTCCCCAGACACCCTTAGTCACCCTGGGGGCAGAAGGGATTGGCATCTTGGCATACCTGTAGGTATTTGTGACACAGCATGTACTTCAGTACCCTGGTCTGTAACACGCAACAGGGTTTTCCACAAGGGCACTTAGTTTCCACACCAAGTGATTAAGATTTTCTCAAAAACATTTATGCTGAAAACCGGATTATATAGAATGTTTTGAATCTTGCTGTGGACCACTCCCATTGGATAACTTCATTATTCTGGGTGGGAAGTATCTGTTAAGTGGCCCAATAATCACCCTTCTTCCCCACCTAGGTTCTTAATTAAATAAGAAGGAAAGGAGAGTCACATATTTACCAATAAGATGGTTCACTCTTCCTTCCTTGGCAGAGGGGCGTAAGGCCCTGAGAGAAGACCAAGAACGCACAGGGCTATGTTCACAGGAGTAAGTCCCCTACAAACTCAGGAAACAGCATGAACAGGGAAGAAGCGTTCCCCCCAATGCCATTGTGTAGTTTGCCATCATTAATTGTGGAGAGCTGTGAAAAGTAAAAGACTTTATATAACAAAAATAGCGTTTTATAAGGATCTTCCTAGAGCCTCTCAAAAGGATGTTATTTCCCAAAAGAGCACCTCAAACTGAAGTTTTTCCAGCTGATGGCTTAGGAAAATTATGTGTTGTATAAAACTCATGAAAGAAATCAGAATCTTATTTTTGGTCAACAGTGGTAAGCTTAGGAAGCACAAATATTTCAGAAAGAGTACTGTATGTAGATAAATACCAATTTTCTTAATGTTATTGTAAATTCCAAAGAATCAGTAGAACTTAAAAGAGATATGAGAGGTGAATTTTGAATGAGGGGGTGGATGAAATTTCAAGTATCCAGGAACATTCAGAATAATATCTAGAAGGTGTACTTCAAGTGAATAGTCTGGAAAGTAAGAGCTTTTTTTTTTCTTTCTTTCTTCCTTATTGAATTTATTGGGGTGATATTGGTTAATAAAATTGTATAGATTTGAGCTATGTTTACCACACAAGTCAAGTCTCCTGCCATCACCATTTATCCTCCCTTTACCCTCTTCTACCTGCCTTCCCACACTACCCCCACTCGTCTTTCCTTCTGGTAATCTCCGTACTGTTTGTGTCTATGAGTTTTTGGTGTGCTTTTTCTTAATTCCTTCACCTTTTTCACCAAGTTCCATAACCCACCTCCCCTCTGACAGTTTCAGTCTGTTCTCTACCTATGAGTCTGTTTCCATTTTATTTGTTAGTTTATTTTGTTCATTAGATTCCACACATGAGTGAAATCGTATGGTACTTGTCTTTCTCTGACTGACTTATTTCACTTAGCAAAATTTCCAGGTCCAATCATGCTGTCACAAAGGATAAGATTTTTTTCTTTTTTATGGTTGAGTAGAATTCCATTGTGTAAATGTACCCCAGACTTTTTATCCACTCATCTACAGTTGGACACTTGGACTGCTTGCATATCTTGGCTATTGTAAATAATGCTGCTATGAACATAGGGGTGCACATATTCTTTCAAATTAGTGTTTCGCGTTTCTTCAGTTATATTTCCAGAAGTGGAATCACTGGGTGATAAGGCAGTTCCATTTTTAATTTTTTGAGGTAACTCCATACAGCTTTCCACAGTGGCGACACAAATCTGCGTTCGCACCAACAGTACAAGAGCTTAAATTTGCATGGTATTACACCATTTATGTTAACTTAAAACGTCTCTGTGAGAACACGTTGCATTTGCTACATGTTACCCACCTTAACTAAAGGCACTCTATTTTCTGGCATATGGTTGCGTCTCAACAAATGGTGTGCCTCTCTTTTCTTTTCTCCATGTTGCTTACTAAATCACTTACAGAGTGAAGTATTAGGCAAGTATTGCTGTTATTGAAAAAAATTCTATAATAATAAAAGCATAATACGCTAATTAGACCTGACGTCCTTCTGGATGACCTTCCGGACGAAGCCGGGGCTGCGAGGGCAGAGGCGGCTGCCACGGAGGGTGGGGGCCGAAGCAGAAGCGGCCAAGGTGGCAGTGGGGGCTGAGGCAGCCACCATGGCAGCAGGGGCCGAGCCCCTTGCACGAATTTTGTGCATCGAGCCTCTAGTTAAATATAATTGTGAAGTATCCTTGAGGATTTAGCATTCTGAAGAAAAATTAAAATATTATTTTTATTTTTTATTAATTTTTTTTTTGAGAGGAAGGGAGAGGGGGAGAAAGAAACATCAATGATGAGAGAGAATCATTGATCAGCTGCCTCTCACACACTCCCTGCTAGAGATCGAGCCCACAACCCTGTGCCCTGATTGGGAATCAAACCAGGGACCTCTTGGTTCATGGGTCAGCGCTCAACCACTGAGCCACAATGGCTGGGCTAAAATGTTCTTTTTAAAAAGCTCACTTTCAGCTTTGATGGAAAAATCAAATTGTTTCCCAAAAGATCCCTAAAGTGCTGGAGAATCGTTTTAACATTAAAAATACGCTTTCTAGTACTACCTTAAAAGGCAGAATTTAACAGAGTAATATTATAAAGTGCTACAATTAGAGTATCTTAAGGTTTATTTTCATTTCATGGTTTGCCCTTGCTCCTAAAAATGGAGCTATTTAAACTTGTGTCTTGGTCAGAACAGATTAGGTTTGTCTTGCCCTATGCACAAAGCCATATCACACCACAGAAGATAACTGTGGCTGCACCTGGAGAAGAGAAACAAGAAAAACAGTAACCATATTCAATATACAAAAGGCTGTCAAAACGAAAAATAGTTCCTTATAGCATTTTATAGTTTGCAGAAACCTATCACATATTATCTTTTTGATCCCCATAAAAACCCCTATTTTGTATAAGTATAAAGCTCTGAGATTAAATAACCTCACCATGAATAAACTAACAAGGGGCTGATTTGTAGCACAAACCCAAATCCTCAGATACCATGTCCATGGCCATTTCTTTATCATATTCCACAGAATTTACATAAGTATTTTATGTCCATCTTGAGTACGCAATCAGGGACATGAGAAGTTTTAAAGAGCAAGATTTTTGCTCAATTTAAGGAGCCTTTTGACTGTTTAGATCATGCAACTACATAACTGGCTACCTCAGCTAATAATGATGGTTAGAAATGGGTAGGCAGAGGCTAGATGGCCATCTATTGAGCTTGATGTTAGACTGGATGACCTTTAAGATCCTTTCCAAGTCTGAGATTTCATGACTTTCTGGTGCTAATGATGCTGTTTCAGCTTGTTGCCAAGTAACACTATTGTTTTCTCTGCCTGTCATATACAGCATTGGCAATAACTTATTTTTCCTTATATACCATGACAAATTTATATCATAGTGTCATATTAGCAATTAGCTTTCTAAAAGTTTCTTACCTTTACAATGTTTAAATCTATTTTAAAGTTGCTGCCAAAATTTCATTTTAAAAAAATGTGAAGAAAATTCCTTTGATGAATTATACGCTCTAAAGTATAATAACCCTGATTTCTTCACCTTTCTTTCCTTTTCAAGCTTCATCAAACATACTCTCCTTAATCCAGCATCGCCTGTAGTGGTTAATAAAGTGGCTCTTTTATTCATCTACTCACTCATTCTACAAACATTCATTGAATCTATGAGCAGAGCACTCTTCTAAACTAAGACAATTCAATCTAAAGTGTAGAATCTTTTTTTAAAATTAGGTTTACTGGGTGGGATTGGTTATTAACATTATATGTTTCAAGTGTACAATTCTATAATACATCACCTGTATATTACATTGTGTGCTTACCTCCCAAAGTCTAGTCTCCTTCTGTTTCCATATATTAGACCCCCTTTACCCTCTTCAACCTCTCCTCATCCCTCTTTCCCTGTGTATCTATGAGTTTGTTTGCTGCTTTCTGTTTATACCTCAAATATGAGTGAAATCATATGGTTCTTGTCCTTTTTGTCTGACATTCGCTTAGCATGATATTCTCAAGATGCATCTGTGTTGTCACAAATGGCAGTCTTTCATTCTTTCTTATGGCTGAGTAGTATTCCATTATATATATCCCATCTTCCTTAACCAACCATCCATCAAAGGACAATTAGGTTGTCTTTGGTTCTTAGCTACTGTATAATGCTACAATGAACATAATGACACATATACTTTACAAATAAATATTTCAAAAATTTTGGGTATATATCCACAAGAGGGATTGGTATCTCGATTCTTAATTTTTGAGGAAACTATGCTGTTTTTGTTAATGACTGTAACAATTCATATTTCTACCAGAAGTGTATGAGGGTTCCTTATTTCTACATCCTCTTCAACACTTATGATTTCGTGTCTTATTGATAATGCCATTCTAATAGGCATGAGGTGATTTGAATTTTTGTTCCACTTAAAGTAATGAAGCTGAGCATCTTTTCATATATATGTTGGCCATTTCTATGTCTTCTTGGGAAAATTGTGTGTTCCGTACTGGTGCATATTTTTAATTGGATTGTTTGTGGTTCTTTTGTTGTTGTTGAATTATATGAGATAGTAATATATTTTAGATATTAGTCCTCTATTGGAAATATTATTTACAAATATCCGCTACCATTCAGCTGGTTGACTTTTTATTTTGTTGGTTTCTTTTGCAATACATAAGTTTTTTAGTTTGTTATAGTTCCATTCATTTATTTTTGCTTTTACTTTTATTGCCTTTCAAGTCAAATTTTTACAATTCTTGAGGTAGGCCTTTAGGGTTATAAAAGTCCTAATGATTACTTTTGCTGTACCCCGAAATTATTGATATGTAATATTATCATACTCATTTGTCTCTAGATATCTTTTGATCTCTTCTCTCTCTCTCTCTCTCTCTCTCTCTCTCTCTCTCTCTCTCTCTCTCTCTCTCTTTTTACCTAGTTGTTTAGTTCCAGGCTATTTAATCCCCACATATTTGTGGATTTTCCTGCTTTCATTTTGCAGCTTATTTCCAACTAAAAAGCATTGTGGTCAAGAAATAAGGTTCAATATGATTTACATTTTCTTAAATTTGTTGAGGGTAATTTTGTGCTCCAACATATGGTCTATGCTTGAGAGTGTTCCATGTGCACTAGAGAATATACATTCAGGTGTTCTGTGATGAAGAGCTCTATAAACATTGGTTATGCCCTTTTGTTCTAAATGTGGCATTTAAGGCTAAATTTTCATTATTGATTTTCTGTTTGTATGCTCTGTCCTGTGCTGGCCGTGGGGTATTTAGGTTCTCTACTCTAATTCTGTTTTTGTCATTTTCTCCCTTCAGTTATTATAGTAGTTGCTTTATATATTTTGCTGCTCCCAGGTTGGGTGCAAATGTATTGATAAGTGTTATGCTTTCCTGATATTTCATCCTATGTATCATTATAATGTGTCCATTTATGTCTCCTGTTATTTTTTATATTGAAATCTACTTTGTCAGATATAAATATGCTACACCCCCTTTTCCTTGGATGCCATTTACTTGGAGACCCTTCCACTTTGAGTCTATATTTGTCCTTACTGCTGAGATGTGCCTGCTGAAGGCAGAATATAGTTGTTTTTATTTATTTTAAAATTCTTTATTGTTGAAAGTATTACATATGTCTCCTTTTTACCCCATTGACCTCTCCCCACCCGCTCCCGCCCCCCCCAGCACAGGTCTTCACCCCCCTATTGTCTGTGTCCATTGGTTCTGCTTATATTCATGCATGCAAGTTCTTTGGTTGATCTCTGACCTCCCCCGCTCCCACCCTCCCCTGCCTTCCCTCTGAGGTTTGATGGTCTGTTCAATGCTTCTCTGTCTCTGGATCTATTTTTGTTCACCAGTTTATGTTGTTCATTATATTTCACAAATGAGTGAGATCATGTGATTCTTATCTTTTTCCAACTGGCTTATTTCCCTTAACAAAATGCTCTCCAGGTCCATCCATGCTTTCACAAATGGTAAGAGTTCTTTCTTTTTTATAGCAGCATAGTATTCCATTGTGTAGATACACCACAGGTTTTTAAAAAAATGTTTGTTGTTGAGATTATTACAAATGTCCCTCTTCCCCCCTCCACACAGTTCCCACTCCACACAGTTCCCACCCCACCCCAGTCCATTGCCACCTCATAGTCTGTGTCCCAAGGTACTGCATACATGCATATGCGATCTTTGTCTAATCTCTTCCCATACCCACTTCCCTCTGAGAATTGTCAGTCTGTTACTTTTCCATACCCCTGATTCTATTCCATTCACCAGTTTATTCTGTTCATCAGATTTTTTATTCATTTGATTTTTAGATTCACTTGTTGATAGATATGTATTTGTTGTCACTTTGTTGTTCATAATTTTTTATCTTTACCTTTTCCTTCTTCTTCCTCTTCTTAAAGAATACCCTTCAGCATCTCATATAGTACTGATTTGGTGGTGATAAACTCCTTTAGCTTTTTCTTGTCTGTGAAGCTCTTTATCTGACCTTCAATTCTGAATGATAGCTTTGCTGGGTAGAGTAATCTTGGTTGTAGGTTCTTGCTATTCATCACTTTGAATATTTCTTGCCACTCCCTTCTGGCCTGCATAGTTTCTGTTGAGAAATCAGCTGACAGTAATATGGGTACTCTCTTTAGGTAACTACTGTATTTTCCAGCGTATAAGACGACTGGGCATATAGAAGATTTTCCTGGGTTAAAAAGTCGTCTTATACGCCAGAAAATATGGTAACTGTTTTTTTCTTGCTGCTTTTAAGATTCTCTCTTTGTCTTTTGCCCTTGGCATTTTAATTATGATGTGTCTTGGTGTGGTCCTCTTTGGATTCCTCTTGTTTGGGGTTCTCTGTGCTTCCTGGACTTGTAAGTCTATTTCTTTCACCAGGTAGGGGAAGTTTTCAGTCATTATTTCTTCAAATAGGTTTTCAGTATCTTTCTCTCTCTCTTCTTTTGGCACCCCCATAATTCTGATGTTGGTATGCTTCAAGTTGTCTCAGAGGCTCCTTACACTATCTTCATATTTTTGGATTATTTTTTCTTTTTGCTCTTCCTGTTGGGTGTTTTTTGCTTCCTCATATTTCAAATCTTTGACTTAATTCTTGGGATCCTCTAGTCTACTATTGAGTCTCTGTATATTATTCTTTATTTCAGTCAGTGTATGCTTAATTTCTGATTGGCCCTTTTCCATTTTTTTGGCATTCTCACTAAGGTCCTTGAAGGTCTAAGTTCCTGGGAGGTTTCCAGAAGATTCTTGAGTAACCTTATAACTGTGGTTTTGAACTCTAGATCCAGTAGTTTGCTTTCTTCCATTTCTGACACTTCTTTGTCTCTGCCTTTTGGCTGCTTCCCTGTGTTTGTTTCTATGTATTTTGGGTAGCTGTTAAGTCTCCTTGAGTTGATAGAGTGGCCTTGTGTAGTCGGTGTCCTATAGGACACAGTGGCTCAGCCTCAACAATCACCTGAGGTGGACACTCTTGGTGCACCCCTTTGTGGGCTGTGTGCACAGTCTTGTTGAAGTTGAACCTTGATTGCTGTTGGTATCACTGGGAGGAATTGACCTCCAGGCCAATTGGCTGTGGGGACCAGCTGCAACTACAGTGGGAAAACTGCTGTGCAGGGGCAGGGCTTGCTTCAGTGGGGCTTTGGTGCTCCTTGAGTGTGTCACTTATGGATGTGAAGAGTTGTAATCTGGTATGGTCTCACACTGACCACTGGGTACACTGGCTCTTGGGACTCCAGGGAGGTGCAAAGTCAGCCACTGCCTGGGGCCACCCAGGAGGAGTTATAGCGAGATCTGCAGATTCCTCCTCTTTGTATGGGGTTTGGAAGTGCCCAGAGGAGGCCCAGCTGTGAAGCAAGGAAGGCTGCTGCTTGTGCTGGCCTTGGGCCTTCTTTTGATAGCTTTGGGGCTCCCTAAACCAGCTATAGCTTGTTTGACAGGTTTTAGACTGAGAAAGGACAGGCCATTCATATGCAAAAGCTGCTGTGCACATCTTGGGTGGGGTTGTAAATTGGGTGGGGTGGGGTCTCAGGGAAACTCCAGGGTGGAGCAAACAGAAATGTCTGCCAGTCAGCCCTGCACCAGGAAGGTCCCAGAATGGGATCAATGACTGCAGTGAGCACCTCCATCTGGAAGAAAGCCGCCCCCATATTCCTGCCCTGATGTCAGACAGTCCAGTTTCTCTCTATCTGTCTGGGTCCCCCCAGAACCTCGCCTGACACTGGAGCTCAGAGCAAGCGGGACCTTGTAAATTCAGTTCGTGGTGCTGGCCTTTTAAGAGGAGCAACTGGGTCTCTAGTAGCCTGTGTGTCACTCAACCCCAATCCTCACTTGTTTTTACAGTCCGTAGTTCTTACTGCCTGTAGGGACTTCTTTCCCCAGTTCTGGAATCCTGGGCTGGGGGTTTGGTGTGGGGCTGGGACTCCTTGCTCTTCCAGGTGGCTTTCAAAGAGGCAATCTCCCTCCCAATTAAAAAAGCGGCACACCCTAACCAGCCTGTTCCACACCTCTGCACCTCCTACCAGTCTCAATGCACTTTCTTCTTTACCTTTCTAGTTGTAGTACTTCTACTCAGCCAGCTTTCCTGTGGTTCTGGGTTGTAGTTGTTCTGTATTTTAGTTGTAATTTTGATGTGGTTGTGGGAGGCAGTCAGTACAGGCGTTTACCTATGCCTCCATCTTAGTTCCTCCTGGTTTTAATTTTTGATCCATCCCACTACCACATGCCTTTTAATTGGTGAATTCAGCCCATCTTTCTTATATAATAAAAGGCTAGTATGCAAATCAACTGAACAGTAGAACTACAGGTCACTATGACTCACACTGACCATCAGGGAGCAGACGCTCAACGCAGGAGCTGCCCCCTGCTTGTCAGTGTGTTCCCACAGGGGGAATGCCGCTCAGCCAGAAGCCAGGCTCATGGCTGGTGAGTGCAACGGTGGTGGTCGGACCCTCTCCTGTCTCCGTGGCAGCACTAAGGACCCCTCAGGGGAGGTCTGCCTGCTGGCGTAGGCCCACTCCTCGAGAGGGCACAGGCCAGGCTGAGGGCCCCCCCGCCCCCACCGTGTACCAGTGGACGAATGTTGTGCACCAGGCCTCTAGTTTATATATAATGTGATTACTGTTATATGAGGATTTCCAATAGTCATGTTTTCTTTTGTTTTTTGACAGCTCTGTGTCTCCATTGTTTCTTTCCCCTCGTATTTCTGTTTGTTATTTTAATTTGGTGATACTCTATGCTCTTTTCCTGCTACTTCTCTTTTTTATGTTATATGTCTCACTTCTAGATTTTTTGTGTGGTTACATTAGACTTATGCAAAATAAGCTTTTATATGTACAGTAGTCCTTTTTCTTGTGGTGCATCTTATCCATTCACCTCCCCTTTTGTGTTAATGTTGTCACAATTATCCTTTTTTATGTGGTATGTTCATTTCCAAATTTAGCAGCTATTGTTTTTTGTTGTAATTACTTTACCTACTTCAACCTTTAAGTTATATTTAAGTATTTAATACTCTATTCTAAACAAGAGTTGCAATTTACTACTTCTGTCTTTGAGTCATCTTACTCGTAGTTTGTATCCTTTTGCCTTTTTGTTTCAGGTGGAAAATCACTTTTCAACATTTCTTATAATGCAGGTCTTGGGTTAAAAACCCTCAGCTTCTATATGTTTGAAAAAGCCTTTATTTCTTTTTTTAAAAAATATATTTTTTATTTATTTCAGAGAGGAAGAGAGAGGGAGAGATAGAAACATCAATGATGAGAGAGAATCATTGATCGATGCCTCCTGCATGCCCCCTCCTGGGGATCGAGCCTACAACCTGGGCATGTGCTCTTGACTGGAACTGAACCAGCGACCCTTCAATCCACAGGCCGATGCTCTATCCACTGAGCCAAACCAACTAGGGCATGGAAAGGCCTTTATTTCTTATTTATAGCTAAAGGATAACTTTGCCGGATATCTTATTCTTAACAGGTGATTTCTTTCTTTCAAAAATTTGAATATTTAATTCCACTCTCTCCTTGCTTATATTGTTTCTGCTGAAAAATCCATCATATTCTAACAGGGTGTCCTTAATATGTTACTGTTTTGTTTTCCCTGGATGCCTTGAGAATTTTTTCTTTGTCATTACTTTTTGACAATTTTAACATAATGTGTTTTGGAGAAGGCCTTTGTGTATTGAGATAATTTGGTGTTTTGTTAGCTTTTTCAAAGATTTGAGGATCCAGTTCTTTACATAGGTTTGGAATATTCTCATTGATTTTTGTTTGAATAGGCTCTCTGTTTCCTTCTTTCCCTCTTTTCCTTCTAGTATACTCAGTATTCTTATGTTGCTCTTTTTAATGGAGTCAGATAGTTCTTGTAGGGTCTGTCCTCATTTTATTTTATTTTATTTTATTTTATTTTACTCTCCATTCTCTCTCTTCTTCCACCTGAGTCATTTCTAGATCTCTATCTTCTGTGTCACTGTTTTTTTTCCTTCACCTGGGCTGATGTATTTCTTCAGCTTTCTAGTTCGTTTTTCATCTCATTTATTGAGTATTTTTCAGAATTTCTGTTTGGTTCTTTTTATAGTTTCAGTCTCGTTGGGGAAGGGATCCTTTTGATTGTTGATTTTATTTTTGAGCTTATTGAATTGCTTTTCTGAGTTTTCTTGTGTCTTTTTTTTTTTTTTAATATCTGAATGCTTGGATTCTCTCATGTAAAGCACAGAATTCCGTGTCTTTAAGTTTAATTTCTGTTGGTTTAGCATTTTCTTCCTGAATTCCCTTGTTGCCTTGGTTATTCATTGTGCGTGATGAATTATGTTTCTGCCTTGGTATTTGTGGCAAAGAAACCAACTTCTTCTTCCTTCTTTTTCGTCTTTTCTTCCTACTCCTCTTCTTTCCTCCTTCCTTTTATTTTTTAATTAAAAAAAATACTTTTATTGGTTTTAGAGAGAAGAAGGTAGAGGGATAGAGAGATAGAAACGCTGATGAGAGAGAAACATAGATCGGCTGCCTTTTCTGCATGCCCGCCGCTAGGGACCAAGCCCGCAACCCAGACATGTGTCCTGACTGGGAATTGAGCTGTGACCTCCTGGTTCAGGGACTAATGCTCAAGCACTGAGCCACCCCAGCCAGGCTTCTCCTTTTTTTTTTTTTTAAGTATTTGACACTTCAGTGTTTAGCAGGTAGACAAATATGTAGAGGTCTTATTTTTTCCAATCAGTAATGTAGAAGCACAAGCTTGTAGTTTCTATTAGCTGTCCTGCTGGGCTTCAAGGATTTCTATGGGAAGGTGTCACCTTGGCTATGGAAATTGCCCTGTATTCCCCGAGGAGGTAGGTGTACCCTTTATGCCTTGGTCTTGGGGCACCACTCCTGAGGGTTGGAGGTGGTGAGCTATAGGTCTCCTGTGTTCTCAGCACTGTCTTCCTTTAGCCAGAAGCCACAGGCAGAGTTGCTCTCAGTTGATTGAGTTGCCTCTACCAAGCTGCTCCACGCTGGTATTGGGTTTGGGAGGGGTGGGCAGGAGGAAGCAGGTTCACATGTCTGTGACTCTGTTTTCTCCAGTGGGTTTAGCCACAATAGGTCAGATCCCTGAGGCTGGCAAGTTTTTTCAGCCCATTTATGATCTGCTCATTAAGGATTTTACTCTGTGAAGGTTATAAGGGAACGGGGCGGGCGGATTCCCATGTCTGCAGAACCCTGTCTCCAGTGATTATGGGTTATGTTATGGCATGTTGTGACCCTTTGTACTCGCTTCTCTGCCCCTGTCCCTGGGCCCAGCCTTAATGTGTGCCAGCGCCCCCTGGCCTGACTGCTTTGCCTTTCCGGTTTGCCCAGTGGCATTGCACCCTGTCCCTTCACTGCAATCTGCCAGTTGGTGCCAAGGCAAAGACCGGACTGCACAGGGCTTTTGTCTCTGTTTGCTCAGATACACACACCTCCAGAATTCTCAATGTGCAAATGACTCAGAGGTGTTTATGCCCTGAGAGGGAATTCTTGGTTGAATTATAGCAGTCCAACTTGTTGTAACCTCAAGGGGCGAGACACGAAGGTCCTGTCATGCCATCTGATGCTCGTGTCACTCTTTGAGACTTAGAATCTTACTAGCTATCATGATAGTAAAAATAGGACTCAATGCATGAAATTTGATTTTTAATTATTAAGCAACTAACAGGAGGTTTACATAGTATCTAGTTTAGATCCACCACCAAAAATGACTGTGTTAGTATCTGAATCCTGGTAAATTGACTAAATCTAAAAGTACTTTATCTTACTCTTTGGCTATAAAGCAAATGAAACCACTCTCCAGAAGCTATCCAGGGCCAAATGTAAGCACATATAAAAGCAGAAACACATCCTATATAATAAAAGCTAATATGCCAATTGACCGAATGGTGAAACGACTGGACTCTATGGTGCACACTGACAACCAGGGGCCAGATGCTTAATGCAGGAGCTGCCCCCTGGTGGTCAGTGCACTCCCACAGGGGTGTGCCACTCAGCCAGAAGCTGGGCTCACAGCTGGTGAGTGCAGCAGCAGTGGTGGGAGCCTCTCCTGCTCCCTCAGCAGCTCTAAGGACTCCTCGGGGGATGTCCGACTGCTGGCATAGGCCCTATCCTGTGGGGATCGGGCCTAAGCTGGCAGTCAGACATCCCCCGAGGGGTCTCAGACTGTGAGAGGGCACAGGCCGGGCTGAGGGACACCCCCCTCCAGTGCACAAATGCCATGCACTGGGCCTCTAGTACACATATAAAGGAAGATGTTTTGCTACTATAAAATACTTTCTCTTAACTCAAGAAAATGCAAGTCCTGTGTCTAAAATTTAGAATATTTCCATTGAATTTTATAGCCAGCTTAGGGTTTGCAATTGATGAAAGAATGAGTTTTGTTTCAATATAAATGTTGGTTGATAATTTGCTTATGTTGAGGGGAAAGATATGAGTAAAATAACAAAGATGTATATTGGAACTTAAATAATTCATCATTTGTGTTAGTGACTCCTTTGTTGATCCAGATTATAGTTTTGGAATATTGGAAGAATATTCCTTCAATTATTGTGTGTGCATTATTCACAGGAAAAATGTTGGCCTATCACTTAGGCATATACTAGTGTATTGGCCTAACTGTACGAAATTTACAACACAGCAACTGGCTTTCAGTGAGCATGTGAGAGATATTTTGAAAACTAATTATAGAAATGTCATTCCGTTGTTTTGCCCTATTCTGATCATTAGAAGATCCAGCCCACACTCCAGGGAAAGAAGGTTTACAGGATAGAGATACCAGGAGGGAGAATCATTGGGGGCTATCCTAAAGGCTGCCGCCACAGGTATAAACCCTAGCAGACTGCTTTCCTTGTTATATTCCTTATCACGTTGAAAGACATGGGTATCCATCACATATAACAAAGCAGAAAACCCTGAAAGCCATTTGTAATTTCCCTCTTTTGTTCCTTTAACTTAGTCAATCACAAGGTGAAATGGACACTGATTTATAAATATCTATAAACTATGTCCTATTTACTTCATCTCCATTGCTACTGCCCTAGCTCAGATTTTTATTCTTTTGTGTTTGGATTACTTTTTAGTCATCCTTATGCTTATAGTTTCTTCAGTTACTCTTTCCATGCAATTAATATTAGTATTTGACACTGATCATTGCCCAGTTCCACCTCCTATCCCTGGCTTGTATACAGTTTGTGGGACTGATTCATTTGATTCCTAGTGTTGAACACTATCTGGACATGGTAGACATGCACATTTTCAACTGAATGATTAGGCATTAGAGGCAGAGTGGGAGTCAGTACTAAGAACTCCTTAACTATCCCAAATGACCCTGAATGTTCCTGTTTTTCCTGGATTATTGGATTTTTTCTCCCCCTGGGAAAAGTATTGAATCTATCTTTTTTTCTTCAGTGATTTAGAGCCTCTTCTCTTTATCTTTTTTTTCTGAGTTCCAGTCTTTTCCAGCTACTTTTTGATCACTGGTCTTGACTTCTTCCTTTCTTTTTGGGTCACTTACATCATCTGACATATAAGAAATAAAGAATTGCCAAATGTATAATAAATAAGCAATTATTCATAAGCTTTTTCATATAAAAACTAATAAAAGCTGTTACGTAGTTTCACTATGAAAACAAAATAAATGTTTTTCTGAAAGGTGCAGTAAGCTCAAATCTTATTTTCTTTGCATAAAAGTGCTTTCCAGTACGCATCTGCTATTTGCTGCGGTTGGAGTAACATCAGTAACACTAGCTATTTAACTACCACCAAGACTTTTTCTTATATTATCATTAACTCTCACTGTGGTTTGAATTTTTTTTATCTAGCTAACAAATTGCATTTATTAAAATAGTAAAATAATAAATTATTTCCACTTGTTTTTAATCAAATAAAACTAAATGTCAGCTGGAGCTTCTTAAGCTAACAAGTGAGACCTTTGTCTTACCTGCGACGAGTTGAAAATAAATGTAAAATAGAATACAGCAGAATCATGGATAATATTTAACTTATATTTAGTACTCTTACCTTGAGTGAAACAATAATTTCCTTTGTATTATTTGAAATACTAAGGAAGTGGTAAACATATCATGGTGAACATGGCGTAAGGAACTCTGGTTTGAGAACGCTTGGTGCAGATTTTATGCATATTATTGTTACTGTTGTGATTAGCTGGTTATGAATACTAGAAGGCAAGGGGAGACCAGACATTATAAGCATGGCCACCTGGGCAGATTCATCAGGAAGCTGCAACTTCGCACTCCTCAGTGGACCACAGGTCCATTCCCTGCAGACCACTGGGGAAAGGGACTGGACCAAAGGGAAGGTGGTCACATGCAAAGTAACGTGGGGATGATGAAGGGAAGGCGCTTGCCTGCCAGGCTAGCCTGGAAACAAAAGCAGTTGGCCAGAGGGCAAGAAGCCACTGCAAGCATGCCCCATTTGAGAATAACTAATTCCCAGACAAAAGAATTCTCTCTTGTGCGTCCCTTATTCCCCTGGCTATGCTCCTGCGTCCCCGCCCTTGCCTGTGTTAATCCCATAGCCATGCGGCCCCAGCAGCCACAGGGCCGATGGCCATGCAGACCCCACACACCATGGACTGCAGATGGAAGCACCAGCTGAGCTAGCCTGATGCTGTCCTGGACTGTGCACGGGTGGGAAGGAACCCCTGGTTAACGGCGTCCATCCTAGCCCTGCTGAAGACCCCGCTGGACTTCTTCCATGTTGTGTCGGAGGGAGCGGGAGGGGACCTTGGAAACTCAGGAGTTTAATTCCACACAAATAAATGCCACTCATTCTCCCGTGTGAGTCTCACAGAATTCCTTTCCTTGTCACATTGCAAAAAGCCCACTTCCATTGAGACACAGAGCACTCCCCGCTGATAACAGGATCATCATCCGCATTTTTTAATTAGAAAGATTGAGGGATTCCTTGAGCACCACTTAATATTCAGTTATATTTTCTAGTAGCTACTAATTTAAATTGCAAAAAGATTGATTAGCTATGTTAAGTCCCTTTCTCTACTGATAAACTTTAAATGGTCAATTCAACTTGTTCAATGTTAATTTAGTTATTAAAAACAGGTAATACTTAATACCTCATAGCCTTCTGTGCCTCTTTTACTTTAAGGGTGTGAAGCAATAGCCCTGTTTTTATACTCCCCTAACAGAAAAGGGTGGAGCCTCAGACAGCTGGCCCTTCATTTGTCCCCGCGTGCCATGTAATTGGTATTGATTTCTCTGTAAGGAGTCATTAAAAATTGGGGAAGCACTATCTTAAGTATCCATTTCTCCCTTCCAAGGAACAATCACAATAAGCAGTTTCTTGGTATTTTTCTAGAAATAGTCGATGCATATGTAAACATAAGTGTCTCTATATGTCATTTTTTACATATGGTAATATAAACATGTACACTCAGTATATTCTGCTTCTGGAAATGTTCCCTTTTAGTACATATAGTGCCGCTCTATTGTGTGGGGGTTTTTCTGGGGGAGGGGGCTGCATTGTTGCTTATTAAATAAATATAATTTTTATTTATAAATGGTAAATTTGTAAGGTTTATTAATATGTGCTTAAAATAGGTGTGTATTCTTCTACTTTAACAAAACAACATTCTAAACTTCTTAAAATTGCAATGGTTTATGTCACTGGTGGTCACTTTATGCTCTTGAGGTTTTCCTACATATCAATTTTCTGTCCTTGGCTGAACTATTGTGTTTCTAACTGGGCTTTTATTGTACAAACAGAATGTTTTTGATCCGACTGTATTTACATGACAGCCTGGAATTGTGGCATTTTGTTAAATACATAGTTCATATTTAAAATATTGTCTAAATATTTATTCACATGATGGATTACTGTGGCTCAGAAAAGGCAGTTATAACCTATTAAGTAAATAATTTTAGTTTTAAAAAAATTCGAAAGGCTTTGAAGGGGTCATAATGATTTCTCAGTTGTTAGAAACAGCCATTGAAAACCCTTGCTTTTTTCTCTAAGTGGTATTTTAATTCTTAAGTGTTTAAGCAACAAGATAAAACAGAGTGGGGGAAAAATAAACCAGTTGCCTGCAGGTATGAGGTTTTCTTTCTCCTTTCCCATGATCAGTTACGGTCTCTCCATCATGAAAAAAAACAAATGGACAAACAAAATTACAGTCAAACAAACAAAAGAATACTATTGCAGAAAAATTTTTAAGGTTTCTGGAGGCTAAAACAAAATTTCAAAATATATAATTGAAACAGTAAAAACATTTAAAAGAGGTAGATGTATTTCACTCAAGTTTGAAAGGTTTTCATAATAAATTGCTGTTTGACTTAAGTTTGATCTTTGTTAAACTTGCGTGTATGAAGTAGTTTATTACTTTTAAATGAGTTTGAAAACTGCAGCTAATGCTGCTTCTGTTTTTTGTGTTTTTTTTCAAAAACAGAGACAAGGTTTCTTGGTGTTATTAATTAATTTAAACATATGTTTGTGTATGTGTGGTCATGCTACTTTCTGTTTTTCAATCAGATGGCACCAAATACTTTTATTTATAATTCAAAGATCGTTTGAACTTTACAACCTTTTGTATTTATTTAAGATTACTTTGTTATTTCTAAAGAAAATAAGGAAATACTTTTTATGTGTGCTTTTCAATGCCATACTCAGTTCATCTACCCATTGTAGATTTGTGATTGTAACATCTTCTGACAAGCAAATTAGACCATGGAAAGAGCATCCGACTTGGAGCTTGGGGCTCACGGTGCTACTGTTGCTGGAGGACTGGGTGGATGGAATTCCTCCATTGCTGGTGGGAGTGGGGTTCTTGTGATATCTTGAGAAGGGGAATTTTCTAAGACGCCTGCAGGAGAATGAGTGATTTTTATTTGTGTGGAGTAACATCCCTCAGTTTGCAAAGTCCCATGTCTCTTAAACTAGTCCTGGAAAATATGCAGCTGGGGCTTCGATAAAACTAGAAGCAAGGCCAGTGTCCAGAGTTTCCGTTCCATGGTGGAGTGGAGTCCAGTGTAGCATCAGGCTGGATTCAGTCCATCAGTCCATTGTGTGGGTGGATGCAGGGGAGCACGCCCCCAGCTACAGGAGAGCCAGGAGCCCAGCATGCAAGACAGAGAGAGGGAGAGAAAGAGAGACACACAGAGATAGAGAGACAAAGAGAGAGAGAACTTCTTTTGTTCAGGAATTAAGAGTTAAGTATCTCAGATTTCATGTCCTTGCAGTGGCCACGCCTATTCTGGTGTGACTGACAGTTAAGCATCTTCATGTGTCCCAGACCTTACTGGGAGAAAGGTTGAAGTTGGTGGTGTGTGGGCAGGCTAAATAGCCATCTCAGAAGAAAATTTGAATTTATTTAAGGAAAAGGGGCTGGAGGATGATGATATCCAAAGGGAAGGGCTACATAGCACTGAGTCAAAGGGTACTGATGATGGCAGCAAAAATGTACTTAATATAGTGAAACAAGGAAGGCCATCGAAGAAGCAACAGGAAGGCCTCGGCTGGGCTGCTTTGGCTTACTGAGAAGTCAGAGAAAAGGGGGCCTTGGAGACAGGTTTGGGGGGCTCTCCGGGGACGAGCTGCCGCTGCCCATTGCTCCCCTGGTTGCAAGCCTTAGGGTTAGGGGCTGTGTGTCTGTGGGAAATGGCATGGGCATGATCCTTGGAGGGAGAGTGCTCACTGGGTCATTTGACCTGAGCATATTTTTTCTCTCTTGCAGGTGAAAATCTTAGAGAAGGTCTCAGGGGAGTGTCTCAGTAGAATATTCATCAGCTTTCCAGGTGTGCTCTTTCAGGATTGTGGTCTCCACAGATTGTTTTGTGCCTTGGCAGGGGTTTATTAGTCAATATAGCTGGTCCTGAGGCCGCCACTGCATCACTTGTCTGGTTTTGCTGCTTTTCTGGGCCTGGAGCCTGGGGCTGAAATACAACCAAGACCTAGATGTTATCTTTAGGGGGGAAAAGATCTGGGGGTTTAAACTGCCTGACCAGTGATATGAAAGATCAGGTGTCCAAACCAATGACTAGTGATATGCTAGGGGGGATAGGCTACCCTGGGGGTGCGGTTCTTGTTTTCCCAGTTTTGCCCCTTGCTAGCATCCGGGGCTTTCTGCCTGGGTGGGTTTCTGTACCTGGCCCATTGTCCTTGCTCTGTTCTTGTCTAATACTGGGCATGCATCTAAATTGTAGCTTTCCTTTGCTCCTGTCCAGTTATTAATTAATAACCAGGTTATTACAATGGTATCACTACCTTCTGCCAAAATAACTCAAAAACAAGTCTTTCTGTTCACTGAGGGGTCATGTTCAGACCCAAGTTCTTTACTTCAGTGTGCAAGGGAAAAAATAGCCTCTTATCATAAAGAAAATTATAATCTCAGTAGAAAAATTGCCTGTCTAAATAGAAGCTGAAAGTAAAAGATATTAGGAAACTCATGCACACAATTCCATTATATTTAAGATCTAAAAATAAAATTGGAGTATAAAGATAGTTTAGGAAAACAATTAGGGTAGCGGAAATCCAGTAAAGTAATCATTTTGATTATTTTTTTTCTGTGAAAACTTTGCTCTATAAAATAACAATATCATTAAATCTAGTAACTGGTTATCTTACAATATGTCAACATGGTGAAAAGAATTGCTCTGAAATGATTGGTTTAACACTGTTTTTTGCATTTCAACACATATATTTTAGTTTCCTTATCTAGAACTCATAGATAAAATAGCTCAGTATATACACACATTTGGATTTCAACGTATATATAAAGGTAAGGAAGGTCTATTGGTCAGTTTTTAAATTCATATTGTCATTTTGAATGCACACTCTACAGATGGTGGAGTTTTGACTGCCCATCAGAGAACCAATACCTTTGAGACAGCTGTTGCAGAAAAACCTCTTTTACATACTTTAGGTCAAGAGTAGTCAAACCTGTTACAGCACCTGCTTTTGCATATGCAGTGCTGTTATGTTGTCATTTCATTGAACAAGAAGCCATAACAGTCTCTTGTGGTTGTACAAAGGTCTGGAACATCGCCTACATGAAATGAAATCCAGCAAAAAGACAATCGTGATTTCTGTTGTATAGTTTCTATTTGGGGCTTTGTTTCTGGAAGACTGCCCATAATTCAGAGGGAGGATAGAGAGGCAAGTTTATGTTTGGAGACAAGAATAGGGAAGGTGTTTGCTGTCATTGACTGTAGGGTAGTTGTGAAGTTTGACATGCCCATCAGCTACTGAATGCCACATGGGGCCCCTACACTGCATACCTCAGTTTTCATCATCTGGTGAGCCTGCAGCAGGATTTCCAGGCACTGGAGTCCACAACTTGTCTACTTTGGTTTGTAACTGATTGATCCACGGAACAGAGCTTGCTTGTGGGATCTTTCTTTGCTATAGAATGACATAAATGATTAAAATGCTTTCTTAAGGGAAAAAAATATCATTTGTTTATAGACCTTACTGCTCAGGGAAAGAAATTGTCAAATAGTAATGTAAGCAGAGTTTGTTGGAAACTTTCACTAATGTTTGTGAATCATAGTCTTCTTCAAATTAGGCACATTAGAAATAAAATTGGGAATACAAATTGCTGGGGGCGGATGGGACAAGAGAGAGTTGAAGGAAATTCTTTTCTTACTGTATTTCTTAAAAAGAGTATTGGCACGTAATAAAAATGGCACCTCAGGATTTGCAAAATGACTAAAAATTTACTCTGTCTTGCCATATATAGCTGTGGGGGAGAAAAGGGAGATACTAGGATTGATAAAGAAATGTTGCATGCTGTCATTTTAGATTACATTACTGTGAAGTTGTTTCTGATTTCTTTTTGAAAAATAGTGCAAAATGCATATGACATAGAAAGTAATAATTTGTTAATTATGTTGAATTCTGTTCATTCTGACATGGATTTACAATAAACAGGAGTAAAAATACTATTTTCTAGCTCTGGGGGAAAAATTAAAAATTCTTCCCTGCCCTTTTAACCTTGTCAAATGATTCCCCTGCTCCTGACACGGTGCATTATTTTGCAAAGGTTGGCAGTTAACTCTTCAAGGTACCAGACATCATTTTTATTGGGATATTAATTCTCAGATGTGCTAATCTCATCAAGATTTGTGGGCATTTTCTTTCATAGGCCATTCTGATTTGTCGCTCTTTCTTTTCACAGCAGTACTAAATACCAAACCCTCTCTGATATGGAAGTTCATTAGAGATATGTCTTTGATGGCAGCCCTTTCCTGGCTTCAGTTTCAAATACCTTGATATAAAGCTTAAGAAGCCATTGTGTTGTAAGCCCTCCTTGATGTGCCTTATTTAGATCTGCATAGTAAATCAAGGAAAGTAAATAACAAGGCAGCAGATGGAAGCATGGAGATAAGGCCAGTGAACAATTGTATTTGTATTTTGTTATGATGTTGACAGCAGCTAAAATTCACTAATCTAGTTCAACTGATCTGCATTTCAAAGAAAACTCATTTAGCAGCAACTTGAAGGTTTGTAGGATAAAGTTCTTTTATTGCAGCTTTTATTGCATTCTTTGCTAATTTATCTGGTCAAGATTTATCCTTGCTTACTTAAAGCTGCAAGCCTGTTACAAGGAGTCTTAAATACTATGAAAGCATTAATGTCTAGACTATGAGCTGAAGGTAATTACATATCCAGCCCTGAATAGGTTACATTTAGAAAATACTGTTGTCCAAACTCAATTGTCAGGGCAATATAGATAAGGTAGTTTTTTGTTTCTTTTTTCTCCCTCTCCTGCTTGTTTGCTTTGAGATTCCCCCCCCACCCCCACACACACACCCCATCTCATATATAAGTTAATATGTAATCAACTACTCGGAAATTTTGCATAAAATGAGTAGATCTCCTTTAAATGTGAATCTATTGATGCTGATATTGGGTAAGCCCTTTTGAGAATGGAAGATTACTAGTTTTGAAAGTCTGATATCCTTATTGACTCTGTAGTTATACGTATGCATATTATATAAGTGAATATGTTTAATGGGAAACTAAATGTGTTGAAATAAGCATACATTATAGACAACATGTACAAAGAATATTAGTGTTTTCTCATTTGGATTATATATGTTAATCAGTGGAAATTAGTTATTTTGAAATACAGATACATAGAGTAAATATTATATGTTGTATATTTATATATTAACTAAATTTTGAGTAAATTCCACTTGTATTGGTTCCAAAAGGCTAGACTACTGGGTTAGAACAGTTGTACTGAGTGAAAGGATAATGTGGTGGTAGGCAAGCAGGCTAAATAGCCATCTCAGATGGTGATTATAAAGAAAATTGAATTTATTTACGGATGGGAATATCCAAAGGGAAGGGCTACACCAAACAAGGCAAACTCAAAGGTTAGCAGGGGCCAAATAAACCAGGTTTAAGTTTATGTGGGCCACAAAAAAACAAAAGCTTCAATTTTCATAGAAACGTAGTTTATTTCGATAGAGATATGCTGAATACAAAGGGCTGAAATAAATGAGTAATTGTTAACATAAAATAATAGAACATTTTAATAAAAGTTAATATTTTTCTTGAACATTAACTTACCAGACACTGAGTAGTCTGCACAAATTAATAAGTGTAACGCAAATAAACCTATTTTTCTTGTTCTCTAAAAGCGAAATAGTTCCTGTTGCACACACCAAACAAGTCAGCACAAGACGAATGACATGTCCATTGGCTGCTAAAATACTCGCTGCTGGTATTAGTGGAGAGAAATGGTGTCCCTGTGCATAAGGGAAATGCATGCAACACGATTATAGTAATTAGTCATTAGCGACCGTTGTAGTTCATTATTAGTAACTAGAGCCCCGGTGCACGAAATTCGTGCACGGGGCAGGGGGGGGTGTCCCTCAGCCCAGCCTGCACCATCTCCAATCTGGGACCCCTCAAGGGATGTCCGACTGCCTGTTGAGGCCCGGTTCCAGTGGGATCGTGCCTCAACGGGCAGTCAGACATCCCTGTCACAATCCAGCACTGCTGGCTCCCAAACACTTGCCTGCATGCCTGCCTGATTGCCCCTAACCGCTTCTGCCTGCCAGCCTGATTACCCCCTAACCACTCCCCTGACAGCCTGATTGACACCTAACTGCTCCCCTGCTGGCCCTATTGCCCCTAACTGCCCTCTTCTGCCGGCCTTGTCACCACTAACTGATCTCCCCTGCTGGCCTGGTCACCCCTAACTGCCCTCTCCTGCTGTCCTGATGGCTCCCAACTGCCCTCCCCTGCAGGCCTGGGTCCCCCCCAACTGCCCTCCTCTGCCAGCCCAGTCACCCCTAACTGCCCTCCCCTGCAGGCCTTGTCCCTCCCAACTGCCCTCCCCTGCAGGCCTGATTGCCCCCAACTGCCCTCCCTTTCAGGACTGGTCACCCCTAATTGTCCTCCCCTGCAGGCCTGGTCACCCCCAACTGCCCTCCTTTTCCAGCCCAGTCACCCCTAACTGCCTTCCCCTGCAGGCCTGATCGCCCACAACTGCCCTCCCTTTCAGTGCTGGTCCCTCCCAACTGCCCTCCCCCAAAGGCCTGGGTCCCCCCCAACTGCCCTCCCCTGCAAGCCTGGTCCCCCTCAACTTCCCTCCTCTGCAGGCCTGGGTCCCTCCCCCACTACCCTCCCCTACAGGCTTGGGTCCCCCCCAACTTCCCAACTTTTCCTGCCCAGTCCCCCCTAACTGCCCTCCCCTGCCAGCCTGATCGCCCACAACTGCCCTCCCCTGCAGGCCATCTTGTGACGGCCATCTTGTGTCCACATGAGGACAGCCATCTTGGACCACATGGGGGTGGCCTCTTGTGTGTTGGAATGACATCAATTTGCATATTACCTCTTTATTATATAGATTATGTATAACAGGATATTGTAAAAATTAAATGACAAAAGTTTTATTAAAAAGTTTCTTACATACTGTTATATTGGCTGGGCCACAAAAATATTCGTTGTGGGACACATGTGGCTTGCAAGCCACGAGTTTGATATGCTTGGGCTACACAGAGAAAAGGGGCCTTGGTGACAGGTTCAGAGGGTTAGCCCAGGACCAGCTGCTGCTGCGCATTACTCCCCTGGTTGCAAGTTTCATGGGGTCCCTTAGAGTTTGGGGGGTACATGCCAGTGGGGGAATGGCAGAGGCGTGCTCCTTGGAGGGAGAGGGCTCACTGAGTCCTTTGCCCTGTGCATATTTATCTCTTCGTTGCAGGTGGAAATCTTAGGGGAGGTCTCAGAGAAGTATCTTAATAGAATATTCAGCTTTCCAGGTGTGCTCTTTCAGGCTCGTGGTCTCCACTGATTGGTCAGTCATTAGTCAATATAGCTGGTCCTGAGGCAGCCACAGCACCAGTTGTCTGTTTTTGCTGCTTTTTTGGGCATGGAGCTGAAATACAACTGAGGCCCAGATGTTATCTTTAGGGAGGAGAAGATCAGGGATCCAAATCTTGTGATGGAGGATAGGTTACCAGGGGGGCCAGGTTCTTTTTTCCCCCAATTTTTCCCTTTGATAGGCATTCAGGGCTCTCTGCCTTGGTGAATTTCTGTACCTGGACCATCATCCTTGTAGGGTCAGGGGGATGGGGGGGGGGTGGGTGTGTGTGTCTAACACGGAGCTCAAGACCTATCTCTGCCATTTACACTCTCTGAGATCTTTCTTAAAGTAGTTTCTTCTGTGAATCTCTCCTGGAAACCTCCAAAGTTGGGGGTGATTTGGAAATTCACAGGGTCTTCCCAGTTAGAAGATCCTGGTCATTCACTGACAACTAGCTATATGTCAGGCATCATGCTTGATCAAAATTTTATGTAGGCAATTTCTTTTCCCTAAAATAATTAATGTCTAAATATTCTGTTTTCTAAAATGTACTACTAATACAATTACCATTTAGAATGTAATTTTGTATTTATCTTTCAAACCCCTATAAGTCCTTGGGTAACTCTAGTTTGTTGGGTACATAAGCATTGATCCTATTTTTCATAAGACACAAAGAATAACTTTTATGGTCCTTATGAGAGATCTATTGTATAATTTAAAACAAATTATCATATATGATTTTTGCAAAAAAAAAAACAACAAAAAACACACCACACCCTATAATTTTGTTTTGGGTTCTAAATTTTAATGTTGAGTCAGAACTTCAGAGTAAGTATTTAAGACCAAGTATTTTATTTTAAACTAGCGTTCCCGTTGCAGGAAAAATCCTGCAATAGGGTTTCCTGCTGCACTCTACCCCACCCTGCCTGATCTCCTCCCTTGTCCCCCGCCCCGCGATCTCTGCCAGCCCCCCTGCTTTTCTAACTTCTCTGCCAGCCCGCTCTCCTTCCTTCTCCCCTGGCCCCCGCTCCGCTCCTCCCTTCTCCCCCAGCCCCGCCCCTTCTCCCCCGGCCCCGCCTGCTCAACTTCCTTCTCCCCCAGCCCCGCCTCCGCTCCTCCCTTCTCCTCCCCCCGGCTTGCTTGCTTCTCTGCAGCTTTGCTCCCTTCTGCAGCTCTTGGCTTCTTTCTACGCTGTCGCGATATGCAAATTAGCCGCCATCTTTGTTGGGATAATTTGCATATTCGTCCTGATTGGTTGATGGGGCGTGGCTTGGCTGGTGGGCGTGGCTTGGGCGTAGCGAAGGTGCGGTCAATTTGCATATTTGTCTATTATTAGATTAGATTTTTATTGTTGCTTTTTTTCTTGCTGCCTTTACAATTCTCTTTTTGTCTTTATCCCTTAGCATTTTAATTATGATGTGTCTTGGTGTGGGCCTCTTTGGGTTCCTCTTGCTTGGGATTCCTGAACTTGTAAGTCTATTTCTTTCAACAGGCAGGGGAAGTTTTCTGTCATTATTTCTTCTAATAGGTTTCCAATATCTTGCTCTCTCTCTTCTCCTTTTGGGAGCCCAATAATGAGACTATTGGTACACTTGAAATTATCCCAGAGGCACCTTCTGTTATCTTCATATTTTTGGATTCTTTTTTCTTTTTGCTCTTCTGATTGGGTGTTTTTTGCCTCCTCATATTCCAAATAGTTGATTTGATTCTTGGAATCCTCTACTCTACTGTTGAATCCCTGTAAATTATTCTTTTAAAAAATATATATTTTTTATTGATTTCAGGGAGGAAAGGAGAGGGAGAAATAGCTAGCAACATCAATGATGAGAGAGAGTCATTGATCAACTACCTCCTGCATGCCCCCTACTGAGGTTGGAGCCTGCAACCCAGGCACATGCCCTTGACTGGAATAGAACCCGGAACCCTTCAGTCCACAGGCCAACACTCTATCCACTGAGCCAAACTGGCTAGGGTCCTATAAATTATTCTTTTTTTTTTCAATTTCAAAAAGGCCTAATTTTAATAATCCTAATAACCAATTAAAAAATAAAATCCTTTTTTAAATGAAGGAACCCAAATGACTTTGAGGTAGACAATGTTATCAGATAATAAATTAGGTATAAGATAAAAATAACAACACTGAGGGGATGAAAGCACTGACTGGAAATTATCTTCCTTTAAATTCATGTGGAAACTAAAGAACACTTTTTCCAATTCAAAGTTTTAAGCATGAAATCAAGGTATGTCATGTTATGGACTTGCTACTTTAATTGGAGATGAACTTGCTGCCAATGGAAAGAATCCACAGCAGCAAACTACAAAGCGGTTGTCCCCATGAGGAAGCCAGGAACTGTGCCTTGATTTTCCAGCTTGGCTCATTCCTGAATGTTCAGGATTTGGATTCCAAAAGTCTTTGTTTAGCATTTAACTAATTCTTTATTGGTGGAAGGGGCTGGGACTGTTTCTCCACACATAAACTGTTCTTTGTCATAAATCACTTTTATAATGAGCAGCTAGGACACATTGCCACATCTTCCCCATTCTCCAAATCTTCCTTAGTGATGCAAAAGTTATCGCCACAAGGGCAGGGGTAGAAATATGTCTCCAGGTCCTTGTCATATTGGAAGTCCTCGATTTCCACCTCGTTGTGAAACACCGCCATTGTTCTGGTATAAATTATTCTTTATTTCAGTTAGTGTATGCTTAATTTCTGACTCTCTCATGTCTTTGAAATTCTCACTAAGATCCTTGAAAGTCTCACTAAGTCCCTTGAAGTTCTCATTAAGATCCTTGAGCAACCTTATATCCATGGTTTTGCACTCTGTATCTAGTATTTTGCTTGGTTTTATTTCATTGAGTTCTTTTTCTGGAGATTTCTTCTGTTCTTTCATTTGTGACATGTTTCTTTGTCTCCACATTTTGGCTGCTTCCCTGTGTTTGTTTCTATATATATTAGGCAGAGCTGCTATATCCCCTGGAATTGGTAAAGTGGCCTTGTGTAGTAGGTGTTTTGTAGAGCCCAGTGTCTTAGCTTCCCCAGTCACCTGAGCTGGGCACTCTAGGAGTGTCCCTATGTGGGCTGTGTGCACAGTCTTGTTGTAGTTGAGCCTTAATTGCTGTTGGCCTCACTGAGAGAAATTACCTACAGGCCAGTTGGCTGTGAAGACCAGCTGCAACTTCAGTGAAAGAATTGCTGTGCAGGAGATATCCCTATGGAACAGGACTTGCTTCAGTAGAGCTTTGGTGCTCACTGAGTCTGCCCTTGGTGTGTCGCTTGTGGATGTGTAGAGTTGTAATCTGGTATGGTCTGAAGTTGTCTGCTGGTTGGACTGGATTTGGGGTCCTCTGAGAAGGTGCAAAGTCAGCCACTGCCTGGGGCCACCCAGCAGGAGCTATAGAGGGATCTGCAGATGGCTGTACTTGTATTGGGCTTAGATGTAGCCCAGAAAAGCCAAGCTGTGAGCAAGGCAGGCTTGTACTAGTGCTGGGTCTTTGTCCTCTTATTGATAGGAATGGGGCATGCCAACACGAGCAGCTGCTTGTTTGAGAGATTTTAGCAAAGTCTGAAGCCTGAGCCAGGACAGGACATTCATATGGAAAAACCACTGCAAACAACTTGGGTGGGGGTGCAAATTGGATGGGGTGGGATCTCAGGGAATCACCAGTGTAGAGTGAATAGAGGGAGCCTGGCTGATGGAAACTCAGATATGGCTGCGTGCAACAGGAGAGATCCCAGCACAGGAACAATGACTCATGTGAACACCCCCATCTGTGAGAAAGCCACCCCCGAGTTTCTGCCCCAATGCCAGGAAATCTAATTCCTCCCCATATGTCCTTAAATCTCCCAAAGCCACTACTCATCAGTGGAGCACAGAGGAGCAAATAAGTTGGTGCACCCGCCATTTAAGAGGAACTGCCTGGGTCTCCAGCAGCCTCCATGTCACTGAGCTAAAATCCCTACTGGTTTTTACTGACCAAAGTTTTGGGGGCTTCTCTTCTCAGATCTGGATCCCTGGGCTGAGGGACTGGTATGGGGCTTCTCACAGAAGGCCTCCACAGTGGAGATATATGTGGTCCAACACATGAGTGCTGGACCAGCCCATTCTGCACCTCTGCCCCTCCTTCCAATCTCAACGTGCTTTCTTCTTTACTTCTCTAGTTGTAGGAATTCCATTCGGCCAGATTTCAGGTGGTTTTGAATGATGGTTCTGTATTTTAGTTGTAATTTTTAAAAATATATTTTTTATTGATTTTTTTACAGAGAGGAAGGGAGAGGGATAGAGAGTTAGAAACATCAATGTGAGAGAAACATCAATCAGCTGCCTCTTGCACACCCCCTACTGGGGATGTACCCGCAACCAAGGTACATGCCCTTGACCGGAATCGAACCCGGACCCTTGAGTCCGCAGGCCGACTCTCTATCCACTGAGCCAAACCGGTTAGGGCTTTAGTTGTAATTTTGATGTAGTTGTGGGAGGCAGTGAATACAAGTGTTTACCTATGCTACCATCTTGGTTCTCAAAACCAAGTGTTTTATTTAACAATCTTTTAAAAAATATATATGTTTTATTATTATTGTTGTTGTTATTATTATTATTATTATTATTATTATTATTTAGAGAGATAGGAAGGGAGAGGGAAAGAGAGATTGAAACCTCAATTGGCTGACGCGTGAACACCATGTATTGAGAAATAAGCCTGCAACCTGGACATGTTCCCTGACCAGGAATTGAACCGGTGTCCTCTTGGTGCATTGGTCAATCCATGCTCAATGACTGAGCCACATTGGCCAGGCTTTGACTATCTTAGTAAAGTTTGTCTAATACATTTTTTACAGAAGTAAGTTGACTTGGTTGTCCTGTATGAGACATATCTTTGAAAGGCTTATTTAGAACTTGGAAATAATGGTAGTGAAAATAATTCCCTGGAATTGATTAATACAAATAATTAAGAAGAGTTTAACATAACTTCTTTTTTGATTTATACAATTGCTCTGCTTCTACCTTGCTCACCATTCTTTGTCACATGGTTTAGAAATATCTTTGTAATAAAGTTAGGTTGTTAAGAAAGACACAGATGGATCAGACATTCTCTATTTTCGTATGGTTTGTAATTAAATGTGAGAAATCAGATCTGTGGAAAAATGCATTATATGGTACATTAAGTGAACAGTTTTCGATAGGGAGTTATAGAGGAAAAGCTATGTGAGTTGAAGATTTATGGTTAAGAATATAAGTGCTTCATGGAGGTGATGGTAATTGAACTGAGGGTTGAAAGGTATGGTTAAATTTGAACAAGTAGAATTTGAGAGGAGCAAGGCATTCTAGTTGGAACCATTTCAGACTTTCAAGGATGATAAAAGTGAACATGGTATATTCAGGTTGATTCTAGAATGCAGAAAAGAATACAGGAACCAAGTAAAGGAGAGGCAGATTTGATACTAAGATGAAGGGCATTAGGTTTAATAAGTTTTGGTGTATTCGTTAAACATTGAGGAGACCATTCTGTTAAACACTAATTGATGCACTTGTCATAAACACATCAGGGAAATATTCGCATGATTTGAAGTAAAATGTATTGAATTTAGGTATTAAAGTGTTGCACCTCTCCCCCTATGCCAGGTCAATAGATTATAATAAATATTATATATTTGGACAATTTGTTAGGTCTGGTATGTTCTGAAAAGATTAATGAGGAGAAAGATGTTCAAAGATATTTGGTCCATGTGAGAGATATTAATTTAAATTGTAATTTGAGAAATGGGAAAAGTGTCATTGTAAAGGAAGAAGAGAATGTTGTTTTAAGATCTTTTATATAGACGTCTGGCAGTTTTTGGTATGTATTTAAGAAAAAATGAGTATCTTTGAATGAAGAGATGGTTTGAGATAGCATTCTCAAGCTATATAAGTCATTATTAATTTGAAGAAAGGTTAGAATGAGAATATTCAAGTGAGGATATTTAAGAGGTAGTAGAGGTTAAGGAGCTGAGCAAAAGAGAGAATGAAAAATTGCATTCACAGGCTGTTTAGGTAATACAATTAAATAGCACAAATTTTTCAATGGACTGTATACTAAAATATATTTTTTATTGGTTGTCCAGAAAACAGTTTAGATTTTCCTTACAAACCATGTTATACATGTCTTCAGGTCACCACTTCAATTTAACCATGAGGTAAAAAAGGTCGTTAGTGTCCCTTATAGAGTTTGTTAATATTTACTATTTTTTAAATATAAAATTATTTTAAAAATTAGGCCTCTCTCTCTCTCTCTCTCCCTCTCTCTCTCTCTCTCTCTCTCTCTCTCTCTCTCTCTCTCTCTCATCTATCTCCCTCTCTACTTCTCCTTCCCTCCCTCTCTCACACATGCACATATACACAATGATTTTTCCAAACTCTCTTGAAAATTCAATTGGACAAGACTAAGCTTACATTTATACACAGCAAATGCCATAATCTAATGTGAGTTAAAACCACCTCTTTAGATTTTCCAAAGTACCCTAAAACTTTATTTTATTCTGTACCTAGTTGATTTCCACATTTGTTTGGCTGTTTTGTTTTGTGATCCTTATGATGTTTTTGATGTTTATCATATTATTATTTCTATTAACATTTGCTTTGAAACCTAACCACTAGATGCAACAATTTTTATAAGTGAAACATGCTTGGATTTAAAGACTATATGAGGAACAGATCTATTATTCTAGTAGGTTGGTAATTTCTTCTTGTCTTCTGTTACTTTGAGTCCTCTGCAGAACTTTATTTTCTGTTTACCTGGTCCCTTGCTTTCTTGGTCTTGGAAGAATACCGTCAGATTTATATTTCAGAAAACAAACAAAAAATCTCTGCCAGGGAAAGATGTCTGGAAATGCAGGAACCCTCATAAAGTGCCAATGGACAAAATTTTGAGCATAGCCACTCATCTTGTGTTCTGACTTAGGGAGAACAGAGAGGACTGCAACTGTGTGAGCAGAAGCCAGGGTTGGGGGCTGTGGGTTAGAGCTCATAAGGCAGACACCCCTGGTTTCCTGTGCTGAGTCACTCCTTCACACTGTGGAGTGTGGAGGACATCTTTCTCAGTCAGACATTTGCCAGCCATGTGGTTTTGCCTGGGCAGAAGACATTGACCTATCTTACTGCCCCACTGTGTGGAGTTTCTGAGGCCCATTAAGAGACTGAGAATAATAATTAGCCTCCAGGCAACAGCAATTCCCTCACCCTGTTGGAAAAACTCTATACACACTTGTGAACAATTGTCTGAGGACTACTGAAGACTGAATTCAAATGGCAGGCAAAGACAATCTCTGGAGGCTTTGAGTCTTTGCCTAATCTAATGAGACAGAAACAGTGGTTGACACTGTCCTGCACTAGAGATTGAGAGGCATAGCAGATCTATCTAATACACACTCACAAACCCTAACAGGTGGCCAAAAGGAGGAGACAAAACAAAACAAAACAAAACAAAAAAACACACACACACAAAAAAAACACAAATGAAAGAACAAGAGAATTCACCAGAAGAGATAAATGAAACTGAGATTAGAAATTTATCTGATATAGAGTTCAGAATAATTATAATAAAGTTACTCAACAGAATGAGAAAAGTAACTATGAAAATGGAAGTAAAGAATGACATAGCACAAGTAAAGAAAACATTGGAGGAATATACAGATTAGAGTAAGCTGAGAATCAGTTCAGTGAATTAGAAGACAGGGAAGAAAAAAAAAACAATCAGAGAACCAAAAAGGAAAAACAATTAAAAAGATAGGAGGACAGCTTAAGAGAACAGTGGAACAACATGAAATATATCAATATTCATATAGTAGGCAAAAAGGGAGAAAGAGATAGAGACCGTGCTTGAAGAAATAATAGCTGAAAACTTCCCTAACCTGGTGAAGGAAAAAGTCTCACAAGTTCAGGAGGCACACAGAGACCGAAGCAAGAAGAATCCAAACAGGCCCACGCCCAGACACATCATAATGAAAATTCTAAAAATTAAAGACAAAGAGAGAGTCTTAAAGGCAGCAAGAGAAAAACAAACTGTTACCTACAAAGGAGCTCTCATAAGGCTGTCAGATGATTTCTCATCAGAAACTCTACAGGCCAGACGTATTCAAAGTAATGGAAAGCAAGGATCTGAAACCAAGCTTACTATATCCATCAAGGTTATCATTCAAAATAGATGGTGAAATAAAGAGCTACCCAGATGAAAAAAAAAAAAAGGCTAAAAGAGTTCATCACCACCAAGCCAGTATTAAAATAAATGCTAAAGGGACTGCTGTAATGAGAAGAAGAAATAGAGAGAGAAACCTAGGCATATAGAATTAAAATGAAATAAGTACAGTAAGTACCTATCACTAATAACCTTATATGTAAATGGATTAAATACTCAAATCAAAAGATCTAGGTTAGCTAAATAGATAAGAAAACATGAACCATATCTATAAGAGACCCACCGCAGAACAAAGGACTCCCACAGACTGAAAGTGAAGGGATGGAAAATAATTCCCATGCAAATTGAAAAGAAAAAAAAGCTAGGGTCGTAATACTCATATCTGACAAAATAGATTTCAAAATGAAGACCATCCATTACAAGAGACAGTAAAGGTCACTATATACTACTAAAGGGATCAATCCGACAAGAAGATATAACCATGGTAAACATATATGCTCCTAATATAGGAGCACCTAAATATATTAAAGAAAACTTCTAGAGGACTTTATGAAAGAGATTGACAACAATCCTGCTGACTTCACTGGATAGATCTTCCAGATAAAACATTAACAAGGGAACAGTGAATCTAAAGGACACACTGGATCAGATTTATTTAATTGACATTTATAGAACATTTCACCCCAATGCTGCAGAATATATATTCTTCTCAAGTGCACATGGGTCATTCACAAAGATAGACCACATGTTAGGACACAAAAAAGTAACTACAAATTCAAGAAGATCGAAATAAGATCAGGCATCTTCTCAGAGGGATGAAATTAGAAATCAACTACAGTAAAATCACCCAAAAACTTTCAAACACTTGGAGGCTAAATAGTATATTATTAAACAATGAATGGGTTAACCATGATATCAAGAAAGAAATTAAAACTTCTTGGAAACAACTGAAAATGAACACACAACAACCCCAAATCTCTGGGACACAATAAAAGTAGTACTGAAAGGGAAGTTCATAGAACTACTCACAAAACAAGGAAAATTAATAATAAACTACTTAACCCTACAACTTAAAGAAATAGAAAGGGAACAATAAGAAAGTGTAAGTAGAAGGAAGGAAAAAAAGATTATAGCAGAAATAAATGACATAGAGACTAAAACAAATCAAAATAAAAAAAAAGAAACTAACAGTTGGTTCTTTGAAGGATAAACAAAATTGATAAACCATTAGCCAGACTCATCAATAAACAGAGGATAAACAAAATAGATAAACCATTAGCCAGACTCATCAATAAACAAAGAGAGAAGACCCAAATAAATAAAATCAGAAATGAAAGCAGTGAATTAACCGACACTATAGAAATACAAAGGACTGTAAGAAAATACCATGAATAACTATATGCCAACAAGCTGGACAATGTGGATGAAATGGACACATTTCTAAAAAAATACAGTCTCCCAAAAGTGAATCAGGAAGAATCAGAAAACCTGAAATAGGCCAATAACAAATGATGAAATAGAGGCAGTAATAAGGAAACTCATAGCAAACAAAAGCCTGGGTCTGGATGGCTTCATAGAGGAGTTTTACTAAACATTCAAAGAAGAACTAACACCTATCCTTCTCAAACTATTCCAAAAATTCCAAGAGGAAAGAACATTTCCAAGCTCTTTTTATGAGAGCAACATTATCCTAATTCCAAAACCAGATAAAGACACTACAAAGAGAGAGAATTACAGGCTAATATTCCTGATTCTTAACAAAATATTAGCAAATCGCATCCAGCAATATATTGAAAAGATCATACACTATGACCTTGTGGGATTTATTCCAGGGATGCAAGGTTGGTATTTGCAAATCAATAAACGTGTTACATCACATAAACAAATTGAAAGACAAAAATCACATGATCATATAAATAGATGCAAAAAAAAATTCAACAAAATTCAACACCATTTTTTAAAAAACTCTCAGCAAAGAAGAATAGAGGGAGTATTTCACAACATGATAAAGGACATATGTGACAAATTGACAGCGAACATCACACTTAATGGGCAAAAACTAAAACCATTTCTCCTAAGAACAGGAACAAGACAGGGATGCCCTCTTTCACCACTCTTATTCAACATAGCACTGGAAGTGCTAGCCACAGCAATCAGACACAAAGAAGAAATAAAAGGCATGCAAATTAGAAAGGAGGAAGTAAAACTGTCATTATTCATAGATGATGTACATAGAAAACCCTAAGGACTACATCAACAGACTACTAGAATTAATAAATGAATTTGGCAAGGTAGCAGGATACCAAATCAACACCAAAAAATCCATGTCATTTCTATACACCAATAATGAATTCTCAGAAAGAGAAACTAAACAAAGTCATTTGCCATTGCAACAAAAAAATTAAGATACTTAGGAATAAACTTAGCCAAGGAGGTAAAAGATTTGTACTAAAAAAACTAAAGGTTGTTGAAAAAAGAAATAGAGGAATATATAAACAAGTGGAAAAATATATTGTGTTCATGGATTGGTAGAATTAACATCATTAAAATGTCCATACTACCCAAGGAAATCTACAGATTCAATACAATCCTTATTGAAATACCAACAGCATATTTCACAGATCTAGAAAAAATACTCAAAAAATTTATATGGAACCAAAAAAGACCCTGAATAGCTGTAGCAATCTTGAGAAAGAAGAACAAAGTTGGAGGAATCACAATACCAGATATCAAGTTATACTACAAAGCCACTGTAATCAAAATAGTGTGGTACTGGCATAAGAACAAGAATATAGATAAATGGAACAGAACAGAGACCTCAGAAATCAAACCAAGCCATTACACTAAAATAATATTTGACAAGGGAGGCAAGAGCATACAATGGAGTCAGTCAGTCTCTTCAAAAAATGGTGTTGGGAGAATTGGATAGATGTATGCAAGCAAATGAAACTAGACTACTAACTTATACCATACATAAGAATAAACTCAAAATGGAAAAAAAATACTTAATTGTAAGTTAGGAAACCATAAAAATCCTAGAAGAAACCATAGGCAACAAAATCTCAAACATCTCTCATAGCAATATGTTTGTGGATACATCTCATAAGGCAAAGGAAACTAAGGAGAAAATAAACAGATGGGACTACTGCAAAAGAAACCATCAACAAAACGAAAAGGGAGCCCACTGTATGGGAGGTCATATTTGGCAATAATACATCTGATAAAGGGTTAATATACAAAATATATAAAGAACTTGTATAACATACAAATGGAAGACAAATAATCTAATTAAAAAATGGGCAAAGGTCCTAAATAGACACTTCTCCAAAGTAGACATACAGAAGGCCAAGAGACATAGGAAAAAATACTCAAAGTCACTGATCATCAGAGAGATGCAAATTAAAATGACAATGAGGTATCACCTCACATTTATCAGAATGGTTACAGTCCACAAATCAACAAATGACAGATGCTGGTGAGGATGTGGAGAAAAGGGGACCCTACTACACTGCTGGAATGGCCTTTCAAAAGGAATGTAGGAATGTAGACTGGTGCAGCTGTTATAGAAAACAGTAGGGAGTTTTCTCAAAACATTAAATATGGAACTGCCATTTGACCCAGTAATCCCACTTCTAGGAATAAATCCTAAGAAACCTGAAACACCAATCAGAAAGAATGTATGCACCCCTATGTTCATAGCAGCACAATTTACAATAGCTAATATCTGGAAACAGCCCAAGTGTCCGTCAGTAGATGAGTGGATAAAAAAAAGCTGTGGTACATTTATACCATGGAATACTACGCAGCCATAAAAAAGAAGAAATGGTTACCCTTTGAGACAGCATGGAGGGGCCTGGAGATTATCATGCCAAGTGAAATAAGCCAGTCAGAGAAAGACAAGTATCACATGATCTCGCTCATATGTGGAATCTAACAAAATAAGCTGATGAATGGAGTGGATCCAGAGACATGGAAGCATGGAACAGAGTGTGGAATCTCGGAGGGAAGGTGGAGTAGGATTTCAGAAGTAAGCTCATGGCCCCGATTTAACTGTGAACTTTTTTAAAAAAATATTTTTTGATTTTTAGAGAGAGGAAGGGAGAGGGAGAGAGAGATAGAAATATATCAATGATGAGAGAGAAACATGGATTGGCTGCCTACTGCACACCCTTTGCTGGCAATCTTGCCTGCCATCTGGGCATGTGTACTAGGGAATGAAACCAGTGATCTCTTGGTGCATGGGTCGATGCTCAACCACTGAGCTACACATGCCAAGCTGTTGATTCCTTTTAGTTCAACTCAAAAGATGTCCTTTGCCCTATTTATCTCCAGTAGGAGTTGAAGTCATTTTCTATTTCACTAGGTTCACTCTACTAGGTTCCCCATATATATACATATATATCTGTGTGTGTGTGTGTATATATATATATATATATATATATATATATATATATATACACACAGATATATATACATATATCTGTGTGTGTGTGTGTGTGTGTGTGTGTGTGTATACACACACACACACTAGAGGCCTGGTGCATGAAAATTCATGCACTGGTTGGGGGGTCCCTCAGCCCATCCTGCCCCCTCTCACAGTCCAGGAGCCCTCAGGGGTGGGAGGTGACCCGGCAATCAAGGGAAGGCAATGCCCCATCACTCCTCTGCTGCTGCCACTGCCAGCAGCACAAGCCTCAGCTGGCCCTGGTTACCTGAGCCTTGGGCATCCCTGGGAGGCTGGGCAGCCATCATCTGAGGCTTGCCTGAACTTCAGGCCAGCCCTCGGCAGCTGGGCAGCTACCATATGAGGTTTGTCTGTGCCTCATACTGGCCCTGGGTGGCTGGGCAGCTGCCATCTGAGGTTTGTCTGTGCCTCGGACTGGCCCTGGGTGGCTGGGGAGCTGAGGGGACTGGGCACTGCCATCTTGTGGCCGTGGGTGCTGCCATATTTGAGGGCAGGGCAGTCAATTAGCATATTCCCTCCTTATTGGCTGTGGACGCTGCCATCTTTGTGGGCGGGGTGTCAATTAGCATATTCCCTCCTTATTGGCTGTGGGCACTTCCATCGTTGCGACAGTGTGAGGGTCAATTAGCATATTCCCTCTTTATTAGATAGGATATATATATATAATCTGTTGTAAACACTTTTATTTATTTATTTATTTATTTTGAAAGGCCATTCCAAAAATTAATTTGGGGCCTTTGTCAAGGACTCAAAGTAAATAATACGAAAGGTAATGATGGGGAATACTGTAGTAGTGCCTCTTGCTTGTCAGTTGGAAAGTGCAAATGAAATGAAATATACGGAAACAGCATGCAAAAAATTTTTTTAAATATATTTTATTGATTTTTTACAGAGAGGAAGGGAGAGGGATAGAGAGAAACATCGATGAGAAACATCTATCAGTCGCCTCCTGCACACCCCCTACTGGGGATGTGCCCACAACCAAGGTACATGCCCTTGACTGGAATTGAACCTGGGACCCTTTAGTCCACAGGCGGATGCTCTATCCATTGAGCAAAACTGGCCAGGACAGCATGCAAAATTTTGTAAAAAAAAAGGATGGCTTGTTAATATATTTTTATGGAGATGTTAAGATAGTTCTAGCTCAGAGAACACCTTGCCTAGGTGGGAGGGTGACTCAGGCTGGCTCACCCCATCCCTTGTATCTGCATCTCCCAGTTCAGGTGGCTTGCTGGTGTCCTGTGGGTTCTCAGGTTCTCAAGGTTCCAGGAGCTCCATGCTCACACCTGCCTTCCTCAGGTGTCACCTGGAATCTTGCTGTATAGATGTTCCCCATAACTCACCCCTCCCTGAAGGGAGTTTTGGGCTTGGTTTACCTTGCAAAGGGTCTGATGAGGTGCTTCAGGCCCTGTGAGTAATAAGGAGGGTTGTCCAGAAGGCAGCATCTCCTAAGCTTTTCCGTGAACAGTAGCCCCATTAGGCATCACACCTTCTGTGTGGTCACATATGTTTGGAAAAACAATGTCTTCCTGGCAGGCATTGCTTAGTGGTTGAGTTTTGACCTATGAACCAGGAGGCCATGGTTCCATTCCCAGTCAGGGCACATGCCTGGGTTATGGGCTCGAACCCCAGTAGTGGGTGTGCAGGAGGAAGCCGATCAGTGATTTTCTCTCTCATCATTGATATTTCTCTCTCTCCCTCTCCCTGCCTCTCTGGAATCAATAAAAATATATTAAAAATAAAAGGAATAGAATCTTGTTTACTCTAACCCCACCAAAATACTTTTGTCATGTAACAGCATCAGAGAAAATGATAAAAAAGAAAATAATCTACACTAATAAAAGAATAACATGCTAATGGACCATAACACCCACCAGCCAATCAGGAGTGAGTATTCAAATTAACCCAACAAAGATGGTGGGTTAATTTGCATATGCAGGAGCCGAGTGCCCAGGGGTGGGGCGGGAAGCAGGCGTTCCACACCACCCCAGCTGCTCTGGGCCTCTGGGCAGCGTGGGAAGGCGGAAAAGCGGCTCTGGGCTGCAGCGGAAAGGCAGCTCCCACCAGAGCAAAGGCAGTGCTGGCAGCCAGGGGAAGGAAGGCCCATTCTTGCACGAATCTTCGTGCATCAGGCCTCTAGTTTGTTGATAAAAAGAAATAATAAATTAGTGATACTTTGGATGAATGTATAAAGTTATTATCCAGACTCGGACACTTTTGAGAAGGACAGGGATAGCTATTAATAATTAAGTATGCCCTAGCTGGTTTGGCTCAGGGGATAGCATGTCAGCCTGTGGAATGAAGGGTCCCAGGTTCAATTCTGGTCAAAGGCACATGCCCAGGTTGTGGGCTCGATCAATGCAGGAGGCAGCTGATCAATTATTCTCTCTCATCATTGATATCTCTCTCCATCCTTCTCTGAATTAAAAAAATATATATTTAAAAATAAATATTACCATTAAAAAATAATTATGAATCACAGCTCTCTCATGCAATCAGGAGGCATGCTCATCCTGATTGCAGTTCACATTTATTGAGAGCTACCTATTGGTCAGACACTGAGACGAGTGCTTTACCAGTTTATCTCATCTAATGACTAGGAGTTAAGGTTGTCCCAGTTCGTGCCCTCAGGCTCGCATCCCTGCATCCCTGCCTGGCACCCTGCTGTGTCCTGGTGCCACACCCTCACCTGCTCCACCATCCTGTCTGCCGGGTGATAGATCAGAGCCGGGCCCCCACCCCCTTAGTGCCTGGGAGCCGGGCGGCGGCCCTGTCCCCCACCCCCACCGCCGCTGTTGGTTGCCATCTGCGGGGTGATTGGCAGGGCAATTGGCGGGGCAATCGGGCCCCCACTAGCACCCGCCTTGGCCTGGCGCCACCCTCTCACCTGCTCCACCATCCCGCTGCAGTTCCACTCTTGTCGGGGCCCATTGGGGCCTGCAGTGCCTCCACTGCTGCCCGCTGCCAGCACCGCATCACTGATGCCTGCCATGTTCTTCAGTGCCCCCTGGTGGTCAACAAACATCATGGCGAGTGGTCGAACCCCCTGTCAAACTCCCAGTTGAGGGGACAATTTGCATATTAGGCTTTTATTATTTAGGATTCACTGAAAAAAATGTGACTTTGATGACTTTACTGAGTAACTGTTTATTAAAAAACACTGTTACTCACTACATACCAATTTCTGTCCGAAGGAATGAGGAAATGAAGATGATTAATACATAGTTTTCATTGTTAATGATCTACCAGTATAGTTGACAGAATCTGGGGACAAAATTTCAATGCAATTTGGTAAAGTGTCATGATGATAATGTAGTTTGTGAAGACCCTAAGTAGTATTTTAGTACATTATGTAATGTATTTTTTAGGGTTAGGATTATAGTATAAATTGGACTTTGCAAGGTAGAGTTTGCTTTTTGTGAAAAAGTTTTATCAATGGAAAAGATAAGGTAAAACTAATTGTATGTATAAGTTGTTTTTTCTCTGTCCTGGAAAGTATAGTTGACATGATGCGTGTGTATGTGTGTATATGTGTGTGCATGCGTGTGTATAAAGAGAAGGGGGAAGGGAGGGAGAGAGGTCAGTTCTTTATCACAAAGGATGCATTTCCATATCTATAATGTAATTTTAGCTACATTCAACCTATATTCTGTGAAGGTCTAGCATATTTCTCTGACACATCTGGTAGATATGTATGGCATTAATTAGCATAGGTATTGCTATAAATGACATGTCAATTCAGGACAACAAAAAGGTATTTGTTACTGATGTCAATCATTCATCCTTTGTCAGTTCAAAAGACTTCCCTAAAGGAATATGCATTGATCTTCACTGATCCAAAATACAGTAAAACCATTTCTGTGTTCTATAAACAAAAGATTGAAGTACCTATGCTTGAAAAGCCATATAAAAATATTCCTATAGAAAGTATATATATTTTTATAAGTTTTAATGTTAAGATTGTTAAATTGGGTCAAGATTTGTTGAATCTTCCAAAAAGAAAATATAACAGTTGCATGTAACCCAAAGATCTAGTCTTGAATGAATTTTCTCCCTCAATAGTTTTAATTTTTGGTAGTCATATTTGTGTTTTTGTTTCACCTTCAAATAATTTTGATATATACACCAGGTAAATGATTACAAGTAGAGCTTGCAATGTTTCAAAACTGAAGAGGATCACACAAGTATCAACTTGTGTTCAGCTTGATGACAGAAAGAGATATTCTTGTGCCCACATATATTTTGTTGTTTTTTTTTGTATTTAGTTATTCTGATAGATATTGATTGATTTCATTTATTTACTATTTTTCCACTATACTTAAAAAATAATAATCATAAGTGTAATAGTTTTAATTTTAAGCACAAACTGGCTTTAAAGTGCTAGCAGACATATTTCCACAAAACATCTATATTTTATTTCCAATTTTTCTCCAGATGGTCCCCTACATTCTAATTTATTATTTAATGGGAGGCAGTTAATGACTTTAAGGTAAGAATAGAGGGTATGACACACATTTAAGGTATTTATCTTATTTCATTTTAGTGAGGCAGAAAATATTCATTATTAGAACCCTACATTTGTAAAATATAATTAATTCTCTTAAAATTATGAATTTACATACCACAAAAGTTCAGGCAATTATACATCATATTTCTGTGTACTTGTATGGGTAGGATATGTTGCATTTTTATGTCTTATTGATGTTAAAGAATTGGCATGAAACCAGATTTCAAATGTACTCATGTCATGCATTCTAATTTGACCAACATGCCTTGTTTGAATAGCAGTTCCCCAGCCTTTGTTTCATCTTTGAAATCCTTACTCCAGATTTTTTGCCCTGCCTTATAGACCCTCTGACATCTATTTCTGGTCTGTCTCAAGCTCTCAAAATCATCTTTTTTTATATTCCATTAACAATTTAAAAATGGATTTTTCTTCATACTTTCCTAATCATCCCATAATTATTTAGCCTTCAGACATTAAAATGAATGAGTAAAAATATTTGATATCTAATCATCTCTTCTAGTCCATTCAAATTCATGGATTTGTAAAATTATGTTAAAGTCTTTAAAAAATACATTTGAGTAGGCTTTTGTAGTCATTTGGATTTTGATAATTAATTTTCTCATGTTATACTGCTTAGCCATAAAAAGGAAAAAGAAGATAGATATGGGTTTCTTTTAGTGGTGTTAATTTAAAGTACTTGATTTATTTATTAATAATATTCAACAATGGCAATTCCTATTGTCTCTGTTCACCTTGGATTCAACAGAAAATAATGAGATGCCTCCACCCCCCGCACATTAAAAAAAGTTTAATGCATTTTGTAATAATTGATTAAAAGTATAATTTCCCTCTAGATCAAACAAATAATAGAAGTCTGTTCAACCTTTGTCCTGACCTATTCTGGAAGTAGAAGAATACCCTGGAGAAAGGAGCATTGTCAGTACAAAGAATAAGACTCCTCAATCCTGGGAGAGAGAATTAAACTCTAACCCTCCAAATGTAAGTCATCTGTACTCTATATTTTTCATCCCTCAGTTTTTGTGGCTATTCAGGTATTGGTGGAAACATATATGATGACAATGTTATTTGGATATTTTTCTGGATGACAAAATATACAGTATTTTGGTTGATAACTTTTATATATCCTTTTGTGTTAATATTTAATAACTAATATGATATGGTGATAATTTACAATAATAATGTTTAATGAAAAATGGGCTAATTTTAATTTTACTTTCTGGTGAAGAAATGTTACGAATGTTGAGATTATTCTGATGAAAAGGAGGTGACTTCCTTTGATTTAGTATCTGCAATTGTGCCATCATAATCCCTTTTTGCTCTAAACATTGGTTCTTTTTTTCTTTCATATTTCTTCATATCTGAGAATAAGACTGTCCTAACATATCTATTTAAATACACCTTCCAGTAAGAGAGTCATTAAGTCCTTTTCCCATTTTGCATAGTGAAAATGAATTGGACTGAATTCATATTCATAGTCTATTATAAAAATATGTAAATTTTGTCAGCTCAGTGTATTGGAAAGAATGATTTCCTGTCCTGTTAGGAAGAACTTAAAAGATGTGTGTTAATTATTATATAGAAACACAGAATTCAGTTGCTGTTTAGAAATTAGGAGGATGGGAGGATTACAAAATGGAGGCAGAGTAAGTGGAAGCTACACTGACACTCTCCCAGGACCAAACTGGAAATACAACTAAAATACAGAAAAATCATCCTGAAAAATCACCTGAAGACTAGCTGGAGAGAACGCTGATAACCAAGGATGGAAATTGGAGATGGCATAGAGACTGGTAGGAAGTGCAGCATTGCAAAAGGTCTGTCTGGGATCCCACATACAGCAACTGAAGGTCCAGAGGGATATCTCAGCTCTAGAGGGTTCCCACTGAGAACTCTGTGCTCTAAACCCCAAGCTGGGCTCCCTGGCCCAGAACACCAGAACTGAAAAAGGTAACCACATAACATCTGGCTGTGAAAAGCAACAGGGTTGCTGTCTGCCAGGAGAGATGGCTGGAAATGTAGGCACCATCTTAACAGGCCAACAGAAAAAATTTCAAGTATAGCCACTCACCTTGTGCTCCAGCAGAGGGAGGGCAGAATGGACTGGAACTGTGTGGGAAGAAGCCAGTTTTGGGGGTTTTGGGGCTGGAGCTTGGAGGGCAGCCACCCCAGTCTCTTATGCTGAGTCATTCCCTTATACTGCAGAAGACATCTTTCTTTGGTGAACCTTTACCATCCAGGTAGTTTTGCCTGGGGGAAGGCAGTTGACCTATTCTGTTGGAAGACCTCTCCCCTCACCCTGTGGTTGATAGTCTGAGCATAATCAAACCTGAATGTCAATAGGACTGCAGGTGGAAGTGGATATCTGGAGGCTTTGAGTCTTTGCCTGATCTAATATGGGGCCTGGGGCTAGGAAAAGCAGACGCTGGTATACATCTTGGTCCTTGCCAAAGACACACAGCCCAAGCAGAGAGAGCCATAAGATGTGGATTGCTGATAGCTCCAAACAGGGTACTCAGGGCCAGTCACAAACAGAATCTGTCATTGTCCTGCACTAGAGATTGGGAATTGTGACACATATACCCAATATGCATACACAAACCCAAACAGGCAGCCAAAATGGAGAGAAAACCAAACCAAACCAAACAAAACAAAAAACAAGTCCCAAATGAAAGAACAAGAGAATTCTCCAGAAGAAGAGCTAAATGAAATGGAGATCATAATTTATCAGACATAGAGTTCAGGATACTTATGGCAAAGATGTTCAGCAACGTGAGAAAAGATATAGTAACTATAAAAAATGACATAGCACTAATAAAGAACACAGTTGAAGGAATATATAGCAGATTAGGGGAAGCTAAGCATCAGATCAGTAAGAAGATAGGGTAGAAAAAATCACTCAATCACAGAATCAAAAAGAAAAAAACACACAATTAAAAAGCAGGAGGGCAGTTATGGGAGCTGTGAGACAACAGGAAATGTAACATTTTTTCATGGGAGTACCAGAAGGTGAAGAAAGTGAGCAAGGGATAGTGACTGTCTTTGAAGAAATAATAGCAGAAAACTTCTCTAACTTGGTGAAGGAAAAAGTCACACAATTTCAGGAGGCACAGAGAATCCCAAGCAAGAAGAACCCAAATAAGCCCATGCCTAGACACATCATAATTAAAGTTCCAAATATTAAAGACAAAGAGAGAATCTTAAAGGCAGCAAGAGAAAAGCAAACTGTTATCTATAAAGGAACTCCCATAAGGCTTTCAGCTGATTTCTCATCAGAAACTCTACAGGCCAGAAGTGAATAGCATGAAGTATTCAAAGTTAATAAAAAGCAAGGATCTGAAACCAAGATTACTATAGAAAGAGTACCAGCAAAATAGATAGTGAAATAAAGTACTGCCCAGACAAAAAAAGGATAAAGGAGTTTATCACCACCAAGCCAGCACTGCAAGAAATGCTAAAATGACTGCTGTAATGAGAAGAATTAGAGAGAGAGAGAAACATAGGCATACAGAATTATAATGGCAATAAATAACTACCTAGTAATCTTAAATGTAAATGGATTTTAAGTTCCAATCCAAAGACATAGAATAGCTGAATGAAGACAAAAACATGACTCAATTATATGCTATCTAGAAGAGGCCCACCTCAGAACAAAAGACTCACACAGGATGAGAGTGAATGTATGGAAAAAAAATTTCCATGCAAATTGAAACAAACAAACAAAAAAAGCTGGGGTAGCAATACTTATATCTGACAAAATAGATTTCAAAATGAAGGCCATCACAAGAGACAGTAAAGTTCACTACATTCTACTAAAGGGATCAATTCAACAAGAGGATACATGCACCCAGCATATTAAAAAACTTCTAGAGGACTTTAAGGGAGATATCGACAGCAATACAGTCATAATGAGGAACTTCAACCCCCACTAAATTCCCTGGATAGATCTTCCAGACAAAAAATTAACAAGGAAATAGAGACTCTAAATGAAATACTGGATCAGATGGATTTAATTGACATTTATAGAACATTTCACCCCAATGCTACAGAATATACATTCTTCTCAAGTGCACATGGGTCATTCTCAAAGACAGATCATATGTTAGGATAAAACAAATGTCTCTACAAATCAAGAAGATTGAAATCATATTAAGCATCTTCTCAAATCACAATGGAATGAAATTAGAAATCAACTACAGTAAAAACACTCAAAATAGATGGTGGAAATAAAGTGCTGCCCAGATTAAAAAAAAAAAAAAGGCTAATCACATGGCGATAAATAGAATGTTATTAATAAGTGGGTTACCAAAGAGATCAAGAAAGAAATCAGAAAGTTTCTGGATACAAATGAAAAAGAAGTCACAACAACTCAAAATCTCTGGAATTTCCCTAAGAGGGAAGTTCAATCCACTGAAGGCCTTCCTCCAAAAAGAGTACAACAAGAAAAATCCAGAGTAAGTTGAAGGAAGGAAATAATAAAGATTATAGCAGAAATAAATAACATAGAGGTTAAAAATATTACAAAAAAATCAATGAAACCAAGAGCTAGTTCTTTGAAAAGATAAGTGAGATTGATAAACCATTATCCAGACTCATCAAGAAACGAAAAGAGATAACCAAATAAAATCAGAAAGGAAAACAGTGAAGTAACAACTGACACCAAAGAAATACAAAGGATTGTAAGCAAATGCTATGAACGACTATATACCAAGAAACTACACAACTTTGGCAAAATGGACAAATTACTAAAAAAAAAAAAAAATCCCAAAACTGAATCAGGAAGAATTAGAAAACCTGAATAGTCCAATGACAACTGATGAAATAGAAGCAGTAATAAGAAAACTCCCATCAAACAAAATCTCTGGTCTGGAGGGCTTCACAGGGGAGTTTTGCCAAATCTTCAAAAACAACTAACACCTATCTTCTTAAAATTATTCCAAAAATCCAAGAGGAAGGAACACTTCCAAGCTTTTTGTTACTAGGCCAGCATTATCCTAATTCCAAAACCAGATAAAGACACTATGAAGAAAGAGAATTACAGGCCAATATTCTTGAAGAACATAGATTCTAAAATCCTGAACAAAATATTAGCAAATCATATCCTGCAGCATACTATAAAGACCATACACCATGGCCAAGTGGGATGTATTCCAGAGATGCAAGACTGCTACAATATTCACAAATCAATAAATGTGATACATCATATGTACAAATTGAAAGTCAAAAATCACATGATCATATCAATAGATGCACAAAATCCAACACCCATTTTTTAATATAAAAACTCTGAGCAAACAGAAATAGACGGATCATATCTCAAAATCATAAAGGCCATATATATGGCAAACCTACAGCCAACATAATACTCAATGGGCAAAAACTAAAGACATTTTCTCTAAGAACAGGAACAAGACAGGGATGTCCACTTTCACCACTCTTATTCAACATAGTACTGGAAGTCCTAGCCACAGCAATCAGATACGGAGAAGAAATAAAAGGTATCCAAATTGGAAAGGAGGAAATAAAACTATCATTATTCACAGATGACATGATGTTGTACATAGGAAACCTTAAAGACTCCATCAAAAACTTCTAGATTTAATAAAGGAATTCAGCAATGTAGCAGGATAAAACTTAACACAGAGAAACCCATGGCATTTTTGCACAAATAATGACTTTTCAGAACAAGAAACTAAGTGAACAATCCCATTTACCATTGCAACAAAAAAATTAAGATACTTAGGAATAAACTTAAACAAGGAGGTAAAAGACTTGTACTCAGAAAACTGCAGGACGTTGAAAAAAGTAATAGAAGAAGATATAAGCAAATGGAAGAATAGACTGTGTTCCTGGTTTAGTAGAATTAACATAGTTAAAATGTCTATATTATTCAAGCAATCTATAGATTCTATGCAATCCCTATTCAAATACCAATGGCATATTTTACATATCTAGAACAAATACTCCAAAATTTATGTGGAACCAAAAAAGACACCACATAGTTGCAGCAATCTTAAGAAAGAAGAACAAAGTTGGAGAGATCACAATATCAGTTATCAACTATGCAGTTGTAACAAAGAAAAATCTCTTACCCTTTGAGACAACATGGAGGGACCTGGAGTATATTATGCTAAGCAGAATAAGCCAGTCAGAAAAATACAAGTTTCTCATGATCTCACTCATTGGTGGATTTTAATGAACAAAATAAAATAATGAACAAAATAGATTCAGAGACATAGAAGCATGGAACAGATTGTGGAATCTCAGAGGAAAGGCGGGGGTAGGTGTGTGGGTGGGAAGAGATCAACCAAAGAACTTGTATGCATATAATCATAACCCATGGACACTGACAACAGGGGATTGAGGTGGGTTAGAAGAGGTCAATGGGGGGAAAAAGGGACACATATAATACTTTCAACAAGAAACATTTAAATAATGAGGGAAAAAAAGAAATTAGGAGGAGTGATAATTAAAGGTAATATTTATTTTAGGAAAATTATTTGGAAAGATATTTCTTACCAACACCACCTTTTTTGAAGTTATCTAGTGCATCATCCTTGTGATAAGACACTTGGTAATCTCTTAACTACCAACTATCTAACTTTTGCTTAACAACTAATATTAGTGATAGAGTATAGCTTTTATTTTAAAAAGTCCAAATTATTCAGTTGAAAATTGATACTTATTACAGTTGAATGCAATCAAATCATACAATTCCCCTAGTAATCTCCAAATTGAATCATGAATCTATACAGGTTTTGAATGTGATATTAGAATTGACATAGCATCTGCCGTAACATTGTAGTCTGCAGTGAGAATCCTTCATTTCTAGATTCATGTTTAATATCATTGTTTGGAACATTCTTGTAGAACCACACTGTGACCATTCTTGTCAATCTATAATTGTGAGTTAGGATTCTTGAATTTAGCAGAAGCTGCATAAGAAAGAAATGTTGTTGGCTTGGGTCTTAGATCTGCAGTTAAAAAATTTGCTATTATTGGATTTTATACACCTTAGATAAAGATTACAAACATTTTCATTCAGTTTAATGATGCTATGTTCATTCAGTTTACTGACATGAAAAATTGTTTAAAACTGTAATTTTTATTTTTTAAAAGTGTGATAAACTTTAAAATATTATTTAAGTTCAATGGATTAGTAGTGAACTCTCATTTACTGGTTTGAAGTTGAAGGATTGGAAAATATTGTTATTCACAGAAAATTTTGCTGTCCCTCTGCTCTACAGTAATGATAATGGCTAAAGTATAACAATAACATGGTCAAATCTCATAAACATAAAAAACCTTGATACAAAATAATAATACTGTGTTATTTCTTTTTATATAGTTCCAAAACTAGACTATACTGTTTAGTGGTATAAGAAGTAACTACAATGAAAGTAAAGATAACAGTTAAATTGTAGATAAATGGTAGAAATTGGAGTGGAGGTTCCTATAGCTCTGGTGTTTCAGCAACATTTTGTTTATTCATTGGGCTGGTGGCTGTATGGATATTTGCTTTATGAAAGGCCATTGATGAAAAACTAGATGCTTTTCTTCTATGCAGGAACAAGAACAAGGCAAAGATATCTATTCTGCCTACTTAATATACTGGAAGTCCTAGCTAAAGAAATAAGATAAGGAAAGGAAATAAAAGACATACAGATTCAGAAGGAAGAAATATAACTGTCTGATTGCAGATAGCATGATTGCCTATGTAGAAAGTCCCCAAGAATCAACCAAGGAAACCTCCTGCAACTAGTAAATAGTTATAGAAAAATTGCAGAAACAAAAGGTAATATACAGAAGGCAGTTGCTTATCCATATATCAGCAATGAACAACTGGGATTTGAAATAAAAAATACAATACCATTATATTAGCACAAAAAAAGACAGTTAGGTATAAATCTAACAAAATATGGACAGCACCAATATTAGGAAAACTACAAAATTCCCATGAAAGAAAATCAAAGAGAAAATCAGAGATATATTCCATGTCCATGGATCGGCATACTCAATATGGTTATGATATTCATTTTTCTTAACTTGATCTATAGATTCAACACAATTCCAATAAAATCTAATCAAATTATATTGTGATTATTAATAAACCAATCTTGAATTTATACAGAAAGACAAAAGACCCAGAATAGCCAACAAAATTTTGAACAACAAACTCAGAGGACTGACCTGCCCCAACTTCAAGAATTTTTATAAATCTACAGTAATCAAGACAATATGATACTGATGGAAGAATTGAAAAATCTTTGAAACAGAGTAGTGAGCCCAGAAATAGGCCTACACAAGTACAGTCAACTGATCTTTGACAAAGGAGCAAAGGTAATTTAATAGAGAATGACACTTAAAAACTGGTAGTGGAACATTGTAATACTACTCAGGCAAAAGAAGAAAGCCTTACCCTTTGTGACAGCCTGGGTGGACTGGAGAGTATTATGCCAGTGAAATAGCCCATCAGAGAAAGACAAATATCATATGATTTTACTCATAATGTAGAATCTAATGAACAAAATGAACTATCAAGCAAAATAGGAGACAGACCCATAGACAGAGAGCAGGCTGACAGCTTGTGCGGGTGGGGAGAATCTATGGGCTGTTGGAAGGTTTAAGAAAAAAAAAAATTATGGACCTGGACAAAAGTGTGAGTGGGGGGGCAGGTGAAGGATATTTGGGAGATAAATGGTGGTGGAAAGAGACTTGACTTGGGGTGGTGAACACACAAAACAGTATCCAGGTGATGTGTTGTGGAAATGTGCACCTGAAATCTGTATAATTTTGTTAACCAGTGTCACCCCAATCTACACTAATAAAAGAGTAAATATGCTAATTAGACCGTGAGACTTTCTAAAGACCTTACAGATGTCCTTCTGGACAAAGCCAGGGGCTTGGCCGGCCTGCAAACTGCCCCCAAACGGCCCTCGCCCTGGCTGGCCATGCCCGCCAGCAGGGACCCTCACCTGATGGGGGCGTGGCCAGCCTGCAAACGGCCGTCAGCCCCTTGTCCAGGCCCACCCCGCCCCCAGCAGGGACCCTCACCCAATGGGGGCGTGGCCAGCCTGCAAATGGCCATCAGCCCCTCACCCAGGTTGGCCATGTCCCCCAGTGGGGACCCACACCCCAAAGGGTGTGTGGCCAGCCTGAAAATGGCCCTCAGCCTCTCACCCAGGCTGGCCATGCCCCCTAGCAGGGACCCACACCCTGATGGGGGCATGGCCATCCTGAAAACCATCCCAACCCCTCGCCTAGGCTGGTACCACCCCCAGTGGGGACCCTACCCTGATGGGGACATGGCCAGCCTACAAACTGCCCCAGACCCCTCACCCAGGCTGACCCTGCCCCCCAAGGGGATCCCCACCCTGATCTGAGACCCCCTTCAGGGCAGACCAGCCAGCCCCCACCTGTGCACCAGTCCTCTATCTATACTAATAAAAGGGTAATATGTTAATTGGACTGGGAGAAACCCTAACTGAATATCACTGAGTGAATGAAGCCATCTGAAAAGGCTCTATATTATATTATTTCAACTCTATGACATTCTGGAAAAGGCAAAACTATAGAGACAGTAAAAAGATCAATGGTTGCTAGGGGTTGGGATGTGGAGAGGAAGGGGTGAATAGATGGAGCACAGGGGAATTTTAGGGTGGTAAAAATAGCTATAGATTATTTATGTGGCATAAACTCTTCTTTATTTTAAGATAGGTATTTCAGTTTTTGAGTTTAGAAATAAGTATTTTTATAATATAAACAAAACCCATTCTATAGAAATGAACTTTCATTTTTATTGAGTTGTTTGTGGCTTCTTTCCTTAAATTTTAATAATTTGGTGCAGTTGTCTATCAACTTCAGAAATACCTTTCTATTTAAGTGACACTTTCATTTGATAATTTTAACATTAGAATATTATAAAGGAAATGAAAAACACAGATCCTTTGTATTCTTTCTTTGAATAGAAATTTAAAAATATATTTTAAGTTTAAAAATATCAGTATGGACCTTTTCTGGTCTTTTTAAATTCCCACCCCCCCTTTTTTAAAAAATATAATTTCTCCATCCCTTCCTCTTTTCCTCCTTACTTTCTTTTTCTTTTCTTAGTGCATTCTATTTTTAATTTTCCAATCATATCTAACTGGTTTACACTAATAAGAAATAGGAATTTATTATTCGTAATAATTAAACATAAAAAAGCCCTTTTCTTTAGTCTCAATGTTTAGGGAGAATGCATCTGTTGCTATGGCATTTATATTTTACGAGAGGCCCAGTGCATGAAATTCGTGCATAGGTGCAGTCCCTAGGCCTAGCCAGCGATCTAAGTGTGAGCGTCTGGCATGGAAGGGCAGGTCCCAGCTGACCTCTGGGCCCTGGGCAGCACCTGGGGCCCTGGGCCCCCATGCGCCCCCCTCCGCTTGAGTCACGGAGCCAGAGTCCCCACGCAGAGATGCAGTGAGAGTGGCTGGATGCCGCAGTCTGGGGCGCAGAGTGGGCTTCTGGGCTGCCCAGTGGTGCAGCGTGAAATCCGGGTGTGCAGCACGATCTCTCCTGGCCGGCCTTGCAGACTGGCTCCTGCACGAACCCACAGGAAGCCTGACCAGAACCTGCGGTCCCAGTAGTTGCCACCCGACTCACCCAGAAGAGGCAGCGCGGGTGTGGGGCAGTCTCCTCACAGGCGGCTGGCACCTGAGTGTAGGGGCTTCCCCGGTGCGTGAGCCCTGGCATCCCGGGGGAGGGTAGCAGGGGGAATAACAGTGAGCTCGGCAGACACCCTGCATTCTCATCGCACCTCTGTCCCTGTCATCCCCGCCCCCAGGTAGCTGGCGAGAGGTTGCAGTCCCCCACCTGGGTGCCGCAGGAGGTTGATGGCTGCCATCCACCCCTAGTTCCCCATCTCAGTCTGGGGCCTGGCCCCGGGTCGCCATCTGCTGGCTGCTAGTAGCCATCTGCGGGGTGATCAGTCAGGGCCGGGACCTTACTTGGCTCCTTCAGTGCTTGGGAGCTGGGCAGCAGCCCCACCCCGGCTGCCGCTGCTGGCACAGTCTGCTGGACGATTGATCAGGCCGGGCCTCCCTGCCAGGCTCCCTCAGCACCTGGGAGCTGGGTGGTGGCCCCGCCCCCAGCCGCCGCCTCTGGTCGCTGTCTGTGGGGCAATTGGTGGGGCAATCAGGCCCCCGCTAGCACCCACCTTGGCCTTGCGCCACCTGCTTCACCATCCCGCTGTGGTCCTGCTCTTGTTAGGACCCATTGGGGTCAGCACCGCTTCCACTGCTGTCCGTTGCCAGTGCCACATCGCCAATGCCTGCCATGTTCCGTGCTGCCCCCTGGTGGTCCATGCGCGTCATAGCAAGCAGTTGAACTCCTGATTGAGGGGACAATTTGCATATTAGGCTTTTATTATATAGGACCATGGTCGACAAACTGCGGCTTGCGAGCCACATGCAGCTCTTTGGCTCCTTGAGTGTGGCTCTTCCACAAAATACCACGGTCTGGGCGAGTCTATTTTGAAAAAGTGGCGTTAGAAGAAGTTTAAGTTTAAAAAATTTGGCTCTCAAAAGAAATTTCAATCGTACTGTCGATATTTGGCTCTGTTGACTAATGAGTTTGCCGACCACTGATATAGGAGGATTGATCCTTTGAAAAGTTGTTTTTTGTAAAATATCTGTGATTTTTATTTGTCTTGTACAAAACAGATTATCGAGGAGTTATATTTTGAACATATTCAACTAAGAATTATTTTTGTAGAACCTTCTTTTTGTCAAATTGGAATTTCAGAAAAAAATAATATTTTGTTTTACTGGTAAAAACCTGCTACATTTCTTCATAGTGCCAGAATGATTTTATTTTCTAAATTGAAGAGACACAAAGCGATACTTAGATTTTATCTAAAACCCATTTTAAGCATACCATGGAGGTAAGAGCCCATACTTTATTTGTTTTTTTGTTTTTTGAAAAAAAATGATGGACTGGGTTCAGATGTTTGCTGTGCTACATATTTTTCTAAAAATCGATCTTGAATAAGTTTTGCCTTTGAAAATTTTTTTTCTTGTATGATTATATGAAGTTAAATGATCAAACATAAAAAATACCTGGCACATAGCAGGCACTTAATTAATAGTTGTCTCTCTTGCCCTTTACTCTCTCTGTATATAAGAGTCTGTGTGTATAAATAAGTGTGTGTGCACTTATGTATGTGTTTATGTGCCTATACATATATATTTATCTCTGTCTCTCTTTCTCTCTCTATATATATCCAACTATATATATATATATCTATAACTATCACTATATCTTTATGTATATGTATATACTAGAGGCCCAGTGCACGAATTTGTGCCTGGGTGGGGTCCAGACGGCCCGCCCCAATTAGGGCCCATCAGGCTGGGCTGGCAGGGTGGGAGAGGCAGCAGGCAGTTTGTTGGCTGGCCCCACCCCCAATCAGGCTGTTGGCGGCTGATTGGGGGAGGGGCTAGTCTGGGGGAGGGGCTGCAGGGGGTTGGCTGGCCAGCCCCGCCCTCGATTGGGGTGTTGGGGGCTGATCAGGGTCAGGCCGCCCAGCGGAGGGGGCTGATTGGGGCCCGGATCAGGTCGGTTGGCTGCCACAGTGTGCATCATACCCACAGGTCATTTCTGTCATTCTGGTCATTCTACCATTCTGGTCACTGGGCTTTTATATATATAGATTCTTAGCAGTTTCAGGTACTTGGTTGTCTTTAATACAGCAGGTCTTCTATTAGTGTGATTAATGTTTCATTAAAATTTTGATGAGATTCTTAGAAATTTAACTCTTATTTATTATCAGCTAGAGACCCAGCACACGATATGGCACGAGACCCAGACCTGCCACGCTGGTGGGACCCAGACTGACTTCTGTCACGCTGGGTGGGACTCGGGTCCCTAACTGACTCCCGCTACGATGGGCGGGAGGCAGGACCCAAAGCCAGGTCCTCACCCACCCGTGAGTGCCTCGCTGTGCACGCAGCCTCTTGGTGACCAGTCTTTTGTCGTTCCGCCGTGATGGCGTCATGACCAAGGGGTTTTTATAAGAGATGTATGCATTAGATATGGCAATGTACAATATGTAGCCATTTATTCTATTTGTTAAGTTCCAAATCAGGGAGCTTTTCTAAAAGGGATATAATTCTGGAAGTTAGGAAATATGGATTCCATGACCACATGAAAATATTAAATATTTTATTAATAATAAAATATTATTATTTTTGTGCCCTAATATTTCTGTAAGTTTATATTAACTTACCTGGAATGTGTATAAATTCTTAAAAGAAGATCTAAAGAATATTTATGCTTTTTTTTGTTTGTTTTTACAAATTTCCACCAGACAATAGAAGTTTTTTCTTTCTTCAATGTGTAATTCAGAGAATGATACACTACAGTTTGATGAGAGTTTTAAAAAAATGTGGAGAGGTCAACTTAAGATGTGTGGGGCTATGGTAAACAAAATAATATATTTATTAAATATCTGAAAAGAGATATGTCAGTTTTAATAAGACAAAAATGCAAGGTAAGAGTTGAATCTTTCTGGAAAATTGAGGTTCGCGTGATTTAGTTTTCACTAAATAGCAAGACACCAGTTTCTTGGGTCAGCTTTGTACAGCTGTCTTCATAACTGATTTGAATCTTTGTAGACTAGTAATTCAACAAAATGAGGTGTAATGTTCCATGTTCTCTTATAATGATGTAGGCTTTTTAGCAAAAGCATATTGTATATCTCGCCTAAATATCTCATCTGAATTTGTGTCTTGTGACTGCTAATGACTACCTCAAATTCTAACTAATTAGCTATTCTCAGACACTACAGGGAGGTTGTAACAAAGAAGCAGAATGCTTAAATACAAGGATACAATCTATTAAGCTAAGTGTTTACCAAGAAAGCCTGACCTCTTGGTTTTAAATGATTAACTTAAAAAATAAAAGCAGATTGTATATTTGCTTGTCTTTTCTCTATACCTCTTCAGGTTTAAAGACAAGATGGTTAAGAAAAAACTTCTTATTAAACACAAAATAGATAGATGGTAACCACCAAATATCTTTGAAGGACTATTTATTTAGTTGCCCACTGAGTATACTTGTAAATTAATGATCCAAAGTGATATCTGGGACTATTCTTGGATTGGGATATTTTTTAATGGGTATACCAATGATCTAGCTTTGTAGATTTGACAGTTCTATCTCATTACTTATAAGCCCCATTTTGATTATAGCCCTATGGAGCAACACAAAGGAGCAAGGGAATAGTCTTGGGTCAAGTGTTAAATAATCGTTTGAAGGTATATATTCTCCATCGATATGACCTAAGGGTCATTTCTGCTGAACTCTCTTAAGTGTTTAATGATTTCATTATTGTACAACTTAAAATGCCTAAATTATATTTTTTCAGATAAGAGTATACCATTTTTCTATATATGTAGCATATTTTAAGTTTGTCTGAAAGGTATTATATGTGTCAACAGCTAAAATCTTCACCTAAAATAAACACCCATTGGTCATCTCAGTTAACTGAAGCTATAAAAAAGCATTTGTTAATCTGCTGATATGGACAGATTGGTTAGGAATATTTTCACTGCAGTTTGTTTTAAAGATTCTCTTTATTCTACAATCCCAAGTGATAGCTTTAAGATATTTATTTTAGAATATTGTTGTATTTCTTCAGATCCCACTCTCTTTTTAAGAAATACCATGCCACAAACATAGTAGAAGCTGTGTGCTCTGATCTTGACTCTTTTTCTCTCTGGAGATATTTACTGTACTGAAAGTGCTGTTTATATTCTTACACTTTTGTTTTCGGTAATTTTAAAATTTATATAAGTGGCATAATATGAAACCTGCCATTCTGAAAAAAATATTTCTTTCAAAAGTATGTTTAGGAGATTTATTCATGTTGATACACACAGGCCTTATTCCTTTGTGTTTTAAAAAAATATATTTTTATTGATTTCAGAAAGGAAGGGAGAGGGAGAGAGAGATAGAAACACCAGTGATGAGAGAGAATCAGTGATCAGCTGCCTCCTGCATGCCCCACACTGGGGATCGAGCCCACAACCCGGGCATGTGCCCTTGAACAGAATCGAAACCGGGATCCTTTAGTCCACTGGCTGATGTTCTACCCACTGAGCCAAACCGGCTAGGACCGTATTTTTTTTTTTAAGTAAGCATTTATTGAAGTGCTTAATGTACATTTATGATTTATTTTACCTTGTTACTATTCTTAACAGAAAAGTTTATTTTTCTTTTCATTTTTTTATTAAGGTATGATATGTGTACATATCTTACCATTGCCCCCCACCCAATTCCCATACATGCCTTTACCCCCCAGCGTTTTGCGTCCATTGGTTATGCTTATATGCATGCATACAAGTCCTTCAGTTGATCTCTTATCTCCCCCACCTCTCCCTAACCTTCCCACTGTTATTTGACAGTCTGTTTGATGCTTTACTGACTTTGTATCTATCTTTTTTGTCCATCGGCTTATAATGTTCTTTATTATCCATAAATGAGTGAGATCATGTGGTATTTTTCTTTCATTGACTGGCTTATTTCACTTAGCATAATGTTTTCCAATTCCATCCAGGTTGCTGCAAATGGTAAGAATTCCTTCTTTTTTATGGCAGCATAGTATTCCATTGTGTAGATGTACCATAGATTTCTGATCCAGTCATCTGCAGACAGGCACTTAGGCTGTTTCCAAATCTTAGCTATTGTGAATTGTGCTGCTATGAACATAGGGGTACATATATCCTTTCTGATTGGTGTTTCTAGTTTCTTAGGATATATTCCTAGGAGTGGGATTACTGGGTCAAATGGGAGTTCCATTTTTAGTTTTTTGAGGAAACTCCATACTGTTCTCCACAGTGGCTGCACCAGTCTGCATTCCCACCAGCAGTTCACGAGGGTTCCTTTTTCTCCGCATCCTCGCCAACACTTGTCTTTTGTTGATTTGTTGATGATAGCCATTCTGACAGGTGTGAGATGGTACCGCATTGTTGTTTTGATTTGCATCTCTCGGATAATTAGTGACTTTGAGCATGTTTTCATGTGTCTCTTGGCCTTCCTTCTGTCTTCTTTCGAAAAGATTCTATTTAGGTCCATGGCCCATTTTTTTTTATTGGATCATTTATCTTCCTTTTATTAAGTTGTATAAGCTGCCTGTAGATGTTGGAGATTAAACCTTTATCAGTGATAACATTTGTAAATATGTTCTCCCATACAGTAGGCTTTCTTGTTTTGTTGATGGTTTCTTTTGCTGTAAAAAAGCTTTTTATTTTGATGTAGTCCCATTTGTTTATTTTCTCTTTAGCTTCCATTGCCCTAGGGGCAGTGTCAGTGAAGAAGTTCTTTCGGCATATGTCTGAGATTTTGCTGCCTGTGGATTCCTCTAGTATTTTTATGGTTTCCCGTCTTATGTTTAAGTCCTGTATCCATTTTGAGTTTATTTTTGTGTATGGTGTAAGTTGATCTAGTTTCATTTTTTTTTGCATGTATCTGTCCAATTTTCCCAACACCATTTATTGAAGAGACTGTCTTTATTCCATTGTATGTTCATGCCTCCTTTGTCAAATATTAATTGAGCATAGTGGTTTGGGTCGACATGTGGATTCTCTATTCTATTCCATTGATCTATATGTCTGTTCTTGTGCCAGTACCAGGCTGTTTTGAGAACAGTGGCTTTGTAATACAGCTTGAAATCTAGTATTGAGATCCCTCCTACTTTATTCTTCTTTCTCAGGATTGCTGTGGCTATTCGGGGTCTTTTTTTATTCCAGATTAATTTTTGGAGAGTTTTTTCTAGGTCTGTGAAATATGCCGTTGGTATTTTAATGGCGGGAGCATTGAATCTATATATTGCTTTGGGTAGTATGGACATTTTAATGATGTTGATTCTACCAATCCATGAACATGGTATGTTCTTCCATCTGTTTACATCTTCCTCTATCTCTTTTTTCAGTGTCCTGTAGTTTTCTGCGTATAGGTTTTTTACCTACTTAGTTAAGTTTATTCCTAGATATCTTAATTTTTTTGGTGTGATGGTAAATGGGATTGCTTTTTTAGTCTCTCTTTCTGTAAGTTCACTATTGGTGTACAGAAAGACCATAGATTTCTTGGCGTTAATTTTGTATCCTGCTACATTGCCGAATTCATTTATTAAGTCTATTAGTTTTTTGATGGAGTCTTTCGGGTTTTTTATGGACAATGTCATGTCATCTGCAAATAAGGACAGTTTTATTTCCTCTTTTCCAGTTTGGATGCCTTCTATTTCTTCTTCTTGTCTAATTGCAATGGCTAATACTTCCAGTACTATGTCAAACAGGAGTGGTGAGAGTGGACATTCCTGCTTTGTTCCTGTTCTTAGGGGAAATGGTTTTAGTTTTTGCCCATTGAGTATGATGTTGGCTGTGGGTTTATCATATATAGCTTTTATTATGTTGAGGTATGATCCTTCTATTCCCACCTTGTTGAGAGTTTTTATCAAGAAAGGGTGTTGGATTTTGTCAAATGCTTTTTCTGCATCAATTGATATGACTATGTGATTTTTATCTCTCAATTTGTTTATGTGATGTATCACATTTATTGATTTGTGGATATTGTACCATCCTTGCATTCCTGGGATAAATCCTACTTGCTCATGGTGTATGATCTTTCTCATGTACTGCTGGAGCCGATTTGCTAGAATTTGTTGAGGATTTTGGCATCTATGTTCATGAGGGATATTGGCCTGTAATTCCCTTTCATTGTGTTGTCTTTATCTGGTTCTGGTATTAGGGTGATGCTGGCTTCATAGAAGGAGCTTGGAAGTGCTCCTTCTTCTTGAATTTTTTGGAATAGTCTGAGGAAGATAGGTTTTAGTTCTTCCTTGTATGTTTGGTAAAACTCTCCTGTGAAGCCATCTTGTCCCGGGCTTTTGTTTGCCGGAAGCTTTTTGATGACTGCTTCAATTTCTTCCATAGTTACTGGCCTATTGAGCTGTTTAGATTCTTCCTGATTGAGTTTTGGAAGGTTATATTTTTCTAGGAATATGTCCATTTCCTCCAGGTTGTCCAGTTTGTTGGAATAGAGTTGTTCGTAGTATTTTGTAATAATCCTTTGTATTTCGGCTGGGTCTGTTGTTATTTCACCTCTTTCATTTCTGATTTTGTTTATTTGGGTCTTCTCTCTTTGCTTCTTGGTGAATCTTGTTTATCCTTTCAAAGAACCAACTCTTGGTTTTGTTGATCTTTTGTATTGTTTCTTTGGTCTCTATGTCTCTATGTGATTTATCTCAACTCTGATCTTTATTATTTCCTTCCTTCTGCTTACACTGGGCTTTTCTAGTTGCTCTTTTTCTAACTCTTTGAGTTGTAGGGTTAGGTAATTTATTACCATTGTTTCTTGTCTTTTGCAGTAGGCCTGTAGAGCTATGAACTTCCCTCTCAAGACTGCTTTTGCTGTGTCCCATAAATTTTGGATTGTTGTGTTTTCATTGTCATTTGTTGCCATGATGTTTTTTATTTCTTCTTTGATCTCTCTGGTAACCCAGTCATTATTTAATAGCATGCTGTTTAGTCTCCATGTGTTTGATTTCTTTGGATTGTTTTTATTGTAGTTGATTTCCAGTTTTATGCCACTGTGATCTGAGAAGATGCTTGGTATGATTTCTATCTTCTTGAATTTGAAGAGACTTTGCCTATCATTTGTGATTTTTGAAGTTGCATTTAGAAAACTGAAAAAATCATAAATATACACCTTAATGAATTTTCACAGAATGAACACATCTGTGTGATGAGTTCCCAACTCAAGAAGTGGCTTCCTATTCTTTTTCCAACTTTTAGTTATTATCTTTCCCAGTCCCCTACCAGTTAAACCATATTCTGACCTCTAACAACATAGAATAGTTTTGTCTATTTTTGAACTTTATATAAATGGAATCATTTAACATATAGTGTGTGTGTGTGTGTGTGTGTGTGTGTGTGTGTGTGTGTGGCATCTGTTTCTTAATATTAAGTTTATGAGCTTCCGGCATGTTATTTTGTATAGTTAAGTGTTTATCCTGAGTGCTACCTAGTATCTCATTACATGAATATACCACTTTTTTATTTCCATTTTATTTGGGGGCATTTAGGTTGTTTTCCTGGTTTGGATGTTAGGAAAATACTACTCTAAAGATTCTTGTACATGTCTTTTACATATTTGTGTAACTAGGAGTAGAATTTTTGTATCATAGGATATCTATTTAATTGTGTCAGCATAGTGTCTGTACCTTAGATTATCTGTATGATAGTGTAAACATTAGTAAACACTTCCAAGTAGTCTTCTAAAGTGGCTGTCCCAATTTACCCTCCCATTTTCAATATCTGAGAGTTCAAGTTGCTCAACATCTTGCCAATACTAATATTGTTAGTGTTTTTTTTTTAATTTTTGCCATTTTAGTGGGTAATAATTATTTTTTAACTGCTCTGTTTTCCATGGTTTGAATAACACATGATTATTTTTAAATCCCTTCCTCAATAGATGAACAACTTGGTTGTTTTCCATTGCTTATTATTCCAAACAGCACTACAATGAACACATCTGTATTTATCATTTTTGTGCACATTTAAGAGTTACTCTAAATTTCAGAATACCACATGTATATTTTTATAATGTATTCCTAAATTTCTCTCTAATAGTGTTATGCCATGAAGTGATAAATCATACACATCAGTTTTATTATAAACTAGGGGCCCAGTGCATGAATTCATGCACCTTGAAAGGAACTGTGGGCCGCGAGTCTGCATTGGGCACAGGGGTGGGTCTCAGCCCATTCTCCCCACCCCGGCCTTGCCCCTCCTGCCACGGCCTCTAGTCCCCTGTCTGCCAGCAGCCCCACTCCCACTGCTTCTACTCCCATGTTCTGATGGTGCTGGCCCTGCTCGCACCCACTGACAGTGCGGAGCCATTGGGGCTAGCACCAGCAGTGGATGTGAGCAGGGCCAGTGCCGTTGGCAGGTGCAAGTGGCAGCTGCTGCCCCAATCGCCCCTCAGGAGCAGGGGGAGGTAAAGAAGCCCTCAGGGGTGATCGGGCCACAGCCGCTGCTTGCACCCACTGATGGCGCAGAGCTATCGGGGCCGGCGCCGGGCACTGGCAGCAGGTGCAAGTGGCAGCTCTGGTACTGGCAGTGGGTGTGAGCGGGGCCGGCAGTGGCAGCAAGTGTGAGCGCTGGACAGGACTGCGGCATGCAGGAACAAAGAATTTTCAGTAACTACCAGAAGCTTGCTCCAATGACAGCGACCATCGCCCTGCCTTGGTCTGGTGCCCCCACTCACCTGCTTTACCATCCCACCGCGGCTGACACCTGCCATGTTCTGCACACGCCCCCTCATGGTCAGCACACGTCATAGTGACCGATTGCTTGGTTGTCCTGCCGTTTGGTCTGTTTGCATATTAGCCTTTTATTATATAGGACTAGAAGCCCAGTGCACGAAATTTGTGTACTCAAGGGGGGTTCCCCAGCCTGGCCTGTGCCCTCTCACAGTGCGGGAGCCCTGCGGTCAATCTCCCCAAAGAGGTAGGCCCCACCCAACCATCCGGCGCTCCCCGATGGATTGCCGTGTGGAGCTGCTGGGATCTGCCCCCACAACTCCATGCGGAGCCACTGGGACTCACCCCTGGTGTTGCTGTGCAGAGCTCCCAGGACCCATCTCCCTGCGCACGGAGCTGTGGGACCCACCTTTGTGCCGTGCATGCAGTGTCAAGTCCCCACCCACCCGTGTGTGCCCGCTGTGCACACAGCCTCCTGGTGATGGATTGTTATGGCGTGAGGGTGTGAGGGCATCATGGCATAAGGGCATGATGACCATGTAGGCTTTTATTAGTATAGAATAGAGGCCCAGTGCACAGGATTTATGCACTGGTGTGGGACATGGCCTGCAGGGATTGGCCTGCCATGGGAGTGCCACTCATCCTGGTCAGCTGAGCAACTGTGGACCTGCTCATCCCGGTCAGCCGAATAGCACTCCCACTGTGGGAGCACACTGACCACCAAGGGCAGCTCCTTCCTTGAGCATCTGACACCTGGTGGTCAGTGCACATCATAGCAACTGGTTGACCAGTCATTCTGGTCATTCCTCTATTCAGTCGCTGGGCTTTTATTACATAGGATTATACACATTACTTTCAGAGTATAAGTGTTGCTTCTTTGAAAGGCATGATATGAAGCTTAATATGATAGGATTTAGGGAAAATTTAATGGGGGAAGATGAAACATCCAGCACAGTTTGATTACTCATCATTATATTGCTGTAAAATGCTCATTCTAGTGCCCATTTCAATTAATCTGAATTCTTCCAAGATCCACTTAAGGTAGTTTCTTTCAATCTTTGAAATTTCTTTTTTTTTAAATAAAAGTTCTACTTTTCCCTACGTAATAGTCATTGCATATATGTTGATCTTTTTTTTTTTTTTTTTAATTACAGTTGATGTACATTGTATTAGTTTCAGGTATATAACCCAGTGATTAGGCAGTTATATAACTTATGAAGTGATCACCTCAATAACACTTCTTGGGATACTGGTTTGGTGGTGATGAATTCATTTCGGTTTTTGTTGTCTGGAAGGCTCTTTATCTCTCCTTTGATTCTAAATGCTAGCTTTGCTGGGTAGAGTAATCTTGGTTGTAGGTCTTGTTTTTCATCACTTTGAATATTTTGTGCCAATCTTTTCTGGCCTGCAAAATGTCTGTTGAGAAATTATCTGATAGCCAGATGGGAGTTTCCTTGGAGGTAACTAAATGCTTTTGATTTACTGATTTTAAGATTCTCTTTGTATTTAACTTTGGCATTTTAATTATGATGTGTCTTGGTGTAAGCCTGTTTGGGTTCACCTTGTTTGGAATTACCTGTGCTTTCTGGACTTATACAACTATTTTCTTCAGGTTAAGGAAGTTTTTTTGGCATTAGTTTTTCAAATAAATTTTTAATTTTTTGCTCTTTCTCTTCCCTTTCTGGCACCCTTATGATGCAAATGTTTATGCTTAACCTTTTGCACTTGGATGTTGAGTGTGACTCAACATGGTTAGCATCGGTAGCAGCTCGTATGTCGAATTGTATTGAATGTATCAATAATTTGAAATATAAAAAAATCCAAATAAATAAGTTTGTATGAAAAGAAACTCCAGTTTTTTATTCTACTGTCGCGATTTGTAAAATCTGGGGTATTTAAAAAATTAAATCCCGAGTAGAATAAAGGAATCGAGAAAAAAGCAAGCGATTGCAAAGGGTTAATATTGTCCCATAGATTCCTTTCACTATCCTCAGATATTTCGTATTCTTTTTTTCTTTTAGCTATTCTTACTGATTGTTTTCTGCTTTTTTATCTTCCAAATAACTGACTCAATCCTCTGCTCCTCTGCTTTATCTACTCTATTGTTACCTGTAATTTTGTCTTTATTTCAGTTAGTGTATTCTTCACTTTTGACTGTGGTTTTTTGTTGTTGTTGTTGTTGTTGTTTTGTGCTTTCCATGTCCTTTATTATGCTGCTGATGTTCTCACTAAGTTCCTAGAACATCCTTATAACTATTGTTTTGAAATTTGTATCTGGTAGTTTGCTTGCCTTAATTTAATTTAGTTCTTTATCTGGAGATTTCTTTCATTTGGAACTTACTTCTTTGTCTCTTCATTTTTTTCTGCTTCCTTGTGTTTATTTCTATATCTTAGGTAGAACTGCTACATTTTCTGGTCTTGGGAGAGTGCCCATATGTAGCATATGTCCTTTTGCTGTGCCTCTTATGTGGGCTGTGTGCACCCTCCTGTTTCAGTTGAATGTTGATTGCTGCTGGCATGTCACTGGGAGGAAATGACCCAGGGTTACCTACTATAGGAACTGGCTGCTACTATAGTGAAGGAGCTGCTGTGTAGTGGATGATTCCACAGAACAGAATTCAGTTCAGGGGGGCTTTGGTGCCTGCTCAGTCTACCCCTTCAAGATGTCACTCGTGGAGGTAGATGGGGTGTAATACAGTGTGGTCCCAAGCTGTCCACCAAGGTGCACTGGCCTGGTACATCCCAGGAGGTGCAGGCCAAGGTCAGCCACCACCTGTGCCTTTCCCGGAACCATCTAACATGAGCTAAAGAGAGATCTGCAGATGGCTGCCATTAGTGCCAGGCCTGGGGCCACTTAGCAAGAGTTACGGGGGCATGCTGAGGCCAGATGCTGCTTGTTGTGAAATTTTAGAACAGTCTGGAGTATGAGCCAAGAGATGCTGTTTGTATGGAAAAACCATTGGACATGGATTTGGTGGGCCTGCACTTTGAGGGGGGCAGGGTCACAGAGAATCACCAGGGCAGAGGAAACAGTGTTATCCAGGTTGATGGACACTCAGATGTACCACCTGCCTGCTGGCTCTGTGGGGAAAGGACTTATCAAAGGAACAATAGTCTCTGTCAGGACTTCCGTCTGGGAGAAAATTGCTTCTCCAGCCCTAGTCCTGATCCCAGACAATTCAGTGCCTCCCCATATGTCCCTGGTGCCTTTCAAGCTACTGCCCTAGCATTAGAGCTCAGAGTGAATGAGTCAGAGTAAGTCATTGTGTTGACCTTTAAGAGGAATGCATGGGACTCCACGAGCCCTCCATCTCACTCAGCCACAATCTCCCCTGGTTTTACAGGCAGATGTTATGGGAATTTCTCTTCCTGCCACTGGAACCTGGGCTGGGGGTTCTAGTGTGGGCTGGGACTCTTCACTTATTAGGGAGGGCAAGGGCGCATCCATAGCCAAAGCTATCCCTCCTGATTTTTAACCACCACATGTGAGTGTGGGACCAGCTCATTTTGTTTTGCAGCTCTGCCACTCTTACCACTCTCAGTATGGCTTCTTTATAATTTTAGTTATAGGACTTCGGTTCAGCTAGATTTTAGGAAGCTCTGAATGATAGTTGTTCTATAGTTTGGCTGGAATTTTGATGTGGCTGTGGGAGGTTCAGAGTACCTCGTTTACCTATGAACCACCATCTTGACTGGAAGCACAATCTTGATTTTTGATTATAAAGGGGCTTTATATATCGAGAAAGTTTGAAAAGTTTACATAATTTAATTAATAGATCTACACATTTCTGACATTCTTGTTGAAGATTTGGTCGTAAGCAAAATGGCAAAGTGGCACCAAAATTTGCTTTATTGTTTCCATTGAGTTTTACAAAAATAGCATGTCGCTATTATAATTTTTAGTAGCTAATACCAAGATATTTGTCTTTTCTAGTAGATGTGGGGACAGCATCAATGTTGGTAGAATGACCAAAGCAAAACCTCTAATCTAGATTTTACAACTATTAGTGAGGATTGTCAACAGTTGTCTCACAGAAAGTTATCTAGTTTATTTGTTGCCATTACTTTATTTTTATAATTGTCATTTTTCTCATTGCCATTTTTCTCAAGATCCTTAATTGCTCTTGATCTACTAGTCAACCCCCAGTTTCTTTCTTCAGATGAGAAATGTATATTGCAACACAGAATTTCTTTCAGTCACTATCATTTTCTCTTTTTTTTTTATTATGGGCATCAATACAGACTTCTCTTCATCAACAAATGTGTTTTGAATTAAGAAACCAAATTTTAACTCAAAATTCCATTCAAACTTTTCAGTGTAAATTTATAAGGTAAATTTTATCTGAGTACTCATTTAGCACCAGTTGCTTAATTTTCCAAAATTCTTTATACTTAACTGGTTATTAGCAGACTTGTGCAAAGGTAGTTCTGGTTTTATTGTGTAGTTTTAAAATAATATTTCTACCTCATTCCTATTTTTACTAAGTTTTCTCATGGTTAAAGTGATCTGAGATTGAATTTGTCAGATTTTATTATTATAAATCTAGATATATTTGAATTTACATCTATATAAATCATGAATTGAGGTGGTTTAAGAAACATTTCTCAATTTCATTATGAAGATGAGTGTAAATGTATATATTTATTTGCAAACACTTTACTTGAAAATAATTTTTGTTTTCCACCTGATTTTGAGTATCAGTGTCATAAATTACCATCTTATTTCCCACTCCCATAATTATTATGCAGTATTATATAAACTTCTCTGCTCCTTATTTAACCCTGTGTCCCCAGTGCCTAGAGTGGTGTTGATACACAATCCATGTTTAATAACTATTTGGTAAATGAATTTATTTTGAATTTATCTTTCAGAGAAGGACATTGCCTATTTATACTTACTACAAGATTAATGTGTTTTTTTTTAATTTTTAAATTGATTTTAGATAGGGAGAAACATCAATGGTGAGAGAATCATTGATTGGCTGACTCCTGCACGCCCCTTACTGGGGGGGATCAAGCCTGCAACCTGGGCATGTGTCCTAGGCCAGAATCAAACCTGGGACCCTTTAGTCCACAGGCTCATGTTCTATCCACCGAGCCAAACTGGCTAGCGCTGAATGTTAATCTTTTGCCATCAGGTGCAGTCGTTTGAAACGAGTATTAAGACTTTATAATGTTTGAGCAGTTAACAACTTTTAAGGTTTGCTTGAAGAAAATGGTATTTCTTAATTAAGCCCAAAGTAATTCATTTGCATTAAAAAAAGAGAAAACCAAAAAACAATGTCTGTATTAGAGTTCTTAGGGTTCTCAGATACCTTTAAAAAAATCTAGAAATATAAATTTTGCAAGTTCACTCTGAGGGAGATAAGGATATTATTACCGGTTTTGAGAATTTTTTCTGTAGTGTAACTCCTGTGTGATTTCTCCTTTTGCATAATATTTTAAATTTCTGGGTCAGTTTCCTTTTTTATAAGATGGGAATGGAATCATTGAACAAAGTCCTGATTGATTCCCTGAACAGCTTACCAGTACGTTGAGGATCTATGCTAGACTATGTAGTACATTTAAAATACATTGGCATTTTAGTGGATGTCACCTTTTCGGCTCTTATCTTTGTCATGGATTCATGAGTTTTATTCTTATACTAGAGGCCTGGTGCATGAAAATTCATGCACTGGAAGGAGGGTCCCTCACCCAGCCTGCCCCCTTTCACAATCCAGGAGCCCTCAGGGGCAGGAGGCGACCTGGCGATCAGGGGAAGGTGATGCCTCATCAAACCTCTGCTGCTGCCTCTGCTGGCAGTGCAAGCCTCAGCTGGCCCTGGTTACCTGAGCCTCGGGTGGCCCTGGGTGGCTGGGCAGCTGCCATCTGAGGCTTGCCTGCGCCTCAGGCCAGCCCTGGGCAGCTGGGGGGTTGAGGGGACTGGGGGACTCTGGAGGCAGGCCTGTGGAGTGGCTGGGCACCTGCCACCCTGGCGGGTCTGAGGGGACTGGGCGCCACCATCTTGTGGCTGTGGGTGCCGCCATCTTTGAGGGTGTGGCAGTCAATTAGCATATTCCCTCCTTATTGGCTGTGGGCGTTGCCATATTTGAGGGTGGGGTAGCAATTAGCATATGTTTGTGATGGTGTGAGGGTCAATTAGCATATTCCCTCTTTATTAGATAGGATTGACATTATATTAGTATTTAAGAAAGGAGTAGATATAATTGCATGTGTTTAGATTGTTCTGCTTAACTACAGATCTCTCAATAATATTATTACCATTTTTTGGTATTTTTAATTTTTCAATTACAATTTAATATTGCTGTTAAATCTAAGGGACAGTTTCAAATCATTTGTCTTCCCTAAAATAGTTAATATTGCTGCTTGCTTTCTCCTTCTATCATCTTATATTCTCATATCACATTCTCTCAATTATTCCTTTTCATCAATCTTCTTTCCCAACCTCATAGATTTAGATATTTTTCTGAATTCTGTCCTCTCACTCTGACTGTATGTTATTCTAGATAATCTCACTTATTCCCAAAGCTTTGATTATGATCTTTAGGGTTGAAATTCCCACTTCGGTATCTCTACCTCATATTTATTCCCTGAGTTTGAGATATGCATTTACTATTAGCTCCTTGATATGTATACTTAAATGTCCCACAGTAATACATCTTAAATACTTATGTAGAATTAATCTCATTTCCAATTCCTGACCCACCTATCAAAAGTATGCTTCTTCTATGTAATTTTCTGTCTTAGCGAATAGTAAACACCATTACACACTCAGTTACCTACGTCAGAAACACTGGGTCATCCTGGACTTCTTCTTTCTTCTCATCTGTACTTTTCTAGTTCCCATTAACTTAATCTCCAAACTTGATTGCAAGCTAGTTTCTCTCCCACATCCTGTTAACCCTACCCACTTGGACTCCTGCAATGACTGCTTCTTTTATTCAATTCTTTGTATACTTTATCCCATCTAAGTCACTAGGTAGCAAGACACTTTTAAAAAATAATGACTGGATGATTTTTATTTTCTTTTTAAAATTTTGCATTTGTTTTTCCTTAAACTGAAGGTGGAATCCAAACATTCTCTAGAGTGGTCTACAAGCCCCTGAGAGAATTGGACCAAACCTGCACCCCCATCATCATCTTTAGCTATAGATTATGTTTCTGACTTTTTTCCTACTCCACCTACTCTGGCCTAGTTTCATTAGTTGATGGATTTAAGTTCTTTTGTGCCATGTAGGTTTTTGTGCATATTGTTTTTCTTTAGAACTTTATAATAGATGGATGGAGTAAAAGCTCAGGATGATCTTAAGATTTCAAACTTTGTAATTATGTCTCTCTTTTTTTTAAGACTTTATCCAAGTAAAAGAATATATACAAAATTAAGCATCGAAGTATAACATGCATATAAGCCTTCTTTCAGCCTAATCTTCTACAACCTGAAATATTTCAAAACTGCTCTTTGTATTGTGATTGTCCAAAGATATCTTACTCTCCGTACCTCTTTGCATTTTCTATTCCCTTTACTTGGAAAGTGCAGCTCTGCTTATGTGGTAGATGAACCCCTCTGCCCTTCAAGACCCAGTTAAGCACAGCTCTTCTGGGAGGCTACGAGCTTTCAAAGTTGAAGATGGCAACTTTCTTTATTTCACCTGTATATATTTTGCAGAAGGCTTTGGGCACTATCCCTATTACTAAAAATTATAGCATAGCATCACTAATTAGCATTTTTAACCTAATAATATAGTCAACAAAATTATGTTGATATGCTTTGTCAAAACTTGATATAAACAATATAAAGCACACACATAGTATACCAACTAGACATTTCGAGAAACTTAGTAATACTAATTTATATCTGTCCTACCTACTACAGTGTACAGTGTTCAGAGAACTTTCCGCTAAATTTTTTCAGTTATAACAGTGGAAACTATAACTTGTGTATTCTGTAGGGAAATGATATAAGTGTTAATTCAGCACAAGTCATGACAGGCCAGCTGAAAAAGCCTTTGGCATATTTTCAGTGAAAGAAGGCTCTCTTAAGAGTCTTAAGTTAACCTGTTGAAATTGCTTAGCATTTAAACCTTAATCTGAAAACAAATGATTAAAGAGCATGAGGCAGCAAAGGCTAAACAGGAATGTCAACTGATTATTGTAAAGATTTTAAAAATTGTGCAAAAGTGCTATATTTACAATACACTTTAAAGATATAAAGCTAATTTGAAACAACTATTCAAAAAAGTGTTAAGTATTTATTATTTTTTTAAACACACAGCCTGAGAACTCTAGGCTCTTTTGATACAGGCCTCCACCCCCACCCCCAATTCTGACAGTCCCTGCAGGCAACCAACAACTGCTGTATCTGTGGAATGTGCTCTTTTGAACTGTACAAAAGCCTTCAGCCTTTGCTGCATTCTGCAAACAAAACTGCCAAGTGCAATTATTTCTCTGATTTAACATAATACAAGGGTTACTTCTCTCTCCTCAACTTCCCTAGTGCCAGAGATGGCCTGTCTACACTTATAAATGCCCACAAACACACACACACACAAAGAATCATTCTTCATAATTAAAATTAAATTTGTTTTAGAAACACAACAGTTCAACTGAACGTAATATGAAATTCAATGGGCATCATATTCCCTTTTGTGATTATGTTTTAAGAATTCTATTTCTATAGACAGATTCAAGGATTGAATGGAATTAGTCCTTTTAATTATATGACTAGGATCTTCAGCTTGAAATCTTTCCTACAGAAAAAAAAACAAGACAGACACAATAGTTGTTTATATTCAATACATTTACTAAAAATCTCATTAGAGTTAATAAGAATATGTCCTTCCAAATGTGAATAGCTCTTGATATTCAAAAGAAAATAAAAAGTAAAAGGTAAAATAAATACTAAGAGTTGCACAGATATTTAAACCCACTTACTAGTTAAATGTTAGACTGGAGCATTCTTCTAACCTAGATCCAATATAAACTCTTTTTCTTCACTTAATATGCCCTTGACATTATGCATACTTGAGTATTTTCTTCCTTACAGATATATTAAACTCATTACTGAAAAGTTATTTCTATTTTTCATGTACATTACTGTTTCCAACTGTTGATATGTATATATCAGCTATATTACTCTATTTTAAAATACTTGAAATTCTGTCCCTAAATTTAAGCAATGAGAGGCAATACACCATCATTTATTCTACATGCAAAAGATGATTATTCAGCCCTGGCCATTGTGGTTCAGTTGCTTGGGCATCATCTTATGCACCCAAAGGTTGCCAGTTCCATTCCTGGTCAGGGCACATGCCTGGGTTTACGGCTCGGCCCCTGTAGGGGGTGTGCAAGAGGCTGACTATAGATTTTGCTTTCATATCAATGTTTCTCTCTCTCCTTCCCTCTCTCTAAAAATCAATAAAAATGTTTTTAAAAGATTATTATTCAGTAGAACTAGACATAGCTTAGTGTGTGGAACATAGTAAGTGTTCAATAAATGCTAGCTGTACTTATCATTGTTTATCATTATAATCAACTAATGTTAACAGAGTGAATGACTGCCGATAGAATAACCTCTATTAGAAAAGTTATCTCATTGAAAATTTTGTGTCCCATATGACAAAAAACGTCTTTCTTTTGAAAATAAATAAATATTTAATTCAGAGGAGTTTGACTGATTCAAAAGAGAATACACACACACATGCACGCCACAAACATTTTATCAATGATCAGAAATTCCCACCTACCTAATAAGGGTAGAATCCAGAACCCCAAGTTTTTCTTGAAGTCGTCCATTCCTCTCTTTATCCACTGCACTAGCCTTTTAACTCATGTTTACTAGCAGGAGTTCCTAAGCCTGGACCCTTAGCCTGCACAGGCTCCTGATAGAAATGAATTTCAATATAATTAGTTTTCTTTGTAGTTCTATACATTTTATGCATTTAAAAATAATATTCTGATAAGGGATTCATAGCATTCACTGGACTGACAGAAGGTCTCAGGGCACCCAAAAACAGCTAAGAATCTATTTTCTACAGAACACCATCCAAGTGCTCTATGAATAATGTTAATCAGGTTGTGTCACGCCTCAGTGTTAAAGCCTCAACTTGTACTTGGAATAAAATATCAGCTTCTTAGTTTGGTTTTGAAAGGCACCTTCCACCTAGCTTTCCACCTTGTCTATTGCCACCTTCTCCCTTGCTCGCTTGGCCTGGCATCGCTGACTGTCTGTCAGGCCTTGAAACCCTCCCTGACTCGGGGCATTTGCACTTGCTGTTTCCACAGTTTGGAATGCTCCTCTCCAGCCCTGGCCTGCTCTTTCTTATCCTTTAGGTTTCAGTCTAAATTATACCGCGTGGGGAGCTGACATTATTCATATGCGAGTATTTTCTTCCTTACAACTATATTAAACCCTGTACTGAAGAGTTATTTCTATTTTTCATGTGCTTTAATGCTTCCAACTATTGGTACATATAAACTAATTATCAGCTGCTGGGAGCTTTTGCTGACCTTCTTATGTAAAGTAACTCCCCACTCCTCTATTCTTTTGTTCTTTTCCATAGCTCATATTATCTACTTAATTATTTGTAATAAATAAATATGGTTGTTTAATTCCTGTTTTTCTACTAATGTGTAAATTCCATGGGGGCATGGGATGTGTAAGTCTTACTCAGGTTGTCATTTAGTATAGGGCCTGATGCTTTTTAGATCAGTAAATATCTATTGAAAGAATGAATGAATGAAGTCAGGGCACATGAATGGGCTGGTATTTGGATGTATAAACTCATTTGTTTACTTGTAAACACATTTATTAGACAATGAAAATGAGAGACCAGCTATAACATTTAGATTCTGAATAGCTTTCTGAATAATTCACAAGCTAAAGTTGAATACTTTAATCTCTTCAGTTATTCAGAAATTGAATGTCATAGTTCATTATATGGTAACTAGAGGCCTGGTGCACAAAATTCATGCATGTGGGGGGGATGGTGTCCCTCAGCCCAGCCTGCACCCTCTCCAATCTGGGACCCCTTGAGGGATGTCCAACCACCCAACGGGCAATTGGACATCCCTCTCACAATCCAGGACTGCTGGGTCTTAACCGCTCGCCTGCCTCTGCCTGATTGCCCCTAACTGCTTCTGCCTGCCAACCTGATCATCCCCTAACCACTCCCATGCCAGCCTGATTGATGCCTAACTGCTCCCTGGCCAACCCAATTGTCCCTAACTGCCCTCCCCTGCAAGTCTGGTCACCCCTAACTGCCCTACCCTGCTGGCCCTGTCACCCCTAACTGCCCTCCCCTGCAGGCCTGGTCCCCCTTTACTTCACTCCCCTGCAGGCCTGGGTCCCCTGTACTGCCCTCCCCTGAAGGCCTGATCTCCCCCAACTGCCCTCCCCTGCAGACCTCCCCCCCCAACTGCCCTTTACTGCAGGCCTGGTCACCCCCAACTGCTCTCTCCTGCAGACCTCCCTCACAACTGCCCTCTCATGCAGTCCTGTTCCCCCCCAATTGCCCTCCCTGCTGACCTGGTCTCCCCCAACTGCCTTCCTCTGCCAGCCTGGTCACCCCCAACTGCCCTCCCTGCTTGCCTGATCGCCCACAACTGCCTTCCCCTGCAGGCCTGGTTGCCCCCAATTGTCCTCCCCTGCAGGCCTGGTTGCCCCCAACTGTCCTCCACTGCAGGCCTGGTCCCCCCAACTGCCCTCCCCTGCAGGCCTGGGTCCCCCCTAACTGCCCTCCCTTGCTGGCCTGGTCTCCCCCAACTGCCTTCCTCTGCTGGCCTGGTCACCTCCAACTGCCCACAACTGCCTTCCCCTGCCAGCCATGTTGTGGTGGCCATCTTGTGTCTACATGGGGGCAACCATCTTTGGCCACATGGGTGTGGACATCTTGTGTCTTGGAGTGACGGTCAATTTGCATATTACTCTTTTATTAGATTGGATGAAAGCACCAAGAAAATAAAAATTCAAGAATTATGTTTAACTTCCTTTCATATGTTATACCTTCTATCTGCCATACACCAAGCCTGTATCTAGTTAGCTCTCATAACTTTGTCTTTTGATTGATTCACTTGATTGCTAAATACCAAAATCATGTGTATATCTATTGAAACTGATTTTCTGTCATATATAACATTAATTAAAAATATTTTACCATTTGTGTAGAAGGTTATAGCTCAAACTTATGATAAACTAGGCCTGGTGCATAAAATTCATGCCTCGGGGGAGTGTCCCTCAGCCCGGCCTGCACCTTCTCAAATCTGGGACCCCTCAGAGAATGTCCAACTGCCAGTTTAGCCTGATCCCACATCAGGCCTAAACTGGCAGTCGGACATCCCTCTCACAATCCGAGACGGCTGACTCCTAACTGCTCGCCTGCCTACCTGCCTGATTGCCCCTAACTGCTTCTGCCTGCCAGCCTGATTGCCCCCTAACCTCTCCCCTTCCAGCCTGATTGAAGCCTAACTGCTCCCCTGCTGGCCTGATTGCCCCAATTGCCCTCCCCTGCCAGTCTGATCACCCCAACTGCCTTCCCCTGCTGGCCCGATTGCCCCCAACTGCCCTCCCCTACTGGTCTGATTGCCCCCAACTGCCCTTCCCTGCCAGCCTGATTGCCCACAACTGCCCTCTCCTGCCACAACCCACCTCCTCCACTGGGACCTGCCTCCTCCATGCGAGGTGGCAGAGACGCCGGGACCGGCCTCCTTTGTGCCATGTGGAGCTGCAAGACCCCCAGGCATCACTGCACGGAGTGGCCACTGGGCCCTGCCTCTGCTGTGCATGCAACCATCTTGTGGCGGCCATCTTGTGGCGACATTACACGAGGGCATGACAACCACCTAGGCTTTTATTAGTATAAATACTTTTTATCCTGTTACAAAGTAAATCACCTTTTATTATTCTCTAATTTAAAGTATGTTTATTTGAGCTGATTCTTCCATTAAAATAGAAGATTCATTTTAATGATGAATAGAATTGAATAGTAACTCTTTTATTTATGTGTGGAAATCAATCCCAGAAAGGTATACTCTCCTTTTTCCTATATGTCATGTCGTTTGGGGGGAGAGTATTCTTTAGTGGAGTTGGAAAAAGGGTTGTATGTAGTACAGACCGTCCTCAGGTTACATTGGACTCTACGTACGTGGTTTCGTGGTTATGTTGCCATCTCCCATTTATTTAAAAAAAAGAAGTTCTGTCATTTCAACGTATGTACATATGTGCTTTATGTTTTTTATTATTTATTTACCACAAGTAAACGTCAGGAATTATCTTCCTTTTAATTTTTTTACTGCTTCACTTCATTACTGCTGTGTATGTGCTCCATGTGAGTCACGTAGGTGCTTATGTAGGTGGGTTCCGACTTACGGTGAAAATTGCGTTACGTCGTGCCGTAGGAATGGATCTCCGACATAACCAAGGACCTACTGTACTTTGTTTCTCTAATGAAGTCAGTGATAATCTGAGAATATTTTTCTTATTATCTTAAATAACCAGAATCATATTATCCTAGATGACCTTGTAGTCTATAAAAATGAATAAAACAATGAAATATATTTTATACCTTGATCATGATTTTGAGGATTCTTGCTGGCAAAAAAAAGAAATAAAGTAAAATATAATATAACACCTTTATTCTTTTAATTCATTAGAACTCACTAAGTACTAAGTGGTTCCAATAATGATTAAAAATATTCTTTTTCCTTATTTCACTTGTGGCTCAACATAATTCCACAACTGATTATTTTTAGTCTTGTTCTTTTCTTGGCCATACTGATACTTTGGAGAAAATTTCATGCAGATGAGTGCATGTTTATAAATGGATATTATAGAGGAAGTTTTAATTTAGGTCTATTAGGATATAACAGGGAGGAAAAAGAAGGTACATACTCTCATTTGATGCACTTCACTATTTTTTTTAGACTCTGAGAACACAAGGACAATATTCATATGCTATTGCTTAAGTGATAAATGCCAACTCCTACTGCTGTTTCTCTCCTCATTATTGAATGCAACTGTTATGTCTGATCTCATTTCTTAATATTTGTATGCCTTCTTGATTTTTCCTCCTCTCCCCTTTATTATTTTCTTTCTAGCCATTCCTATCCTTCCAAAAATATATAATGAAATGCATTCAATATCAAAATATAAGGAAATAAACAAATTAATCAATATAAAAAGAAAAATTGGTGTCAAATAGTAAAATGGGCTTCTGCTTGGGGAAGGAGATATTGTCCAGTTCTATGGAATGAGGGAGGGGAAGCAGGTTAGTCTAATTCCTTTTTAAATATCTTTATTCTTATTCCAGAGGTACCTAGTTCTACAACGTTGTGGGCTACTGTAGTATGGGTCAGGAGTGCCCCACCCTGGTGTCAGCCAAGGATTCAGCTTTTTCAATGCTTGCTTAAGCAACTATAACTCATACCAGTTTTCCAGCTTCCAAAGTTTTGTTGCCCTTGTCTTCTATTTTGAATATTCTATATTTGAAGGTTTATTCCTATTTTGAACAGTCTTTAGCTATCATTTTTGTATTGTTTATAAGAGGAACAAGGAATAAAGGTACTGTGTTCCATTTCTGTTTTCTGATGGGAGTTCACATTTCATTTTCAGGAAATATATATGAGGTTTCTAGTTATACTAGGAAGGAGAGAAGGAAGCACTCTCAAATAATGCAAATTCCTAGAGTGAAACCATGCCTGTGTCACAATAAAAGTACTTAAACTCATCCTTACCTATTAGTTCCCCATCTCCCTCAAGTGTGATTTGAGGTGAGGGGGTGGGAAGGGATAAAAACTAGAGACACATTTGCAGGCGGACACTTAAGCACAAATGCTTAGGAGGCATATAGCATTAGTCCACCCATAAACATTTTCCATTGAAGACCGTGACCATATAACCTGATTTACTAACTTCTTTTATAAAAAAATAAACAAACTTTAAGAGAAGTTTTAGGTTTACAGAAAAAAATGAGCAATAAGTACAGAGTTCCAATATTACTTAGCCTCTCCCCTCAAAATAATCATTTCCCCTATCATTAACATCTTGCATTAGAGTGCTACATTTACTACTCTTGATGAACCAAAATTGATACATTATTAACTAAATTCTAGAGTTCACATTAGGCTTAATTTTTGTGTTGTACAGTTCTGTCAGTTTCAACACATATATAATGTCATGAACCTACCATTATAGAATCATAGAGAAAGTATCACTGCCCTAAAAATCCTGTGTTCTACCTCTTCTTCTTTGTCTCCCTCTTTCCCCTAAAGCTCCTGGCAGCAATTGATCTTTTATTGTCTCTATAGTTTTGCCTTTTACAGAGTGTCATGTTATTCAATCATACAAAAATGTAACATTTTCAGACTGACTGCTTTGACTTAGCAATATGCATTTAAGGTTCCTCTGTGTCTTTTCATGGTTCAATATGATAGCTCATTTCTTTTTGTTGTTGAATAACATTTCCTTGCATCTATGTATTCCTATACTTATCCATTCACTTATTGAAGGACATATTGGTGGATTCAAAGTTTTTGCAATTATAAATACAGCTGCTATAAACATTCTTGTGCAGGTTTTTGTGTGGGTATATAAGTTTTCAACTTATTGGGTAAACACCTAGAGTGTAATTTCTGAGTCATATGGTAAGTCTACATTTAGCTTTGTAAAAAAACTAGCAAACTGTTTTCCAAAGTGGCTATGCATAACTTTTTTTATGATTTAGACATAATCTATATTGTTTTCTAGAGCAATATATGTGGTAATCAATAGTAATATGTATTTCATTTATTGTTTACATAAGGTAAAATTAATCGCAAAGGCTTTATGATTTTAGATTTTTACTGCTATATTACTTTATATTGTCTTGACCCTAACATTGCTAGAAGAGAGATTTTAACTAAAAGATGCTGTATAAATATAAAGTAATTACATTAGATACTTTACTTTCCATGAAGTAAAGGAATTCTTAACTCTTTAGACATAAACACACATAAATAGAGAACTATGGACTGTGTTTGAATGATGATCATTTATTTGCATGATACTTCCTTTACTCATTCAGTAAACACTCATTGAGCATCTATGGTCCGTAATTTTAAAGAGGCTTAATTAATTACAAACATGTTTATTCCTGAAAGAATGTACCACAGGAAACTGCAGGACATCTACTGTGCTTTACCCTTATCTATTACTACAGGCCTAATGCATGAAATTTGTGCAAGAGTAGGTCTTCCTTCCCCCGGCTGCCGGCACCGGCTTCCCTCTGGCACCCGAGACCTGGGCTTCCCTCACAGCCCCGGCTTCATCCGGAAGGTCGTCTGGTCTAATTAGCATATTATGCTTTTATTAGTATAGATTATAACAACAAAAAATGCCTTCTCAAATTTTTGAATTTCAGTGGCACTAGCATTGCTAAAAAAGACTGATTATTTAATGGTGAGTCTATTTTAAATTCAGTTTGTCCTTTATTATACCTTATATCCTATCTAATAAAGAGGAAATATGCAAATTGACCATCACACCATCACAAAGATGGCGGCACCCATAGCCACAAGATGGCAGCACCCAGTCCCCTTAGCCCTGCTGGAGTCCCACAGTCCTTTCAGCCCAGCCGGGGTTAGGGGTGGCAGGTGCACAGTGTGGCCGGACCCATCCTCAGCCCCCCAGTTGCCCAGGGCCGGCCCGAGGTGCAGGCAAGCCTCAGATGGCAGCTGCCCAGCCGCCCAGGGCCTCCCAAGGCTCAGGTAACCAGGGCCGACCGAGGCTTGTGCTTCCAGCAGTGGCAACAGCAGAGGTGTGATGGGGGCATCACCTTCCCCTGATCATCAGGTCGCCTGTGGCCCCTGAGGGCTCCTGGACTGTGAGAGGGGGCAGGCTGGGCTGAGGGACCCCCCTCCAGTGCATGTATTTTCATGCACCAGGCCTCTAGTCTCAATATAAAATAAGTTAGTAGTTTCAGAAATCAGTCATTGATGGATTTATGAAGTTACAACATTTAGTTAGCTAAGAATATCAGGAATATTGTGAGAATAGCTTCAATATGTAAATTAGAAAATTGAAAGATGTAGTTAGTGTTTACATAAGGTAAGTGGGATAAAAAGGTAAGTTAATTGTACCAGGCTGTATCCCTGTACATGGGAAATACTGTTCTAAATCTCCTGCGCATAAAGACTGATTTCTCTTTTTATCAATAATAGCCAAGAAGATGAAAAAAAAGGGAAAACTCATTAACATTGTACCTTTCCTATATTATGTTTAAAATTAATCTACAGCTGCTTTTATTTTACTTTCTATGTTTTTGTCTTCATTACTTCAAGCATCTTTTCTTTAGTATTTGCTATTCCTTTGTAATCATTGCATGTCTTCTTCCTACTGCCTTCTTGAATTCTGCTGCATCGCTTTTTTTGCCTTTCTTTCTTTAATCTTTTCTCTACTGTTTAATTTTTAAATCCTTTGCCCTTTATCTTTCTTTCAGTCTTTTTTAGCTGGTCTCCCTTCCTTTGATATCCTCTTAAATGGTATTTCTTCTTAACATTGTGTTATTTCATTGATTTTTTTGTTTTATCTTTTGAGTTTTAAGTTTTCCTTTGTATATAAGGACAACCTATTCTACTTACCTATACTGAATTAAAAAGAGAAGGCACTACTAAATCCTCCATATTAAATGAAAACAAACAACAACAATATTTAGTCAAACTAATTGTGTGGATACTGAAATATTTATGACACGTTTTCTTCTCTTTTATTTTCTTTTGTTTTGAATTAAAGCCCAAATAATTGATGGGCTGATACAGAGCAAATCCAGTTTCTTTTCTAATTTGCTAACTTTAAATGTATATGAAATATACTTTTGAGTCAAACATTTGTTGTAGTAGATCACAAGTAATTTTGCCTTTTATAAAATGTTTGGGATTAACTGGAGTATATTTATAATGTTATTATGAATACACATGAAGGGCATAATAAAAAATAAGAGACTATGATGAAATTGTTTTTCTTAGTTTATCTGTTTAAATATTCAGTAGATTTGGTTTAATATATGCTAGATTTTTAATATTAATAGCCATTTATCTTGGAATTTAAGGAAGATCTGAAGCAAATACATCAACCAAACTTTACTAAACTAGGTTGGTTCAGGTTTATGGGTCTGTCCTGGTACTCGAAGAATTAACTTGAGACAGCACTCTAGATAGTCACTTTTCACAGAGGTAGAGGAGAGATAAGTATTATAAGGAAAAACGGAAGTGCATGAAATCTTAGATATATCATTTCTGCTTCCAGCAAGCAAGAAATGTGTTGAGGGACGTTCTACAGCTGAAAGAGAGATCAGATGACTTGCCTTAGTTCACACAGAGAAAATGGCAGATTTAAGAATTAAATTCAGATTTACTTTATAATTTTTCTTCACATTTATCTTATATATTTATTTATACACTAGAGGCCCGGTGCACGAAATTCGTGCACGGAGGGGGGTTGTCCCTCAGCCCAGCCTGTACCCTCTGCAATCTGGGACCCCTCAAGGGATGTCCGACTGCCCGTTTAGGCCAGATCCCTGGGATCGGGCCTAAACGGGCAGTCGGACATCCCTCTCACAATCCAGGACTGCTGGCTCCCAACTGCTTGCCTGCCTGCCTTCCTGATTGCCCCTAACCGCTTCTGCCTGCCAGCCTGATCACCCCCTAACCACTCTGCTGCCAGCCTGTTTGCCCCCAACTTCCCTCCTCTGCTGGCCTGGTTACCCCTAACTGCCCTCTCCTGCAGGGTTGGTCACCTCCAACTGCCCTCCCTTGCAGGCCTGGTCCTTCTCAACTGCCCTCCCTTGCAGGCCGGGTGCCTCCCAACTGCCCTCTCCTGCTGGCCATCTTGTGGTTGCCATCTTGTGTCCACATGGGGGCAGGATCTTTGCCACATGGGGGCAGCTATATTGTGTGTTGCAGTGATGATCAATCTGCATAGTACTCTTTTATTAGATAGGATGACATTTCTTTCTTTTTTTTTTAATATATTTTATTGATTTTTTACAGAGAGGAAGAGAGAGGGATAGAGAGTTAGAAACATTGATGAGAGAGATTAGCTGCCTCTTGCACACCCCCTACTGGGGATGTGCCCGCAACCAAGGTACATGCCCTTGACCGGAATCGAACCTGGGACCCTTGAGTCCCCAGGCCGACGCTCTATCCACTGAGCCAAACCGGTTTCGGCTCTTTTTTTTTTTTTTTTTAATCCTCACCTGCGTATATGTTTCCATTGACTTTTAGAGAATGTGAAAGAGAAAGGGAAAGACAAAGAGAAACATCAAAGTGAGAGGAATACTTAGATTGCTTGCCTCCTTCCTGAGCCCTGACCTGGGTCCCAGCCAGGGAGGAGCCTGCAACTTAGGTACATGCCCTTGATCAGAATCTAACCTGGACTCTGTGGTTGGCAAACCTAGACATTATCCAATGAGCCAAACCGTGTAGGGCAGGTTATGACATTTCTTAGCCCTCCAGCAGCGGACCTTCATTTTTTTCTCCAGGAGTGTGGTGGAAAAGCCCTCGATCACTTTTTTGGATTCTTATACCCAAGTTACTAAGAATATTACCAGTGGCATACAGGGAGCTTAGCCAATGAGTGGTCAGAAAAGGTATTTCCTCTATAGTTCACACCTATCTCCTGTGATCTCCGGCTCCACCCCTGCCAAGGCCTAAAGCCTCCAGCCCTGGGCAGGGACCCCCAGCTGGCTCTGATTGCCCTGCTCTACCCCCAGCCCAGGCCGCAAGCCTCTGTTTGAGGCTCAGGCCCTGGGCAGGGACCCCCAGCTGGCTCCAATTGCCCACAGACACCCACAGCTGGCTCTATCGCCCGGCTCCACCCACGGCCAAGGCTGCAAGCCTCTAGGCTTGGGCTCTGGGCAGGGACCCCCAGCTGGCTCCGATCGCCCACAGGGGACCCCAGCTTGCTCTGATTGCCAGGCTCCGCCCCAGCGGCCAAGGCCGCAAGCCTCTGGCAGAGGCTTGGGCTCTGGGCAGGGACCCCCAGCTGGCTCGGATCACCTGCAAGGGACCCCAGCTGGCTCCGCTGGAGGGCTCCACCCCAAGCCAAGGCCTAAAGCCTCTGGCTGAGGCTTGGGCCCTGGGCAGGGACCCCCAGCTGGCTCCAATCACCTGCAGGGACCCCCAGCTGGTTCCGCTCGTGGGCTCCACCCCCAGCCAAGACCTAAAGCCTCTGGCAGAGGCTTGGGCTCTGGGCAGGGACCCCCAGCTGGCTCCGATCACCCTCAGGGGACCCCAGCTGGCTCTGATCGCCAGGCTCCGATCACCAGGCTCCGCCCCAACGGCCAAGGCTGCAAGCCTCTGGCCAAGGCTTGGGCTCTGGGCAGGGCCCCCAGCTGGCTCTGATCTCCCCGCTCCGCCCCCATCCAATGCTGCAAGCCTCTGTTTGAGGCTCGGCCCCTGGGCAGGGACCCCCAGATGGCTCTATCCCCTGCTCCATCCAAGGCCAAGGCCTCAAGCTTCTGTTTGAGGCTTGGGCCCTGGTCAGGGACCCCCAGCTGGCTCCAATCACTGCAGGGGACCCCAGCTGGTTCCAGTGGCCCAGCTCCACCCCCAGCCAATGCCGCAAGCCTCTGGCTGAGGCTCGGGCCCTGGACAGGGACCCCCAGCTGGCTCTGATTGCCTGCAGGGGACCCCAGCTGGCTCTGATCACCTGTGGGGGACCCCTGCTGGCTCTGATATTCCCCTCTGATCTTCGGCTCCAATATCCCAGTTCCAACAACTGCTCTCCGAGGCTGCAGCCATCTTGGTTAGGTGTATTTGCATATTCCCTTTCTGATTGGCCGGTGGGCGTGGCCAGTGGGCGTGGCTTGTGAGTGTAGCAGAGTGATGATTTGCATATTACTGTTTTATAGATAGGATTCTGCTGATTACAATTCCTATTTACACTCAAGCTTAATTTTTTAGTTTATTCAATAGACAAAGTATAATATTCTCAAACATTTTTTCATTGCTGCTTATGATAGCTTTATATTTATACAAATATATATCAAATTGTTATTTGTATGTTATAAGAGAAATATTATTTTTCTATCTCATTAATATTTTAAACAATAGCTCTGTTTTCATTAATTTTATTGAATAATATTACTGAAGCTTACTATTCTTAAAGCTAATTGATAGACTTGTTTTTCCCTCTCAGATAATCATTTTAAAATTCTTATGGGCTTTTTTGATAATGTTGTGGTATTTGTTGGATTCTTTCTGCCTACAGTTAGAGGAGTTTGTATTTGTTCTGCCCAGAAAGAAGGGGCTTTTTAAATATATGTGAAATAACCAAAGGATTTTAAAGGTGCATATCAAATATATTCAAAATAACAAACTATTTCCTGAGCAACAGTACACTTTAGAAATAATAATAGTATTTAATAGTATGTTTTATATTAAGAAAAATTTGAAATTATATTTTCCTAAATAATATTTTAATTTTTAAAAATTTTATTTTATTGTTTAAAGTATTACAAATAGTAGTACATATGTCTCCTTTTTTTCCCCATTGACCTTCCCCCTGCCTCCCCTACCCACCAGCACGTGCCTTCACCCCCACGTGCCTTCACCCCCACAACCCCAGTGTCTTGCGTCCATTGGTTATTCTTATATGCACGCATACAAGTCCTTCGTTTGATCTCTTACCTTCCCCGCCCAACCCTCCCAACATTCCCGCTGTAGTTTGACAGTCTGTTTGATGCTTCTCTGCCTCTGTATCTATTTTTGTTCATCAGTTTATAATGTTCTTTATTATTCAGAAATGAGTGAGATCATGAAGTGTTTTTCTTTCACTGACTGGCTTATTTCACTTAGCACAGTGGTCGGCAAACTCATTAGTCAACAGAGCCAAATATCAACAGTACAATGATTGAAATTTCTTTTGAGAGCCAAATTTTTTAAACTTAAACTTCTTCTAACGCCACTTCTTCAAAATAGACTCACCCAGGCCGTGGTATTTTGTGGAAGAGCCACACTCAAGGGGCCAAAGAGCCGCATGTGACTTGCGAGCCCAGTTTGCTGACCACTGACTTAGCATAATGCTCTCCAGTTCCATCCATGCTGTTGCAAATGGTAAGAATTCCTTCTTTTTTTACAGCAGCATAGTATTCCATTGTGTAGCTGTACCACAGTTTTCTAATCCATTCATCTGCTGATGGGCATTTAGGCTGTTTCCAAATCTTAGCGATTGTAAATTGTGCTGTTATGAACATAGGGGTGCATATATCTTTTCTGATTGGTGTTTCTGTTTTCTTGGGATATATTTCTAGAAGGAGTATTATTGGGTTAAATGGCAGTTCCATTTTAATTTTTTGAGGAAACACCATACTGTTTTCCACAGTGGATGCACCAGTCTCCATTCCCACCATCAGTGAAGGAGGGTTCATTTTTCTCCACATCCTCTCCAACACTTGTCATTTGTTGATTTGTTGATGATTGCCATTATGACAGGTGTGAGATGGTACCTCATTATTGTCTTGATTGGCATTTCTCAGATGATTAGTGACTTTGAGCATGTTTTCATATGTCTTTTGGCTTTCTGAATGTTTCTTTTGAAAAGTTTAGGTCTATTTAGGTCCTTTGCCCATTTTTTGATTGGCTTGTTTATCTTCCTTTGGTTAAGTTGTATGAGTTCCCTGTAAATGTTGGAGATTAAACCCTTATCGGAAATAACATTGGCAAATATGTTCTCCCATGTGTTGATGGTTTCTTTTTTTGTGCAGAAGCTTTTTATTTTAATTTAATCCCATTTGTTTATTTTCTCTTTAGTTTCCATTGCCCTAGGATCTGTATCAGTAAATATATTGCTACGATAAATATCTGCTATTTTGCTGCCTATGGCTTTTTCTAAGATTTTTATGGTTTCCCATCTTACGTTTAAGTCTTTCATCCATTTTGAGTTCATTTTTTTTTTTGTATGGTGTAAGTTGGTGGTCTAGTTTCATTTTTTTGCAAGGTTCTGTGCAGTTTCCCCAACACCATTTATTGAAGAGACTGTCTTGTCTCCATTGTATGGTCTTGTCTCCTTTGTCAAATATTAATTGAACATAATAGCTTGTGTCAATTTCTGGGTTCTCTGTTCTGTTCCACTGGTCTATATGTCTGTACTTGTGCCAGTATCAGGCAGTTTTGAGAACAGTGGCTCTGTAGTATAGCTTGATATCTGATATTGTGATCCCTCCAACATTGTTCTTCTTTCTCAAGATTGCTGCAGCTATTTGGGGTCTTTTTTTTATTCCAGATGAATTTTTGGAGAATTTGTTCTAGGTCTTTGAAGTATGCCATTGGTATTTTAATGGGGATTGAGTTGAATTTATAGATTGCTTTGGGTAGTATGGAAATTTTAATGGTGTTGATTCTACTAATCCATGAACATGGTATATTATTCCATTTGTTCATGTCTTCTTCTATCTCTTTTTTTAGTGTCCTGAAATTTTCTGAGTACAGGTCCTTTGTCTCCTTGGTTAAGTTTATTCCTAGGTATCTTAATTTTTTATTTTGTTGCAATGGTAAATGGGATTGCTTTTTTAATTTTTCTTTCCGTGTGTTCATTATTGGTGTATAGGAAAACCAGACTTCTGAGTGTTAATTTTTGTATCCTGCTACATTGCTGAATTCATTTATTAAGCCTAGTAGTTTTTTGATGGAGTCTTTGGGGTTTTCAATGTACAATATCATGTCATCTGCGAATAAGGACAGTTTTACTTCTTTTCCAATTTGGATGCCTTTTATTTCTTCTTCTTGTCTGATCGCAATGGCTAGTACTTACAGTACTATGTCAAACAGGAGTGGTAAGAGTGGGCATCCCTGTCTTGTTCCTGTTCTTAAGGGAAATGGTTTTAGTTTTTGCCCATTGAATATGATGTTGGCTGTGGGTTTGTCATATATGGCTTTTATTATGTTGAGGTATGATCCTTCTATTCCCACCTTGCTGAGAGTTTTTATCAAGAAAGGGTGTTGGATTTTGTCAAATGCTTTTTCTGCATCAATGTATATGATTATATGGTTTCTATCTCTCAGTTTGTTTATGTGGTGTATCACATTTATTGATTTGTGAATATTGTACCATCCTTGCATCCCTGAAATAAATCCCACTTAGTCATGGTGTATGATCTTTCTAATGTAATGCTGGATTCAATTTGCTAGAATTTTGTTGAGAACTTTAGTGTCTATGTTCATGAGGGATATTGGCCTGTAATTCTCTTTCTTTGTATTGTCTTTATCTGGTTTTGGGATTAGGGTAACGCTGGCTTCGCAGAAAGAGCTTGGAAGTGCTCCTTCCTCTTGAATTTTTTGGCATAATCTGAGGAAGATAGGTTGTATTTCTTCTTTGAATGTTTTATAAAACACCCCTGTGAAACTGTCTGGTCCAGGGCTTTTGTTTGTTGGAAGTTTTTTGATTACTGCTTCAATTTCCTCCATAGTTATTGGCCTATTCAGATTTTTTTTATTCTTCCTGGTTGAGTTTTGGAAGGTCATATTTTTCTAGGAATATGTCCATTTCTTCTAAGTTGACCAGTTTGTTATAGTAGAGTTGCTCATAGTATTTTTTAACGATTCTTCATATCTCTGTCAGGTTTGTTGTTATTTCACCTCTTTTATTTCTGATTTTGTTTATTTGGGTCCTCTCTCTTTACCGGTTAGCATCGGTAGCAGGAGAGAAAAAAGCAAGCGGGTGCAAAGGGTTAAATGTTTTATTACCAGTTTTGCTTGTTTTTTGAGGTAGACCTGTAATGCTATGAAATTCACTCTCAGGATTGCTTTTACTGTGTCCCAAAGATTTTAGATTGTTGTGTTTTCATTGTAATTTGTTTCCAGGATGTTTTTATTTCTTCTTTGATCTCTTTGGTGACCCACTCATTGTTTAATAGTGTGTTATTCAGCTTCCAAGTGTTTGAATTTTTGTGATTGTTTTTACTGTAGTTGATTTCTAATTTTATGCCATTGTGATCTGAGAAGATGCTTGATATGATTTCAATCCTCTTGAATTTGGAGAGACTTTGCATGTGTGCTTGAGAAGAATGTATATTCTGTAGTTTTGGGGTGGAATGTTCTAGAGATGTTGATTAAGTCCATCTGATCTAGTGAATCATTTAGGATTGATGTTATTTTGCTATTTTTTGTCTAGTGGATTTATCCAGTGATGTTAATGGGGTATTAAAGTCTCTTATTATGATTGTGTTCTGTCAATCTCTCCCCTGATATCTTCCCGAATTTTTTTTATGTATTTGGGTGCTTCTGCATTGGGTGCATAAATGTTTACCAGAGTTATATCCTCTTGTTGTATCGATCCTTTTAGAATTATAAAGTGACCTTTCTTGTTTCTTGTTATGGTCTTCACTTTGAGGTCTATTTTGTCGGATATAAGTATTGCTACCCCAGCTTTTTTTTTCATTTCCATTTGCCTGGTAAATATTTTTCATCCCTTCACTTTTAGTCTATGTGAGTCCCTTGTTCTGGGGCGGGTCTCTTGTATTCAGCATATATATGGGTCATGTTTTCTTATCCATTCAGTCACTTGATATATTTTGATTGGAGCATTTAATTCATTTACATTTAATGTTATTATTGATAGGTACTTTTTTTATAGCCATTTCTGTATTTTGTGCCTGTGTTCCTTCCTCCATTTCTTTTTCTTCTTTTTACAGAATTCCCTTTAGCATTTCTTGCATTGCTGGCTTGGTAGTGATAAACTCCCTTAGCCTTTTTTTTTTGTCTGCAAACCTCCTGATTTCCCCTTCAATTTTGATTGATAGTCTTGCTGGATAGAGCATATTTGGACTCAGTCCTTTGCTTTGCATCACTTTGTATACTTCCTTCCATTACCTTCTAGCTTGATGTGTTTCTGTTGAGAAATCATTTTATAATATGATGGGGGATCCTTCGTAGGTAATTCTCTGTCTCTCTCTTGCAGCCTTTAAGATTCTCTCTTTGTTGTTAACATTTGCCATTATAATTATGACCTGTCTTGGTCATCTAAACTTAATTACCTCTTAAAGGCCTCATCTTCAAATACCATTACATTGGAGATTAGGGGTTCAATATATGAAATTGGTTGGGGGGCACAATTTAGTCCATAGCAGTCCAATTTCCAGTAAAAAACAAGAAATGATGCTAAAATAAAAAGACATCTGGAGTCTAGTCCCTAGTTCTAATTCATCCCCTAAGTAATTATATTATAAATATAAGCTATAAGTGACACTGGATTGTTGGGAAATTCAAATGTAATGAATTGTGAAAGATGTATATAGACCACAGCATTGTATAACTGTAATTAAAGATTATTGTTTTTTGATCAGTATATTTTGATTATAAGTCAGCTGCCTATAATCAGTAACTAAGCCCAACTAAGTAATGAACCATATGATATCCAAATACTGTACTATTAGAAATAAATAGGTCACTGGCAGTCATGAGGGAGCATTGGATTTGATCATAGAAATTATCCAGACTATTCTATATTCTACCAGATACAGAAACCAACTCTAGAGAATACCAACCTTAGCTTGAATGTCATCAGTCCCTGTATCATTCATGGTACTCCATAGTAGCAGAACAAGTAGAATGGGTGTGTGTGTGTGTGTGTGTGTGTGTGTGTGTGTGTGTGTGTAGACATATTTTAAGGAATAGGGGGCTGGTAATTCTGAAATCTCAGGCCAGAGTCCCACACTGGAGATCCTTGGAGGATCTGATGTTGAAGCTCAAGTCTGAAGGTAGTTTGGAGGCAGAATTCCCTCTTCCTCAGAAGATATCTCTCTCTTTTCTCGTAAGGCTTTCAGCACAGTGAATGAGGCCCATCCACAGCGAGGAGGATAATCTGCTTTACTCAGATGTTAATCCCATCTAAATATTACCTCTATGGTGACATCTACACTGGTGTTTGACCAAAGATCTGAGTACCATGCCCTAGCAGATTTGACACATAAAATTTACCATCACATCATCCTTAATATTTAGGGTCAATTTACATAGAAAATATTATGTAAATCTTCTAATTTTGAAATGATATGAACACATTACATAATAAATTGATATATATATGTAAAGTAATGAATGGATAAATAGAAAAATGTTGGTCAATACCAGGTGCATTACCTTTACTTATTCCTTAATAATAAAAAAAAGGTTCAATTCCCTCTCAACTTTGTGGACATTTTAGAAATAGAGCAGCTAACAGAAGTGTGTGTAAAACACATTGATCAAAGACATAGTGATGAGTCCTAGGCAATTTGGCTCAGTGGATAGAGTGTTGGCCTGTAGACTGAAGAGTCCTGGGTTCCATTTTGGTCAAGGGCACATGCCTGGGTTGGGAGCTTGATCCCCAGTAGGGGGCTTGCAGGAGGCAGCTGATCAGTGATTCTCATTAATATTTCTAACTCTCCCTCTACCTTCCTCTCTGAAATCAATAAAAAATATTTTTAAAAAAATAAACAGACAAAAAAATAACCAAATACATAGTGATGAGTCACAGAGCTCTTGGCTTGGCCTTAGCTGGTATAGTTATTACATCAAGCAAAATCCATAAACTGAAGAAGGGTAGCTACTATATTGAATGTATGAATTGAGATCTAACATGGATTTTGGCACAGTGCTCTGAGTATAGCTAGATGAAATTGAATAGGATGAATATAAAATCTTGTCTTAAGTTTTAAAAAGCTGTACAAGTGCGGATGAAGACACTTAGAAAATACATCAACTCAAAATACCACAGAAGATTATAGGAATTGTTAAAATAGATTGTACATTCAACACAGCTGTTGTCTAATATGGGATAAAATATAAATATCAAAGATGGCCTTAACTAAGGCAATATAGAGGGAATGTCCTTCAAATCATATTCTGTCTTATAACTAATAGGTTGAAATATATATATATATATATATATATATATATATATATATATATATATATTTGGATTATAAATTTTATTCTCTAGTTAGTCCCATACTCACAAAATCAGTCCTCAATTAATGTTAGTTCAATTGATTTAAAAGTAAACATCACCAAAAAGCTTTGGGAACAAAACTTTCAAGTGATATTCTATAATAAAAAGCTGATTTATAAGATAGCAGAAGTGTAGTAAGGCAAACAATTTATTAAGGGAGAGGTTTCTGCCAGAGTGTGACCTGAAGAATCCAGATCAATTTATAACTACAATTTTTCTTAAAACCATTTCTGCATGATTTGATCCTGACACAGATATAATATTTGAACTCGAGTAATTTATTCAGTAATTCTGAGCCTCCTATATTGTCCACCGTAGGGGTATGATTGGCGAACACATTGCACTGAGATACCTGAGGATTTTCATGTGGTGAATAGAGGGACAGGAAACACTGTCAAATGAACACAATATTTATTAAATCTCGATCTTTTGCAGAAGTGACATTTATAGATCTCACACCACTTCTGAAAAACAATCAGATGTGGAACTATTTAGCTAATAGTAGTATTGATTGGCATGTCATTTCTATTTGCTGGTACAGAGGAGGAATTTCAAAGTTGATGTCATTTGACCAAGAACTGGGAAGCAATGTTATATTTTAGCTCCACATTCCTTTGACTTTATTTAAATTATCTAATTTTAAGGTTATGTATCTTACATTTTTCTTTTAATTTGTTCTTTTAAAAAAATTTGTTCTTTTGTTTGTTTTAACATTTCTTCCCAAAATGCTTTCACTTTATTCTTCTATTTATACATTCTCCTGCTCCCATATTTGGAGGCAGACCATGATGCAAGCTCAGCCATCCTGCTCAGAGTCCTTTTCTGCATCATTTTCCCTGTGCTCATCCCCCACATTCACTCAGCTCAACTCAGGTTCCCTGTCCAGTTGTTCTCAGGGGTAAGAGAGCAGAACAGATGGAAGACTGAGCTGACTCCCACCCCTCACCCCAACTACAAGAGAGCGACCCTGGATAGAAGGATGCAGATTCCAGTGAGAGATGGGGGCCTGTTTCCAAGGCAGGGGGGCCATCTTCTCAACATGGCCACTGGTTGGTTCAGATTTGGGTAATGTGCTGCCCTGGATCTGGGGTTTGCTGGGCCTCCAACTGACTGAGGAGGAGAGGAATGTGAGGGCGCTACTGGGGGTCCACAGACATCTTGGAGGCCAGCAGCTGCCACATTGATAAAGAATGCCTGGGGCTTTGCAGGATGCTGAGTTGGTTCTGTACAGCAAGGGCCACACTGCTTCCCTTGTGGATCACTGTGTCATAAGGGCCTTCCCCAAACATCACAGCATGTAGCACCCAGCCGAGGGACCAGACAGCAGTCTGCTCATGGATGACACAGTGCTCTGCATGGAGAAGAGGTCTGGCCCGGGAGGAGATGGTGCACCTCTGGGCTGCCTAGTCTTGTAGGGCCAGAGCCTGGCAGGAGCCCTCCACATGGGTGCATGCTTGATTCATGGAACCCAAGTCCATTGAAACTGGTGGCCCCTCATGTCCAAGCAGGATACTGGTGTGCTGTAAGTCTCTGAGGGCCTGACCCTGGGCATGAATGACCTCAAGGCCTCTGCAGATACCCAGCAGCAACAGAAGGATTTGATCTTCAGTCAAGAAGTTGCCTTTGTGTTTCAGCCTTTTTATCTCCTTACATAGTGTACCTCCCTTGAAGAGGGGTACTAGCAGCCAGGCCTCATGTGTGATGCCCTGCTCTCTCAGAGAGTAATCCACAAGGCAAACAATGTTGGGGTGATGGAAGAAGCCACGCATGTCTACTTCTCATTGGGCCTCCTCCCTAGTCCTGCCCTCCTCCAGCTTCTGGATAAAGAGGTAGCACTTAGTGTCAATGAAGACAGTTCCCTGAGGACAGACACAGTGTGTGGCCCAAAAAGTCTCAGTCCTCCTCCTCCAGGTCAGTCAGAAGCTGCCAAGGGTTGCCCAGTTTGAGTTGGCTCTTCCAGCTAATGTGCTGGTGGCCCAGTGGACCATGCTGCCTTGGCCTAGAGGTTAATTTAGTCTTTTAAAGCATTCTTTTTCTTGATGGCCTTACTACTTAAAATGTGTTTTCCAAATACTGGTCATTTCAAAGACGTGTCCTTCATAAGTAATAGATCACCTCATTGAAGAAATTTGAAATGAAACATACAAACTTTGAATTTATAATTTTACTGATGTATTATTTCTTAATTAGTTACACCTTACCTAGTTTATAAAAGAATTTCAGTTATTTTCTGCTGCATATATACAGTCTAGGGATTTACTTTTATTATAGGCATTTCTGGACCATGTGCCTGATAATACAGTTCTAGAGTCACTGTAAAGGTTCCAACCATGTTAAGTTTCAGTTTAATAAAAAATGACCTGAGTACTGTATCCAGCACTCACCTTCTATAGTTAAGCAATAGCTGAAAATCCCATAAGGAGCAACAATATGGAAATAGGGCAATTAACTTGTTATAAATATGAAACTGTACTTGAGAGTACTCCAAAGCAGTCAGATATTTGGGCCCAAATGCCTTGCCAGTTCTGAGTCAAAGAATTTCAAGGAATTTAGTTACAATCAAACTTTTAAAGAAAGAGAACATCTTCCCTGAGAACTGTTTTACCTATCTATCATCTCTCTCTCTCTCTCTCTCTCTCTCTCTCTCTCTCTCTCTCTCTCATCTATCTATCATCTATCCATCTATCTCTATCATCTATCTATCCATCCATCCATCTATCCATCTATCTCTCTCTCTATCATCTATCATCTATCTATCCATCTATATCTCTATCTATCTATATCTATCTATCATCTATCATCTATCTATCCATCTATCTCTATCATCTATCTATCTATCTATCTATCTATCTATCTATCTATCTATCTAACATCTATCTATCTATCTATCTATCTATCTATCTATCTATCTATCATCTATCATCTATCTATCTCATTTTTCAAACATCTCCCATCTTGAGCAATTCAGTTTCAGCGAAGTTGTTCACAGAAAAAATGTCTCCGTTGACAAACCAAGCTTTAGTTTTCTACCTGACAACACTTTCATGCTGATACCTCCACATGACAAAAAAAGCATCCCTCAGGCAACAAAGGAGAGAATGCTTCTGTTGCTTGTGAAATCCATGAATAGCAAGTTTAAAACATAAAGAGGCCATCAAGAGTGCTAATGTTGCTAAGGGTGTGAAAGAAACAATGATCACAGGCAATTGAAGAGGGAGAGAAACTGTTGTTGATTTGGATAAACAGAAAGCAGTTGGCCAGTGACAGCATTTAGGAGACAGTGATATAGGAACAAGCAAAGATGCTGCATGGCATGCCAACCTGAAAGACACTCTCGGACCCAGTGCTGATAGAGATTCCTTTAAGGTCAGTAGGGGGTGGTTTTAAGTAAAGAAGTGTTTATTTATAGATCAGACGTACATTAGACATGCACTGTATACAGGAAAGGTTAAAACAGGTAATCATTTGGAGGTCTGAAAGGATTAATTCAATTTACATTATTTCAAATGGGAAAAAATGATTTGGTTTTCGAACAGATCACTTCTTGAACAGCCTTCTGGAATGAATTAAGTTTGAGAACCAAAGTTCCACTGTAGTTTTTTTTCTGTTTCTTTCTTTCCTCTGCTTCCCTCCCCTTTAATTCTTTCCTCTCCCCCCTCCCTCTTTTTCTTTAAGAAATATTTATTTAGTTCCTCATTCATGCAAGACACCGGGCTAACATTTGCAGCATGTAGCACAGGGTTCTAAGACATGGATTCAAAAATACCATTACCTGTTTCACATCTATTAATCAGCCAAATCATTTTTCAAAAGAAACAGTTGATCACATATTCACATACTACATCTGATTTTAATGTTTCTTTATATTTTATTTGCCACCTTTTATTATCCCTTAATTTTTTTTAAGTTAAGACTTTATTTTTTGTATCAGTTTTAAGTTCACTGTAAAACTGAGGACAAGATACAGAGATTTTTTCCGCACACTTCTTGCCTCCACACATCATAGCCTCTACCGTCATCATCTCCCACCAGAGTTACAATAAATTATAACACTTGTTAAAATTGATGAACCTACATTGATAATGTTATAGTCACCCCAAAGTTCATAGCTTACATTAGGGTGCACTTTTGATGCTGTACATCCTATGGGTTGGAATCCTATATAATAAAAGGCTAATATGCAAATCGACTGAATGGCGGAACTACAGGTCGCTATGATGCGCACTGACCACCAAGGAGCAGATGCTCAACAAAGGAGCTGCCCCCTGGTGGTGAGTGTGCTCCCACAGGGGGAGCACTGCTCAGCCAGAAGCCAGGCTCATGGCTGGCAAGTGCAACGGTGGTGGCAGGAGCCTCTCTCTCCTCCACGCAGTGCTAAGGATGTCCAACTGCTGGTGTAGGCCTGCTCCCTGTGGGAAGCGGGCCTAAGCCATCAGTTGGACATCCCCCGAGGGCTCCCGGACTGTGAGAGGGCGCAGGCTGGGCTGAGGAAACAAATTTCGTGCACTGGGCCTCTAGTAGATGTATAATGACATGTACAATATCTATCATTATGGTATTATGCAGAGTAATTTCAATGCCCTAAACATCCTCTGTGCTCTCCCTCTTCATCCCTCCCATAACAATTCCTGGTACCCACTGATTTTTTGGGCCGTCTTCATAGTTTTGTCTTTTCCATAATGTCTTATGGTTGGAATCATACAATATGCAGCCTTTTCTGATTGGTTTCTTTCACCTAATAACATGCATTTAAATTTCTTCCATGTCTTTTCATGACTTGTTATTTCATTTCTTTTTTTTCCCACTGAATAACATTCTGCTGTCTGGCTGTGCTATAGTTTGTTTATCAGAACTTTAATCCTGGCATTGGCATTTACTGTTTTTGAGATCTTAGATAAGAAGCTTCAAGCTATTTAAGCCTCCGTATATATTTATTTCTAAAATGCAGGGCCTTACTCCCTTGTAACAGAATGGAATTTCAGATTGTTAACAGTATAGTGACATTGGAGACGTGGTTAAGAAATAGGAACAGACAGAAGTAGGTTTGAATCAAGCCTCTGTGACGAAGGGTCCTGTTACTCTATCTCTAAATTTGCATGTGTAATATAGAGTATATAATTATACTCACCTAATTTGATATCTTGAAGATTAAATGAGAAAATGCATACATGTAAGAAGTCAATACATTTTACCTAGTTTTTTTTACTACTTAATGGATGTTCAACACCTCTTACCAATCCTTTTACTACTTCCTCTTAATTAGCTTCTTACATTTCTTATATTTCTGTGGCTATTACTTATTCCTTTCTACTATTTTTACGCCCCCTACTCATTTTCACTTATTAATGCTCAACAAGATATTATCACTTAATTTATAGACAAAAATAAAGATACGATGCTTGCAAACTTTCCGATCACCTTTTACTGAGTTATGTGTCAATACCCATCCTTATTACTTCAGTTTCTGAGGATAAATTGCCAAATGAGTGGTCATGGACTATTTCTTAATTTTTTTATTTATTTGTTTTTAGCTTTAAACAATGACACCAAATTAAATAATGCAGGCAAAACACTTACTAATTGCATGACACTCAATGAATGTTTATTTCCTTCCTTGCCATCCTAGCTTTTCTTCACCTCTGTCTACCTGTGTTCTATACAATGAGGGCTTTCTTAATATGTTACAGATCAGAGTAAATCCCTGTCCATCAGTGGCTCGCCAACATCTTTCCAATAAAGGTAAAATGTCTTTGCTTGGCTTACAAACCTGATATAGCTTCCCTAAATATCCTTTTCTCCTTTCTTCAATGTTCTTCCACATTTTATTCAGCTACCTATTTCTTGCCCATTGCTATTGGTCATGCTTTTCCTCTGTCTGGAATGCCTTTTAATGATTTATTTCTTTTTCATTTTTCAAGATGTAGCTTAACACCCTAAATATGAGAACTACATTAAGGTAATAGGTAGAGGTAATCATGCCATCATAGCGTTTTGTATACCTCTGTTACTGACTCTGTGCTGCATTGTAAATAGTTCTTTACATATGTTCATGTTAAAAAAAAATTCAGAGTATATAAAGACAATTTAAACTTTAAAAAATTACCTCTTTCCATCCTCATTCCATTCCCCAGTGTATCTGTTGTCTGCAACTTATTAACTCCATGATTTAGGGTAAGTTATTTATTGTCTCTAAACCTCATTTCCTCTCCCCCCATTTTTAACATGGGATAATATCTCATAAAGCTGTTGTGAGACTTGAAAAATAAGCACTTTACTCCTCATGGTCATCTGATTTTTACCAACTTTCTTCTTTACAACTTGGTTTTCACATACACTCTATTATTCTGGAAATTTGTGAACGTGAAAGCACAGAGCTAAAGAATTTTTCTGTTTGTTCCTTTCCTTGAGTGCTCGTTCCAGGCTTCATGTGACACGTTAGAAATAGAATTACTCAGTCACATTCTCCACCCTGAAGGACCTTAGTCATACATTACTTATTGCCTGGCACTTTCAAAACAGAGTGAAAATTATTTTATAACAAAGTGAAAATATGGAGACAGATTTCCAAATTTCAGGAAAAATTGCTAGTGATTTTTAAATATCTGAAATCCTCTCCTTGGTCTATTTTGATCTTCATAACTTACACTGAGGATCCTACTATACCTTATTTTTGCTCTGTAAGTCTTGCAATAGCCTTGGGCAAAAGGCAATAAAATTCTGATCTGGGATTTAACTCCAGAGAAAAGATCCTTTCAGTAATTTCTTTTGCAAACACAACCAACAGTAAACTCTAAGTTATTTAAGATGTAGAGACTTTGAGGATTATTTAGGGACTTTGCTACATCTGACTTAACTCCCTCATGCTGCTTCCCTTTGGCCATTTCACAATGTGTTATAAGCTACACGAAACAGGAAAAGGGTAAAATTCAGATTACTTAACTACTGGCAAGCAGTCTTGGAAAATTGTTTGAGAGGCAAGAAGATTCTATGTGATGGGTTGAATGGGATACATTTTTCTACCACCCAAAATAATAAAAATTTCATTATATGCTATTCTTGTGTACATCAAACTGTTTCATAAATTATATCCCTTAAAATAGAGAGCAACCCTTGTTTGGAAAAATAAAATGACATACAAAAAATTTTGAATGTGTATTCTGATCACAGGAAATAATGCTCTGGGCTAATAGAAACATGGAGCTTCATTGAATTGTTACTATTGACTAGTATAGGATAAGATCATGTGTTTCAATTATAATGGTCCTTATTAACTAATCCTATTGCAAATAATGGTTTGTCTTCTTATCCTGCAATAAAAGATACTTAGAAAGCTTGTTAACTTTGGTTCCTGGGTTCTTCAAGTGATTAATGGTACAATTTATTTAATCATGAATTATATTTTTCCTATTGCTTATTTACTAATATAGCATCCAGATATTTACAAATAAAAGATTTAATTAAAATACGTGTAATATTAATGGACTATAGTAAAAATGTCATAATTTGTAAACTATCAATGCATCGTTAAGGTTCTTTAAAAATGGTATATTACCGTTTCAAGTTTGTTAGTATTTATAGTTTTATTAAATTGGCATCATAGATTGAGTTTCCTGTGAAGCAGGCTATGAGGTTGAGATTAGCATACAGTACCAGGAATCAAAACTTTTGGGAAGGAAAGGAAAGAAGCAGAACTGGAGGAGGGCTGTAGTTTCAATGAAGGCATCATGCATCTCCTGGGGCCTCCGAAGCTGGAGGGCCTTTCAGGTTGTCCCTCATTCAGGCAACCGGCCGGCCTTTATGTCCCTGCACTGATCATCGGATGAAGGCTGATCCAGGAGGTCTTTCTTCAATTTAGGCAACAGCTGGGGAAATAAGTCCTTCATCTGGGCAACACATCACATTACTTACTACCCTGAGAATAGGTTAGAAGCCGAAGTGCTTGATACGGTTACATAAGAAGACTCTCCCTGCCCTGGTCTAATCCACCATCTCTCTAGGACCACAATTTGAGCCAATTGCCCTTATTGCCCTCTTCCAATTCATACTCTCTATGACCAACAAAGCAAGCTTTTTAAAATGTAAATCTGTAGGGGGGTGGGGACAGGCCTGAGAGAGGTCAATGGGGAAAAGGGAGACATATGTAATACTTTAAACAATAAAGAATTTTTTTAAAAGAGTAAATCAGAGAGTGTCACTGCTCTGCCTAAATTATTCCAATGTCCTCCAGTTGAAGGCAGGATAAAATCCAAAGTAATTAACTGTGGCTTCTAGGCTCTGTCTGATCTAACTCTTGTCTATTTCTGCAGCATTATCTTGTGCCACTTTAACCCTCCTCACGCATTATGTTTGATACAAACTGGCCTTTTGATCTCAAACATGCCAAGTTGTCTTTTAGTTGAGGGCATTTGTACTCCGTTTCCTCAGGCAGGCAGGCAGGCCTCCTCATTTTTCAAGTGATTGTTTCCTTATTCTTTAGACCAAGTCCCCATCAAGACCTTCGCTGAATACCTTGTTTACTGTAGACCTCAAATAGTTTTTCTCTGTCAACGTCATCATATTTTTCTCCCTGATCCTCATTACGAGCTGTAAATATCTTGTTTATTCCTCTGTTTTCTGTCTTCCTGTGCTGGAATGAGACTCCTTGAGTTACTGTCCCACTTGATACCTTTTTGTGATATGCCATTGATACATTTTATTATTTGCTACTGAATGAAGGTTCTGACCTATCCTAAATGGTCCACCTATTTTGACTTATTTTCCTAATTACAGATTTATTTAGGTATAATTCACATACCATTGAGTTAACATCTTAAAGTGTACAATTCAGTATTATTTTACTGTTTTCACACACTATCAAATCACAGAACATTTTCATCATCTCAGAAAAAATACCACCTTATTGAAGTCTCATCACCGTCCCCTCTGCCCAACTCTTGGAAACCACCTTTCTACTTTTTGTTTCTATGGCTTTTCCTACTCTGTATATCTCATATACAGAATCATACACTACGTAACTTTTATACCTATTTTTTTTTACTTAGTATAATGTTTTCAAAGTTCATCCATGTTATAGCATGTATCAGTATGTCATTTACTTTTTAGGGCTATAATTCCACTGTATAGATAAGCCACATTTGTATATCCATTTAGTAATTCATGGGCTTTTGGATTATTTCCACTTTTGAGCTATTTAAATCATGAGGCAGTGAGCACTCATGTTTTCATTTGGACATATGTTTTCAATTCTCTGACTTAACACCTTGCATTCATATAGTAACACCATATGAAAATTTCCAGGAACTGACAAACTGTTTTCCAAAGTGGACACACCATTTTACAATCCCACCAGAAATGGAGGAGGATTTCACTAGTATTGTCTGTCTTTTTAATTTTAGCCATCTTAGTGGGTATGAAGTAGTATGTCATTGTGTTTAAATTTTGTATTTCCCTAATGGCCAATGATGTTGGCATCTCTTACTGTGCTAACTGATCATTTCTTCTCAGAAGAAATATCATCTCAAAACTTTTGCTCACTTAAAAAAATGCGTTATATGTATTTTTATTGTTGAATTGTAAGAATTCTTTATATGTTCTGGGTACTAGTCTCATCAAATATAATTTGCAAATATTTTCTCCATTTCTGTGGGTTATCTTTTTTTAAAAATATATTTTTATTGATTTCAGAGGGGAAGGGAGAGGGAGAGAGAAATAGAAACATCAATGATGAGAGATAATCATTGATTGGCTGCCTCCTGCATACCCCCCACTAGGGATTGAGCCCACAACCTGGGCATACGCCCTGACCGGGAATCGAACCAGTGACCTCTTGGTTCCTGGGTCAGCGCTTAACTGCTGAGCTACACCCGGTTGGGCTCTGTGGGTTATCTTTTTAGTTTCTTTATGAAGTCTTTTGAAGCACAATATTTAAAATTTTGACTAAATCCAGTGTATTTCTTTCTTATGCCGTGTTTTTTATGCCAAATGTAATAAATCATTGCATAATTGGAGGTCACAAAAGATTACTCCTATGTTTTCTTCTAAGAATTTTATAGTTTTAGCTCCTACATTTTGATATATGATTCAATTTGATTTAATTTTTACCTATCTTGTGAGAGAGGGATCCAAGTTCAGAATTATAGTTTTGGGCCAAGACAGATGCAGCCATATCCATCATTGATGTGATCCTGCTATTGGAATTGAAATAATGAAGTCTGCTGGCTAGAACTCCTGCCAGTTAGGGAAAGAATTTTCCAGATATGATATCTAAAGTACCGTTTCCACAGATGATATTTAGTTGAACATTTTCAGTTATCTGTGTGACTTGTTTTATTTTATGATTTCATGCATAAAAATGGGATCTACCTGGGGAAGGAGATGGAACAAAAACTAATAAAAATAACATAACTTTAGCAAAATTAACCAAAAAGTATCATGCACTGAATACATTAATTTTAAAAGACTAACCTTTGTTTTTCTGGCAGAATTGTAGGATGCTTATGTGATATTTCAGTTGCACATATTGGATGGTGTCAGCCATTAAAGTTGACCAACTTCCTCTTTTCCTTGGCCTATATACATATGATTATATTGCAACGTGGTGTAATTCTTACTCAAGTGTACAAGAGAGGGCAACATGGGCAGTAGAGTTATTTTATGTTATTATATTTTTGTTTATAACTAAATCATTTCAAGTTAAATCAAGTTATGAAGAACTAAATGTTTATTATAGTGAGGCTTTTATGCTGTAACTGGAGATGAAAGGAACAATAACATTATTCTTTTTCTCTAGAATGCTTATAATCATCACAGCATAGGCCACTTTTTATGCATTAGGGAGCATTGAATATGAAGAAGGACAATATAATAATATTTAGGGTTTCAAGGATTTTTTTTTTCCTGGATGGAGCAGCAATAAAGTAGGATCTCAAAAGGCAGGCAGGATTTTATACATGAATATTAGGTATTGGATGGGGATGCGTACAATGTGTGGAGTGGAAAATGTGAACAAAGCAACATTTTTGAATCACTTGTGGGAAAAATATCAAGTGATTTGTTGGTTCTGGAGAAGAAGATACTTGAATAAGATTAGACAAAGAGGCAATCATAATGTGGAAGACCTTACATGTGAGTGAATGTAAAATCGGTAGACTTTTCTGCTCACCTCATTTGGTCTCATGATTCATGCAGAAAAAATGAATAAGACAGTTCTTGGCCCTTCCAAGAGTTGAGACTGAAATAACGTACCATAATACAAGTCTCTCCATGCAAGTGCTCTGATGTCAGTATAAATAAAATGCTCTAGGAGCCGGAATGATGAACCATTAGGAAAGGTGGTAACATGTGAACTGGGTTCTGACAGATGAGTAAAGTGTGAAGCACTATAAAGACTGGCAAAATCACTAGAGGCATGTTGAGCAGATGCTGAAATATGTAGGACGTGTCTGGGCTGTAAGGTGTGGCAGGGAGCGGGGAGAGAGGTGAGGCTGGAGGCACTGGTTGGAGTCTGAGGGCTAGTCAGTATGGAATTGAGGAACTAAATGGAGTTTGGAGCCAGACATCTACATTCACATTCCAGCTCTGCCACTTACTACTTTTTATTCTCTGGTAAATTTCTTAACTTCTAATTTGTATCGTGGGAGTAATAGTATCAATTTAGCAGTATTGTTGTGGCTGAAAATTAATACATAAACACATGGCATAAAATCCTCCCAGTAACAAATGTGAGTCAGTAATACTGTATTCATAAGGCTGCTCTAAGAACTAAATGGAGTAAAAGAAAGCAAGTACAGGACACTGTTTGACACAAAGCCCTTATGCTCAAATAACGCTATCTTTTTAAAAAAGCTTTAAAAAACTGTTCGTCGCAGTTATACACCATGGCTTTTATAAAATATGATTTTCATAATTTAGGAATATTTTTGTCAATATCTGTGTGAAGATTAGTCTTTAAATGTTTTAACTTGTGTTGATTCTAAGTCCCTCTCCAAGTAAGGCCTCTTCTCAGTTTAGGTCCTGATGACCTGAGAGTGGGTTTTATTACAATCTGGATGATTTGCTTGCACACCTTTACTATATATATCAAAACTAATCGTTATTTTATCTCTTTTTCTCCAATGTTTCAGAAAGTGTTAGGCTCATAAGAACTGGTTGACATGGTTTTAAGCTTAGAAAGAATTAACATGAATATTTAATCTTAGTGTATTATAAAAGTGCTACTGTTTCTACTTCATGTTTAAAAGTCTACTGTAATTGTGTTACAGTACCCTCTGCTCTCTGAAAGTGCCATGGCATCTCATGGCATCTCACAACAATAATAGAAATATATTCAATAGTCACTTTAATTGAAATAGTCCTAAGGTTAATGGACTCATGTCATTTGTTGAATGTCTATTATATTGAATGTCTATTTTTTTAAAAAAATGTATATTTTTATTGATTTCAGAGAGGAAGGGAGAGGGAGATAGAAACAGAAACATCAAAGATGAGAGAGAATCATTGATTGGCAGCCTTCTGCATGCCCCACACTTGGGGATCGAGCCCCTAACACAAAATTAAATGTATTACAGTTATATCCTATATAATATATGCAAATTGACCCTAAAGATGGAACGACGGGTCTCTATGATGCACAATGACCACCAGGGGACAGGGCTCCCCCTGGTCAGTGCGCTTCCACAGGGGGAGCTCTGCCAGCCACAAGCTGGGCTAATGGCTAAGAGCACAGCTGCGGTGGTGGGAGCTTCTCCGGCTGCCTTGGCAGCGCTGAGGATGTCTAAACCGGCAGGTGGACAGCCCCTGAGGGGTCACGGAGTACCAGAAGGCATAGGCTGGGCTGAGGGACTCCCCCCCCCCCCCACCCAGAGTGCACAAATTTTCGTGCACTGGGCCTCTAGTTGGTTAATAAAATAATATGGGTTTCAAGTGTACAATTCTATTATACATCATCTGTGCATTTTGTGCTCACCACCTAAAGTCAAGTCTTTTTCTGTCACCATATATTTGACCCCATTTATCCTTTACTACATTCTCATCCCCTTTCTCTCTGGTAATCACATTCTGTTGTCTGTGTCTATGATTTATTTTTTGTTACTCTAGTTTTTTTTTCTTCATTTGTTACTTCCAGTTTTATATCTCACATGAGTGAAATCACATGATTCTTGGCTTTTTCTGTCTGACTTATTTCACTTAGCATGATATTCTCAAGGTCCATCCTTTTTGTCACAAATGGTATTATTTCATATTTTCTTATGGCTGAGTAGTATTCTATTGTATATACGTACCACATCTTCTTTATCCAGTCATTTATCAAAGGACACTTCAGTTGTTTCCATGACTTGGCCACCATGAATAATGCTGCAATGAACATAGGGCTGCATATATCTTTCTAAATAAATGTTTGGGTAGATATGCAGAAGATGGTTTACTGGATCATATGGTAACTCTGTTCTTAATTTTTTGAGAAACTTCCTTACTGTTTTCCATGGTGGCTGTACCAGTTTTCTTTCCCACCAGCAGTGAATGAGGGTTTCTTTAAAGCATTTATTACTTGTCTTGTTGAAAATAGCCATTCCAACAGATGTGAGGTGTGATCTGATTATAGTTTTGATTTGAATTTCCCTAATAGCTAGTGAAGTTGAGCATCTTTTCATATACCTGTTTGTCATTTGTATGTCTTCTTGGGAGAAGTGTCCAGGTCCCCTACCCATTTCTTTCTTTCGTTTTTCAAATGATGAAAACTGTAATTTTATTCGTTTTTACCTTATTCATCTTGATGCTCTGTTGTCAGGTGCATACACATTATTAGTTTTTATGTCTTTTTGAAGAATTGATCCATTATTATTATGCAGTGTTCCTATTTATCTCTGATAATATTCCTGGCTGGAGTCTGCTTTACTGAAATTAATATAGTTACTCTAGTTTTTTTTTTTAAATCCTGACCTGAGGATATTTTTTTTATTTCTTTATTGTTTAAAGTATAACATATGTCTCCTTTTCCCCCCATTGACCTCTCCTTGGTTGTTTTCACCACCCCAGCACATGCCCTCATCCCCCTACTGTCTGTGTCCATGGGTTATGTTTATATGCATGCATACAAGTCCTTTGGTTGATCTTTCACCTCCCCCCATCGCCTTCCCTCTGAGCTTGGATGGTCTGTTCGATGCTTCTAAGTCTCTGGATCCACTTTAGTTAATCAGTTTATGTTGTTCATTATATTCCACAAATGAGTGAGATCATGTGATATTTATCTTTTTCCAACCGGCTTATTTCTCTTAGCATAATGCTCTCCAGGTCCATCCATGCTGTTGCAAATGGTGAGTTCTTTCTTTTTTACAGCCATGTAATATTACATTATATAAATATACCACAGCTTTTTTATCCACTCATCTGCTGATGGGCACTTAGGCTGCTTCCAAATCTTAGCTATTGTAAATTGTGCTGCTATGAACATAGGGGTGCATATATCCTTTCTGATTGGTGTTTCTGGTTTCTTGGGATATATTCCTAGAAGTGGAATTACTGGTTCAAATGGGAGTTCATTTTTAATTTTTTGAGGAAACTCCATACTGTTTTCCACCGTGGCTGCACCAGTCTGCATTCCCACCAGCAGTGAAGGAGGGTTCCTTTTTCTCCACATCCCCGCCAGAGCTTGTTGTTTGTTGATTTGTTGATGATAGCCATTCTGACAGGTGTGAGATGGTACCTCATTGTTGTTTTGATTTGCATCTCTCAGATGATTAGTTACTTTGAGCATGTTTTTATATGTCTCCCCATTTCTTAATGGGATTGGTTTTTTGTTGTTGTTGAGTTGCATGACTTATTTATATGTTTTGGATATTAACCCCTTCTCACAGCTGTTGTTTGCAAGTATTTTCTCCCATTTGGTTGGTTGCCTTTTTAAAATATATATATTTTATTGATTTTTTTACAGAGAGGAAGGGAGATGAGAGAGAAACATCGATCAGCTGCCTCCTGCACACCCGCTACTGGGAATGTGCCCACAACCCAGATACATGCCCTTGACCGGAATCAAACCTGGGACCCTTGAGTCCACAGGCCGACACTCTATCCACTGAGCCAAACTGACCCGGGCGATTGCTTTTTTGTTTTATTGATGGTTTCTTTTAATGTGTGAACAATTTTTAATTTGATATAATCCCATTCATTTTTTTTCTTTTATTTCCCTTGACCAGATGTCTTCACTAGCGAATTCTACTAAACATTAAAAAAAAGATATAATTAATACCTATACTTTTTTAATTGAAAATATATTTTTATTGATTTTTTTACAGAGAGGAAGGGAAAGGGATAGAGAGCTAGAAACATCAATGAGAGAGAAATATCGATCAGCTGCCTCCTGCACACCTCCTACTGGGGATGTACCCTCAACCAAGGTACATGCCCTTGACTGGAATCAAACCTGGGACCTTTCAGTCCACAGGCCGACACTCTATCCACTGAGCCACACCAGTTAGGGCAATACCTATTCTCCTCAAACTCTTCCAAAAAAAGAAGAATAGATAATGCTTCCTAACATTTTATGAGGCAGACATAACCCTGATACCCAAACCTGGCAAGGATAACACAAAAAAGAAAACTATAAGCCAATGTCTCTGATGAATACAGATGCAAAAATCCTAAACAAAATACTAGCACTACCTAGCCAGCGTGGCTCAGCTGTTGAGTGTCAATCTATGAACCAGGAGGTCACAGTTTGATTCCTGGTCAGGACATATGCCTGGGTTGCAGGCTCATTCTTCATTGTTGGGGAGATGTGTGCATGAGGCATCCAGTTGATGATTCTTTCTCATCAGTGATGTTTTTTATCTCTCTCTCCCTCTTCCTTCCTCTGAAATTGATAAAAATATATTAATAAACAAACAAAATATTAGCAGATTGAATACAACAATACATTAAAAATAATACATCACTATAAAGTAGGGTTCATTCTAGGTGCACAAGGATGATTCAACATACAAAGATCAAGCAATGTAATATACCACATTAACGAAAGAAAGAATAAAATTGTGATCATATCAATAGATGCAGAAAATGCATTTGATAAGAAATGACATCCATTTGAGATTAGAACACTCAATAAATGGGTATAGAAGGTAAGTACTTCAACATTAGAAAGAACCATATATGGCAAAGCCTCAGCTAATATACTCAATAGTGAAAAAACTCAAAGCTTTTACTCTAAGATCAGGAACAAGACAAGGATATCCAATCTCACCACTCTTATTCAACACAGTATTAGAAATTTTAACCAGAGCATTCAGGCAAGAGAAATAAATAACAGGAATCTAAATCTGGAATGGAGAAAAATTGTCACTTTTTGTAGATGACCTGGTTCTTTATATAGAAAACCCTGAAGACTCCATCAAGAAATTATTATAATCAATAAACAAATACAGTAAATATGCAGGATACAAAATCAATGTATAAAATCCACTGCATTCCTATATACTAACAATGAAACTTTAGAAAGATAAATGAAAAAAAAACACAACCCAATTCCTTTGCAATGCAACAAAAAAATTAAATACCTAGCAATAAACTTAACAAAGGATGTGAATGACCTATACACTTAAAACTACAGCGCATTTTTAAAAGAGGTTGAAAAAGACACAAAGAAATGGAAAGATATTCTGTGTCCATGGTTTGGAAGAATCAACGTAGTTAATATAGTCATATTACCCAGAGCAATACACAGACAATGTAATCCTCATCAAAATCTCAATGACTTTTTTTCCCCAGAAATAGAACAAAATATCTGTTTTTTATGGAATTATAAAATACCCCAAATGGCCAAAAAAAAAAAAAAATCCTGATAATAAAGATGGAAGCTGGAGGTATCACACACCTGACTTTCAATTATACTACAAAGCAATAATAATCAAAACAGTATGATATTGGCAGAAAAACAGACACAGACCATTGGAACAGAATTGAGAGTCCAGAAATAAACCCACATGTGTATGAGCAAATAATTTTTGACAAAGAAGTTTAAAACATGCCATGAAGAGAAGAAAGCCTCTTCAATAAATGGTGCTGAGAAAATTGGAAAGCTGCAATGCAAAAGAATGAAACTAGACTAATGTCTATTCCCTTATGCAAAAGTTAACTTTAAATGGATCAAAGACCTAAATATAAGACCTAACACACCAAATTACACAGGAAAAAATAGTTAATGAACTTATAGACCTTGATATTAGAAAGGACATTATGAATTTGACCCCCAAATGCAAGGGAAATAAAAGTAAATGAATAAGACTGTATCATCATTATTCTTGTAAGTGACAGGACTAGTAGGGAAACCAAAGTGCTTTGTTCAGGTCCGAAATCATTGTCTCGTGAAATCAAAGAATAAGTTCACGGACTAAGAGGCAAACAAAAGCGAAAAAGCAGAGTTTATTGAGAAATAGACAGACTCCCTCTAGCAAGGAAGGGACCCAGGTGGGTTGCCAGGGAAGCACTCTGACTAGGGGTATATACATGCCCTGCTGACTTCTGATTGGTTCTCCCTCTTCTTCGCTCTTTACCTAGGGATAGAGGAAGCTCTCTGTCTGGGGGTAGAAGGGGCTCTCTGAATAGAACTATTGATTCTTCCCTGCCCAGTTGGGTTGCCCCAGCAACTAGTCAGCAAGCTATATCCTGTTATTCTTGGACTTCCCTATTTCCCTTCCCTCCTGTGGTCCCATCCCTAACTATCTATCACTCTTCTATCTCCTCAGTAGGAGCAAGATAGTATATTAGTTTTGGGACACATTTATGGTACAGTAAATTTGCAGTGCCAGCTGATTTTTACTTATCTTGTCCAAATTTTGTAACCAGTATTTTAAATATCTGGCACTAATCTGTGGTTATTGAAGTTTAATTTTATGATTGGAATAACTAAGTTTTATGATTTTAATTTTACTGCCTTAACTTTTCTGTCATTTTTTTTTTCCATAAGTTTAATACTAAGCCCTAGAATCAGGATTCAATTCTGAATTATAATTTTCTTCAGATGGGTACAAATAGTTCATTTTGTGTTTTTTTATTTCATGATGTAATTTCCAGGAAATTGTAGGGGAAATGGGTATTACCAATACATTTTTTTTCGGTAGTTCAAATTGTCTTGCAATTCTTGGCCTAGAAACAAATAAGTAATTCTAATATTTTTCTAAGGAATCTTTAGATTTATTATACTTAGGGCCAAAAGAGCCCATTGAAAAGAGGGCATAAGGATCAACCTTAGGCAAAATTGGCCATTAACATTTTTTTCACGTGCATTCGCCTATATCAGTGGTCGGCAAACCACGGCTCACGAGCCACATGCGGCTCTTTGGCCCCTTGAGTGTGGCTCTTCCACAAAATACCACGTGGGGGCGTGCACGTACAGTGCGATTGAAACTTCATGGCCCATGTGCAGAAGTCGGTTTTCAGCCTGGGCGAGTCTATTTTGAAGAAGTGGCATTAGAACACTCAAGGGGCCAAAGAGCCGCCTGTGGCTCGGGAGCCGCGGTTTGCCGACCACTGTCCTATATTCTGTTTATTCCGTTTCTTTTCCATCCATTGGGTAGTGTTCCTTCTGACTCCTCCATATCCCCTTGACTCCCTAACGCTGGGTACTATCAGAAAGCACCCTTCTTCAGAAGTGGAATTTTATATGCTTTTTGCTACACCATTTCTTCTTCCACTCCACTAATATCATTCTGGCTCTTGATAAACAACTAGTTGTTGTGTTCATTCTTCATGCTTTTCTCCTCAGCCCTGCTCCAGTTCCACTTTCTACCAAGCCATTAGCGCCTTGTTTGTCTCAAAGATATGCTACTGACTTCTGAGCCAAAGAAAGGGTTCCTGGCAGAAGGGGTTGGGACTGGGCCACTTCAGGGGGGCCTCCCAAGAGACTTTATCTTCAGGCACAACATGGTGGCGTGGGAATCATCCTGAATGTATTTTTTTAAAAATATTTCATGTCTATTTGTTCATCCGTTCATTTATTCACTGATTCATTTCAATTCATATTTATGTCTATACTTATTACGCATTAACTATGTCCCAGGCATTATGTAACATGCTAGGGATATAAACAATTCTATTTACCTTCTACCATTTGCTTATAGTCTAGTAGAATCACTAGATTATAAGGCTCAATGGAAAGAAAGACATGTTTATAGTAAGGCTAGAGGCCCGATGCATGAAATTCATGCAAGAGTTGGCCTTCCTTCTCCTGGCTGCCGGCACCCTGGCCCAGGCTTCCCTCTTGCCACCGGCAGGCACCCAGGACCCAGGCTTCCCTCGCAGCCCCTGCTTCATCCGGAAGGACGTCCAGTCTAATTAGCATGTTATGCTTTTATTATTATAGATATGTTGCGCATTAAAAAGAGTTTGCATGAGTTGCTTTGTGAGCATAAAGGCAGTCTTTTAAAGTAGTGCCAAGGATGTGATGGTTTTGGAAGAAGTCACATTTGAGTTGAGTCTTGAAGGAGTATATGGAGGAATTATTATAAGATTAAGAGAAAAGGACTTTCAGAAGAGAATGAGGGCATGAATTCTGTAATCTTGAATCTTAGTAGGAGTGTTGAATAAATGTGCAAAAGGATTACTCTTAGCAGTAACATATGAGAATACCAATTTCCTTGTGGCTTTGCCAGCAAATAGCATTGTAATTTACTAAATACTTACTACTTGAATAAACAAAAATCAATTTCATTGTTATTTAAATGTTCATGTTTTTGCTAGTAAGAATAAACGTTTTTCCCACTATGTCTTCTAGCAGTACTTTTTTGTTCATGTATTATTGAATTTTAGTGTTTTCAATTTCTATAATGTCTTTAAATACTAAAGGTAGAACTGCTGTAAATACATATTTTTTCAGTCTACTTTTATTACTTTAAAACAGATATTTTACAAATTAAGGAATTTTCTTTAAATTATTATATTATTTAGTATTTTAACTAAAGTATATGTTTAAATATATCTTATGTCTTTTCATAGACATAGTCATATAATTTAAGGTAATGTGTTAAAGATATGAATATAATATTTTCCCATCATACTTCTTTTAGCCATAGTTATGAAGTATAATAAGGCCATGGTCTTTTCTTTGAGAAACTGGTTTATAGATTTGAGTTCATTTGGTCTTTGTGTGTAAGTTACACCCTTTATTCATTATATGATTTCTTACGTGGGTATCATTAAATTGTTGCTTTGGAACCTAAAAACTTGGAAAGCAATCTGAGGTTTAAATCCTTCAAGGTCTTTATTATTTATCTACTACTATTTACAGTTTATGTGTTTACCTAATTTAACAATACGTTGTTTTTTATTGGATTATCTTTATTGAGGTTTTCCAAAGCATTAAATTCAGTTTCCTAAAAAAGAGCATTCTGCTCTTTTATTTTTGAATTTATATTTTATTATATTACTTAATACTTATTTTAATCATGAATTCTCCATAATAAGAGGAATATATAAGTTCAAACAGAGGACAACATATGGCATACTCAGATTAATTTAACAAGGATTTATTAAAGGGCTTATATACAAAGATATAGGCAAGTTGTAGAAAAACCCTAAGGGATTATGCAACGTATGCAATCCTCAAGAGTAGTTACCCTAAGGTCATGCTCCTTATTCTGACTTGTCAGTACTTAACCCCAACAGGAAGCCTACGATGTATATTGATGTGCATGGTGTAGCTCACTTTGGTAGGACAGACAGGAGCATGAGAAGAGTGGAGAGCAGCTCTGGAAAAGCAAGTGAGCGATGTCTGGCACTTGTGAACTAACACAATTGGTCCCGATTTAGCATAGTGCAGCATTGTATACAAGTCACATGGGCTCATATTCACTGTACTAAGGGTCTTGGTCAGTTTGTTTAATAAAGGGAATGAGAAACACCGTCATCCAGTGAGTGAGATATGAGAGCGTTTAGTCAGTTTTGCCCCTAAATTGCCAGGAACATACTTTCTGCAAATTTGTTCTGGTGCTTTATATCCAGGTTAGGATTTTTGTCTAGATTTTTCTAACTCTTCCTAAATTAGTGCAGCTTTCTTATCCTCTAAGGCTCCATTTTCCATATCTGAATTAAATATCCAGATAAATAAATTAGACTGTTAGAATTTCTTTATTATATTCTAGAAAATTTCAATAAAATTTTTGGAAAGATTTTCCCTGATGGTTTGAGTAGCTGTTATATTCCATGGGGTTGTTTTAATTATGATTATTGGTTTTTTTCCTCTCCCTTTTTATTATGTAATAGTTGATACATACAAAATAATTTCTATGATGTCTTCGCAAGTTCTGAAACATGATACAGCAAACATTGTGAATACTCACCCAATAAAAGCATTAGAACATTACCAGTAAAATGAACTTATTTTTACAATTTAATATTTCACTAATATATCTCACTATATTTTATTGTCAATAGGCATGTTTGTTTGTTTTTTTCTATTGCAAACAATAATAAAATATTTTTGTAGTTTTTGTATATATTTGTTGGTGCTCATATGCAAGAGTTCCCCTAGGGTTTTCATTGGAAATGAAATAGCTCAGTCACAGGGTATGCATGTTCAATGTTATGAGACAATGCCAAAATATTTTCCAAAATAATGCATCAGTTTACATTTCTACCAGCACAGATAAGTGTTCCACTTTCTAGATATGCTCATCAACATTTGTTAGTTGACTCTTTTTTTTTTTTTAATATCAGGCTAATGGGTAAAAAATAATATCTTATAATGGCCTTAATTTGTATTTCCTGGATTAATAACCAGATTAATTAGTCTCAATTCTTTACATATAATATACACGTTGTTGCATAGATAGATAGATAGATAATTAAATAGCAAAATCATTCTCCTAGTTTGTGATTATATATAGTACATACATTCTTCCAATTTATGCTTTTTTTAACTTTCTTTAAGAAACTTTTGATGAAGTTAAGTTGGTAATTTATCATTTTTTTCTTTTAAGGCTAGAAAATATTTTCAGTCCTGCAACTGCAAAATCATTTTCTTTTATTTTCTACTAAAAGTTTAAAGTTTTTACTTTTCCATTTAAATCTTAATTCCATTGGGAATATCTTTTTTGTGAATAGTATGGTGGGGCTCAATTTCTTTTTATTTTATACTAGAGGCCCAGTGCATGATTGAATCATGCACGTGTAGGGTCCCCTACACGCTTTCACTTTCAATCACGGGGGAGCTGGGTGCCTGTTCCCTGGTGCCTGAGTGGACAGGCACCCAGCTCCCATGCTTTTGCTTTTGATCGCTGGTGCCTGAACGGACAGGCACCCAGCTCCCCTGCTTTTGATGGTCCGCGACAGGACGTGAGCTCGCTGCCCCAGAGGCCCCTTCTGTGCCGCAGCACAGCCATGGCGCAGACGCTGAGCTCGAGCCGCCGCTAGCGACGTGAGCTCAGCGTCCCGCCAGCCCAATCGGCCACCCCGGCCACCCCGAGTCCTGCCCCCCTGTGCCTCCTGGCCAATCGCGGGCATAGCGAAGGTACAGTCAATTTGCATATTTGTCTATTATTAGGTAGGATTATTAGGTAGGATATCTAACTGATAATTCTAGCACTGTTTTTGAAGAGTCCATGCTTTCTCACTCATATACTAGAACTTCTACTACAGTGTTAAAAGAAAGACTCATAGTAGGCATTTTTGTTTTATTTCTGTTTTTAAAGGGAGTATCTCTAATGCTTTTGGAAGATAGTGGATAAGATTAAAACTATCATTTTTAAGTGATGGAAGTAGATGATGATCCCTATGAAATGCTTTTTTTTCCATTGATGTATGGCCTTATTTCTGGGCTTTACTCTATTCTCTTGGTAAATTAGTCTATCTTTGAATCTCACTATCTTAATTACAATAGAATTCCTAAGACTTTATTTTTATTTAGAAGTGTCTTGGCTGTTCCTAGGCTGTTATTTTTCCTTATGAATTTATAAACACCTTGGCAGTTTACACAAAAGTTTATAGCTTTCCTGCTGCTAAATTTCCATTGCATGTTGTAATTAAACCCTAATTCAGCATAGTAAAAATATATTATTCTTATACCTGCTGGCTTCGGTTTACTAACATTTAGGACTTTGGTCTATCTTTTCCTTTCTCAAACAGTACTTTTCTGATTGAGTCATTAGAGTGGGAGTGTTTTTGTTTGATATTATGTAAGATGGAAAGATAAGTTACTTCAAAAGTTGGTAGAATTTGCCTCTTGCATATAATGCATGGCTTTTCTTTCTTTTTCTTTTTGAAATGTTATTTACTACTGTTTCATCTTATTTTACCTCTCAATTTCCCATTGAGCAGTTTACATTATTTTTAGTTACTTGTAACTTTCATCTAAATTTTGAAATATTTTGTTGCAATGTTTATATTATTCTGTTTTTATTTCCACTGATTTTTAAATATTTTTTGTTTGCTTTTCTCTCCGACTTGTGTGGTAAATGGGTAAGGCAGTCTGCCAAAAATTTTTATGAATATTATTACATTATTTTTTCCATTTTATTTGTGAGAAAGAAATTCTGTGAGAATAAGTAACTGTCTCAAAGTCCCATAGTCGGTGGTGGAACTGAATTGCACTTGTTTTCTTTAAGCATTACACAGGCTCTTGTTAGTGGAACACAATATCCATTTTCTAATCCCTGAGATGAAGAAAGTGAGCCATGACATTTGTCGTAAAGACTCCATTTGGAGGGGGAAGGGGAAATTACCTCTTTTTACCCTACTTTGTCCAGAAGTTCCTGCTCTAATCATGTTTGTCTCAAACTGTGCTGAATTTCAGTCTTCCTAATGACACGAGAAAATGCAAATAAATCTGATCTGTCTCATTCCATATGTAGACACTGCCCCTCATAATTGCTGATCCTTCCTCTAAATGAAGGGAAGCTAACTGGTCTAATCTGTTTAAAACATCTTTTATATTCTGAGGTCTTCAGAGGTTATTTGTGCATTTCAACAAATTACTAGATATAATTAATGTTTAAAGAAATTTAAAGTAAAAAAAAAAACACATAAAACTCTCGCTAATAAAATATTTTGCCTTCTATCTGTGACTTTGAAACATATTTTAAAGTATTCCAGTTTACATTTTCATCCATTATTGAAAATCCTAATACATTCTACTTTGAGCTCTAGAGAAATGTCATTATATAGCTATTCTTACTGCAGCTTTTCCCTGTGTGCACAAAATAAAACTTCAGATTATGTGTTTGACTCAGAGAAACATACTGCGGTGGCTCTGGTTGCCTTTGTGTAATGACTAGATATCCCCCCATATATAGTCATTGGTTGTGCTCAGCCACTCCCTGGACTGCAAAATTCATGTGAAACTTGAAACAGTTCACTTTTTACATGTCCACTAACACTTAGCATTTTACAATGGACAGACTGTTTTATGTTTCCCTAAATATTTACTTGGTCACATCTTATTCATTTTAATGTGCTTCAGTAAGTACAGCTTATCCTTAAAATTTCTTTTGTTTAGCAGATTAGAAAACAAGAATTTCCAGTTTTTCAGGCTATTTAATTTGGGATCATTCATGTTGGCCTTAAGCTTCAGCTTTGGAAAGTTTGCCATTTTATTATATCTTTTCCATTTTTTGTCAGATAAGTTAATACAAAGATTATTATAATGTCTGTCCTATTTATCTTAATCATTCTCTTTGTTATTTTGATTATTTTTGATGTTAGGTACAGAACAACATCATCTATACACTGAGTGGCCAGATTATTATGATCTCTGAACGCATAATAATCTAGCCACTCAGTGTGTGTGTGTGTGTGTGTGTGTGTGTGTGTGTGTGTGTGTGTATGTATATATATATATATACACATATATATGTGTGTGTGTGTGTGTATATATATATATATATATATATATATATATATATATATATATATATATATTAGAGGCCCAGTGCATGAATTCGTGCATGGGTGGGGTCCTGCCAGCCTGGCCAGGGGGAGGGGACATGGGCAGTTGGCCAGCCTGCCTGCTGGTCGAACTCCTGGTCAAGGGGACAATTGGCATATTAGCCTTTTATTATATAGGATATACACTGAGTGGCCAGATTATTATGCATTCAGAGATCACACAAATCTGGCCACTCAGTGTATATATAAAAGGCTAATATGCAAAGTGTCCTTGTGGAGTTGGACTGGGAGACCAGGAGTTCTATAGCTCGCTATGATGTGTGCTGACCACCAGGGGGCAGTGTGGAACAAAGGAAGGCCCCAGCCTGCAGCCAGAAGGCCCTGATCGGCCCTGATCACTGGCCAGGCCTAGAGACCCTACCCATTAACAAATTTTGTGTACCGGGCCTCTAGTTGGTATATATTTCTCTCATAGTTTTTTCCAATATTGATTTCTACTTGAGTCAAACTTGATAGAAATTCTTACTTATTTTAGTTTTAAGTTACAGTTAACACAAGCATTGTTGAAATCCATTTTATCTACAACTGCTTGATTATTTTGAAATTATGTACTCCAAAATGTTGAGCCACTAAAATTTTTGCAAGAGAAAAAAGATAATCACTTTTTCCCCCTTTCTATGTCAGACTTCATAAATCAAACACATTTTGGTATGTGGACTTAGGATAATTTCTTGTTAATTGTAATCATTCACAAAAATAAGAATACTATTTAGCATGTTAAAATAGTTATAGATTTTATAGGCAGACTGCAACAATTCCATTATTTTGTTATGGTGGGATCATTGTGAGCCTGGAAGAAATTCAGAGTTTGTGACTTGACTTTAGGGTTGAGGTTCAGTCTCCTTCCAGCTGACGTTTTATATTTCAAATCAGTCAGCCTTTATTTCTTTATTTAGTGTTTCTGGCGGGGTGGTGGTGGGGGGGGGAGTGTTGTGCTTCAAGCAAAGTCCCACCAAACACCCACACAGCATTCTGATTTTTCTCTTTTCTAGTCCCTAATGCATTTACTTTCCTGAAGATTAGTGCTTTCTTTTTCTTTAATAAACACTTAAAAATATGTTACTTGCAGTTGTAATTCAACACAAAGAGTTGAAAGCCTTTCTTATAACCTATTTTAGATTTCACTTTACTTATATTTAAAAACTTAAAAAAAACAGGTTATTTATTTAAGTAGTATTCACTTATTGTTTCCCTTTAATAATGTATTTTCTTTCTAAAGAAAGATGTGAAGTGGTTACAAAAATAAGTACAACAAAAATTATGAAGTGAAGAAATAGAGCAAAAGGCATATATCAGTGTAAAATTTAAAATGAAACAAGGAGCACAGTTAATGCATACAATGTACTTCCTAGAGATGGATCACAAACTGAGCTCTTCCTAACCACAGATGCCACAAGAGAAATATGATCATTTACATGATTCACACAGTGTCTATCATACCAAACTGGTGGACTCATGGGTATTAAGGTTATGGTGAAATGAACACTTTTAATAATACTATTCTCTTAAATGCAATAATATGTTTCACTGGGCTTTTCTTATATGTTTCTTAATTTATTGTGATGGCATATCAGAAAAGGTTCATATAAACAAATTTAGTTATTGGAAAGATCAAACTATTCTAGTATAGTACAATACCATCTGATCGTCTGACCAAGTCAGAGGGTATGCTTCAGATTATGCAAATGATGTGCAGTCTTCAAAATGGGAGTTGTTGGACTCATGGATGGGCCTAAGGGAAATAAGTCAGACAGAGACAGACAAATACCATATGGCTTTACTTATATTGTGGAGTCTAGAAAAACACAACAACAATAACAAATGAATAAACAAAACAGAAACAGACCCATAGATATAGAGAACAACCTGATGGTTGCCAGAGAGGAGGGGCTAGAGTATGGGTGAAAAAAAAAAGCAAAATCGTAAGTAGAAGGTAGTCCAATGAAGGTGACTTTCACCTTTTTAAATCTCATACACATAAAAATCTTAAAACAAAACAAAAATGCTATGAGAGGTGTGTGTGAGTGGGGAGGGGGTGATGATTGATGACCAACAAATAAAGAAGAAAAAAATTAAAAATAATAATAATTCTAACAAATATTTTCAAATTATTTGATTATCAGAAAGACTATTTGAAATATTCACCTCTACTACTATCAAATATGTAACTATTATGCCTTAAAATAGTAGATATCATTAATCCACTATATGTACATTTATTTTTTTATTTAACTTAGTTATTTTTAAAATTTTTATTATGTACTAGAGGCCCAGTGCACAAAATTCGTGCACGGGGGCGGGGAGGGGTGTCCCTCAGCCCAGCCTGCACCCTCTCCAGGACTGCAGGCTCCCAACTGCTCGCATGCCTGCCTTCCTGATTGCCCCTAACCGCTTCTGCCTGCCAGCCTGATCACCCCCTAACCACTCCCATGCCAGCCTGATTGATGTCTAACTGCTCCCCTGCCAGCCTGTTTGCCCCCAACTTCCCTCCTCTGCCAGCCTGGTCACCCCTAACTGCCCTCCCCTGCAGGGTTGATCACCTCCAACTGCCCTCACTTGCAGGCCTGGTCCCTCTCAACTGCCCTCCCTTGCAGGCCTGGTGCCTCCCAACTGCTCTTCCCTGCTGGCCATCTTGTGGTGGCCATCTTGTGTCCACATGGGGGCAGGCTCTTTGACCACATGGGGGTAGCCATCTTGTGTGATGGAGTGATGGTCAATCTGCATATTACTCTTTTATTAGATAGGATTGATTTCAGGTGTGTAGTTTAGTGGGTAGACTTGATATTCCAGTACCCCAACTGGCATCGTATGTAGTTATCACAATATTATTGACTCTATTTTCTATGCTCTATTAATTCCCATTGACTATTTTCTAACTACCAATTTGTTCTTCTTAGTCCCTTCACCACTTTCACCCAGTCCTCCAAACCCCTCCCCCACCAAACTCAGCAACCAGCAGTTCTCTCTCTGTATCTATGAGTCACTTCAATTTTGTTTGTTCATTTATTTTGTTCTTTAGAATCCACGTATACGTGAAATCATCATATGGTATTTTGTGGAATCACTGAGTTGTAAGGCATATCCATTCATAATTTTTTGAGGACACTCAATATTTTTTTCCATAGTGGCTTCACTAATCCGCATTCCTACCAAAAGTGCACAGGAGTACATTTTTCTCCACATCCTTGCCAACACTTCTCATTTGCGGGTTCAGTGATGGTAGCCATTCTGTCAGGTGTGAGGTGATATCTTATTATGCTTTTAATTTCTATTTCTCTGACAATTAGAGACACTGAGTTGAGCATCTTTGCGTGTCTATTGGTCTTCTGCATGTTCTCTTTGGAGAAGTGCCTATTCAGATCTTCCCATTTTTTAATTGGATTGATTTGTGGGTTTTTTGTACATTTCTTTTTTTTTTTCTGAGTAGTATGAATTCTTTATAAATTTTTTATATTAACCTCTTATCAGAAGTATCATTGGCAAATATTTTCTTCATTCTTTTATGGTTTCTTTGCTGTGCAAAACTTTTTAGTTTGATGTAATCCTATTTGTTTATCTTTTATTTTGTTTCCCTTGCCAAGGAGATATATTAGGAAAAATATTGTTAAGAGAAATGTCAGAGATTTCCTGACTATGTTTTCTTCCAGAATTTGTGTGGTTTCAAGTCTTACATTTAAGTCTTTAATCCATTTTGAGTTTATTCTTCTATAAGTTGTAAGGGGGTGGTCTAGTTTCATTTTTTGCACATATCTGTTCATTTGTTCTAGCACCATTTACTGGATAGTCTGCCTTTATCCCATTATATGTTCTAGCCTCCTTTAATCAATATTAATTAACCAAATACACATGGGTTTATTTCTGGGCTCTTATTCTTTCCCATTGATCTGTATCGCTGTGAATTATTTGTTTGTTTGTGTTTTTTTGTTTGTTTGTTTGTGTGTTTTTGCTAGTACCATAGTTTTGACTACTATGGCCTTATAGTATAGTTTGATATCAGGTAGTGTGATTCCTCCCAATTTGTTCCATTTTCTAAAGATTGCTGTTGCCATTTAGGGTCTATTGTGGGTCCATATAAATTTTTGAAATATTGTTCTAGCTCTGTGAAATGGTCATTAGTATCTTCACAGGAATTGTGTTGAATCTGTAGATTTCTTTGGGTAGTATAGACATTTTAATTATATTAATTCTTCCTGGTCATGAACATGGTATATGCTCCTACTTATTTTGTATCTTCTTTAATTTCTTTCTTCAGTGTCTTACAATTTTAATAGTATAGGTCCTTTACATCCTTGGATGAATTTAGTTTTAGGTGTTTTATTTTACTTTTGATGCCATTGTAAGTGGGAATGTTATTCTTAGTTTCTGTTTCTGAGAGTTCATTAATGGTATAAAAATGCAACCACTTTCTGCAGATTAACTTTTATCCTTCTATATTATTGAATTCATTTATCAGTTCTAGTAGTTTTTTGGTGAAGTCCTTAGGGTTTTCCATATACAGTATCATGTCACACACATATGAAAGCTTTACTTCTTTCTTTCACATTTGGATGCCTTTTATTTCTTCCTCTTGTCTGATTGTGGTTAGGACTTCCAGGTCTATGTTGAATTATAGTGGTGAAAATGGAGATCCCTGTCTTATTCCTGATCTTAAGAAAAACACTTTTAGTTTTTCCTTATTGAGTATGATATTGACTGTGTGTTTGTCATATTATGTTGAAGTATGTTCCCCTTATTCCCACTTTACTTAGAGTTTTTATTATAAACTAGAGGCCCGGTGCATGAAAATTCATGCATTGGAGTGGGGGGGTCCCTCAGCCTGGCCTGCCCCCTCTCACAGCCCAGGAGCTCTCAGGGGTGGGAGGCAACCTGGCCATCAGGGGAAGGCGATGCCCCATCACACCTCAGGTGCTGCCATTGCTAGCAGCGCAAGCCTTGGCCAACCTTGGTTACCTGAGCCTCGGGCTGCCCTGGGTGGCTCTGCAGCCGCCATCCGAGGCGTGCCTGTGCCTCGGGCCAGCCCTGGGTGGCTGAGGGGTTGAGGAGACTTGGGGACTCCAGAGGCAGGTGCGGCAAGGTCCCAGCAGGGCTGAGGGGACTGGGCACTGCCATCTTGTGGCTGTGGGTGCCGCCATCTTTGAGGGCATGACAGTCAATTAGCATATTCCCTCCTTATTGGCTGTGGGTGCCACCATCGTTGAGGGCAGGGCAGTCAATTAGCATACTCCTTCCTTATTGGCTGTGGGCGCCGCCATCTTTGCGACAGCATGAGGGTCAATTAGCATAGTCCCTCTTTATTAGATAGAATGGTTGCTGTATTCCATCACATCCTTTTTCTGCATCTACTGATATGATCATGTGGTTTTTATTCTTCATTTTGTTTATGTGGTGTATCATTTTAATTGATTTGCAGATTTTGTACCAATCTTTCATCCCAAGAATAAATCTGACTTGATCTTGGTGTATGATAGTCCCAATGTATTGCTGGAGGAAGTTTTGCTAATATTTTGTTGAGAATTCATCAGGAATATTGGTCTATAATTTTTTTTTCTTTGTAGTATCTTTATCTAATTTTAAAATTAGAGTAATGCTGGTCTTGTAAAATAAGCTTGGAAATCCTCACTCTTCCTGAAGTTTTTGGAATATTTTGAGAAGGAAAGGTGTTAGCTCTTCTTTAAATGTTTGGTAAAATTCACCTGTGAAGCCATATTGTCCAGGATTTCTATTTTATGGCAGGTTTTTTTTTTTGTTTTTTTTTTATTGCCACTTCAATTTCATTAGTTTAATTGGCATGCTCAGCATTTCTCAGTCTGTCTCATTCACTTCTGGAAGAATGTATGTTGTAGGAATTTGTCCATTTTGTTCAGGGATTTCCAATTTGTTGGCATATAGTTGTTTGTTATATCTATAATAAGAAAAGTATAATATGCTAATTAACCAGATGTACTTATGGACGGCCTTCTGGACGAAGCTGGGGCTGTGAGGGAAGCCCGGGTCCCAGGTGCCTGGCAGCAGCTGGAGGGAAGCCTGAGTTTTGGGTGCCTGCTGGCGGCTGGAGGGAAGCCTGGGTCCCGGGTGCCAGAGGGAAGCCGGTGCCAGCAGCCGGGTGAAGGAAGGCTACTCTTGCATGAATTTTGTGTATCAGGTCTCTAGTTTTTTTATAATCCTTTGTATTTCTGTGGTGTCAGTTTTACTTTTCTTATTTTATTTCTTATTTTATTTATTTATGTTCTCTTTGTTGTTTTTTTATGAGTCTGTTTAGAGGTTTGTTGATCTTGTTTATCTTTTCAAAGAACCAGTTCTTGGTTTCATTGATCTTTTGAATTGTATTTTTATTTTCTGTCATTTATTTCCACTCTAATGCTTATCTATTTCCTTCCTTCTACTCACTTTGGGATTTGTTTATTGCTGTTTTTCTAGTTCCTTTAAGTATAAGGTTAAATTGATTATTTAGGATTTTTCTTATTCTTGAGGTAGGCTGTGTTGCTATGAATTTTCCTCTTAGAACTTCTTTCACTGTGTCCAATAGGTTTTGGGTTGTTGTGTGTTCATTTTTATTTCTCTCAAGATATCTTTCAATATCTTTCTTGATCTCATTTTTGTCCCATTCATTGTTTAGTAACATGTTATTTAGCTTCCATGTTTTTGTATGTTTTTCAGCTTTTTTCTTATAATTGATTTCTACTTTAATACTGTTGTGGTTGGAGAATATGGTTGATTTCAATTTTTGAATTTGGTCTGGACTAAGATGTCTTTCTTTTGCAGCTCCTAAGATTCTCTCTTTGTTTTTAACCTTTGCCATTTTAATTATGATATGCCTTGGTATGGGCCTCTTTGAGTTCATCTTATTTGAGATTCTCTATGCTTCCTGGACCTGTGTGCCTGTTTCCTCCACCAGATTAAGGACATTTTTAACCATTATTTCTTCAAAGTCCTGGTATATTTCTTTTATATCTGGTTCTTATGATATGGATATTGTTATGCTTCATATTTTCACTGAATTTCTTTACACTATTCTTATTTTTTAAATTCTTTTTTTTTTCATGCTGCTCTGATTGGGTGTTTTCTGCTACCTTGTCTTTCAAATCACTGATTCAGTCCTCTGCTTCATTTAGCCTGCTGTTGATTCCTTCCAGTGCATTCTTCATTTCTGATACTGTAGTCTTCATTTATGATTGATTCTTTTTTATAGTTTCTATACTTTTTTCATGCCTTTGATGTTCTTGATAAGTTCCTTGAGCAACCTTATAATTACTGTCTTGAACTCTGTATCTTGTTTGCTTCCATTTCATTTAGTTCTTTTTCTGGGATTTTCTTCTTTTATTTTGGGCATGTTTCTCTGTATTCCCACTTTGAATGTCTCAGTATTTTTTTCTGTGTACTAGATGGCTCTGCTATGCCTTGGTATGGTGGCCTTATGTAGCAAGTGTTTTGTGTGGCACAGAGGCTCAGCCTCCATAATCTTTGGAGCTAGGTGCTCCAGAAATGTTTCCTGTGTGGGTTATGTGAACCCTCCTGTTATAGTTTAGTCTTGATTGCTGTTGGCTTATCCATGGGTGGGGATTTCTCCTATGCTGGCTATGAGGATTGACCCCAAACCCAATGTATGAGTTGCTGTGCTGGAGCTGACTCTGCAAAGCCCTAATAGTCTCAATGGTGTCTATTGAGACCCCCTAATTAATGTGTGTGCTGCTTATTGAGCTAATTGATTATGCTCTAATGTAGTGTGTATCACTGGTTATGTTGGTTCTGGGACACATTGGGAGAGTATCCAGTGCTGGTTGCTGTCAGGTGTTACCAGTGACAGGCCCTGGGCTACCTATTTGGAACTACAAAGTGATCTGCAGTCTGTTTCTGTCTCTGCTAGAACTGGGTGTTCATGGGAGGGGCCCAGCTGCACACCAAGGCTATTTTCTACCAGTACTGATCCTGGGGGCAGGTCAGCAAAAGGTCCAAATTTCCTTGAGAACTGCATTCACGGTTTAGCTGTGTGATAGGCTAATTTACTGAAAGAGCCTCTGTGAGTTGTTTGAGGTAGGCTCTCAGTGATTCACCAGGTAGGGGAGAATGATGCTCACCAGATTGACAGAGTCAGACTTGGTGCCAGTGCTGTGTTTGAGGTCACTTAGCAACAGTGTCAGGGTACATGAAAATCAGCTACCACTTCTGTGTGCCTGTGGACCTTGGTGATGGGGCGGGTCTCAGCGATTCATCAGAGGGAGGCCAGCGTTATTCATCAGACCACATAGACCAGGGTCTGTCCATGTGACATGAAGGCTCTGCACAACTGTGGCACTGGTATGAAGAAAAAGACCCAGAACAGCTAACACAATATTGAAAAAAAAAAAAAAAAAAAACAAAGTCAGAGGACTAACACTACCTGACTTCAAGATTTACTAGTATAGAGCTACAGTAAGTAAGACAGTATGGTACTAGAAAAAAAAAAGGCAGATAAATCAATAGTATGGAAAACAAAGCTCAGAAATTGACTTACAAAAATCCAGTCAACTGATATTTGACAAAGAAGCAAAGGTAATTCAGTGGAGACTAGAGAGTCTTTTCAATGACTGGTGTAACAACTGGACATCCAGTAAATACAAAATGTGAATCTAGACACAGTTCTTACACTCTTTATAAAAATAAAGTCAAAATTGATTACAGGTATAAGTGTAAAATGCAAAACCAGAAAATAGAATAGGAGAAAATCTAGATGACGATATACTTGACAATGACTTTGATTGATTAATTGATTGGTTTCAGAGAAGTTGAATGAGAGAGAGGGGGGGTGGGGATATCAATTTGTTGTCCCACATATTATACATTTATTTATGCATTCCTGTATGTGCCCTGGATGGGGATTGAATCCGCAATGTTGGCGCATTGGGACTACACGCTAACTGACTAAGCTACCCAGCCAGGCCTGACAATGACTTTTTTAGCTGCAGTATAAAAGGTGTTATATGTAAAAGAAAGAATTGATAAGCTAAAATTAATGTAAATGAAATATTTTTACTCTGTAAACAACACAGTCAAGAGAATTAAAAGAAACCCCCACAGACTTGCAAAAGACATATCTGATAAAGGACTTATAAAAATGTACAAAGAACCCTTAAAACTCAACAGTAAGTAAATGAACAGCCCAATTAAAAAATGGACCAAAGACTTTAAAAGACATTTCACCAATGAAGATATACAGATAGCAAATAAACATATGAAAATATGTTCCACATCATATGTCATCAGGGAAATGAAAATTAAAACAATGAGATATCACTACATGCTTATTAGAACAGCCAAAATTCAGAAAACTGACAACACTAAATGCTGATGAGTAATGTCGAGCAAGGGGGACTCTCATTCATTGCTATTGGGAATATAAAATGGTACGGCCACTTGGAAAGAAAAGTTGGTGGTTTCTTATAACTCTTACCATTTGACCCAGCACTTTCCTTGGTATTTACTCAAAGGAATTGAAAACTTATGTCCACATAAAAACTGCACACAGATGTTTATTGAAGCTGTATTTATAATTGCCAAAACTTGGAAGCAACCAAATATTTCAGTGGATGAATGAATGAATAAATAAATTGTGGTATATTGAATAAATGGAATACTGTTTAGTGTTTTTAAAAAATGAGTTAAAAACCCTCAGTAGACATGGAGGAAACATAAGTACATATTGCTGAGTGAAAGAAATCATTTTGAAAAGTCTGCATGCTGCACGATTCCAACTATATGACATTTTGGAAAAGCAAAACTATAAAGACAGTAAAAAAAAATCAGTGATTGCCAAGGTATAGGCGAAAGGATGAATAAGCAGAACACAGAGGACTTACAGAGCAGTGTAACTACCCTGTATACTATAACGATGGACACATGTCATTGTAAATTTCTTCAAACCCATAGAATGCACAACACCATAACACACTCTAGGTAAACTTGGCACTCTCCGTGGTCATGATATGTCAGTGTAGGTTCATCATTTATAACAAAAATGCTGCTCTGGTGGGGGATGTTGAAAATGGTTGAGGTTATTCATGTGCGGGATAGGGAACGGATGGGAAACCTCTGTACAGGCGGTCCCCCACTTACGAGGGTTCAATTTACAATTTTTCAAATATATCATGATGGGAAAACTATTTGCACTGATCTTTCTCCCAGGTTTGTGGTATGCTGTACCACTGTCTCTCATGATGCTGGGTAGTGGCAGTGGGTCAATCTGCAGTTCCCAGGCAGGCAGGTAGGTGATCATGAGAGAAAAACAACCTACCCACTACAGGGAACTATGTTGCCAGCGTTTTTGAGTTGTTGTTGTGTTCTGAGCACAGTTGAAGTAGGCTAGGCTAAGCTATGATGTTTGGTGTGTTAAATGCGTTTTTTACTTGGAATATTTTGAAGTTACAACGGGTTTATCAGGAAATAACCCCATTGTAAGTCCTGGAGCATCTGTACTTCCCTCTCAATTTTGCTGTGAAGCGAACACTACTTTAAGAAATAGTCTATCCCAAAATAGCATCTTTTAGAAACTTAGTATTTATGGTCCAAAATGCAGTTTTTCAAACGTCCACCTTCTGTAAAAAGTGCTGGACAAAAAGTTAATATTTAATGACTATTTCTTAATGGTTAGGTGGATTGACTGACTAGTCTACTATCACAAGTGAGACAAACTATTATAGCTGCTCCTTTGTTGTTTAATTTTCAAAAGTGATGGAGAATCGTGTCCTATATGTTTGACTTTTTTTCTATTTTACTTTTTTTTGTCATTCAAAAGTGTTAATATCTAGTACATAAGTCACCATGTTGTATTGTTACTAATCTGCCAGATATGTCTTTGGGTTAACAAAATACTTAGTATTAAAATGAGTAACTTGATTGAGACTTTTCTTATAAGGACAGATGTCATGAGTTTCAAGTAGTACCATCTTTTATTGCTAGTTAGTACTTTGTAAAAATCCCTGCAAATGATTATTGTTTTGTCTCATGTCAAAAATTTTGGTGAGCCAAAACCGGTTTGGCTCAGTGGAGAGAGCGTCGGCCTGCGGACTGAAAGGTCCCAGGTTCGATTCCGGTCAAGGGCATGTACCTTGGTTGCGGGCACATCCCCGGTAGAGGGTGTGCAGGAGGCAGCTGGTCAATGTTTCTCTCTCATCGATGTTTCTAGCTTTCTATTCCTCTCCCTTCCTCTCTGTAAAAAAACCAATAAAATATATTTAAAAAATAATTTTGGTGAACTTCTCTTCCCTTTTTATATGTTTTATACATATGTAGGTATTTTCATTTGTTTTGGTAGGAAATATTTATGAATTAGATGTGGTGGCTGTTGGTTCTGAAGCATACTGTTTTATGGAAAAGCATGTACAAAAGAAACTGGGTATTTGGTTTGGTAAAAATGTGTGTGAAAGATAGCTGCTTTTAGACTCTGTCTTCACCCGTCATTGCCACTTCAGTGAATGGAAAATGCTGGACAGAATTTCAGGAACATGGGGATTGCTTACTCAGCCAAGAAAAGCATAAGCAAAATAGTTAAAAGATATGTTACCATAGTTACATGAGCATTTTCATTTCAGAAGTTAAAGAAAAGAAAAAGGAAAAAAAAAATCCTGGCCAGCCTTGCTCAGTGGTTAGAACATCAGCCCACACACCAAAGGGTGGAGGGCTCGATTTCCAGACAAGGACAGGTACTTGAGTTGCAAGTTTCCCGCCTGGTTAAGGGCTTGTGTGATCCATGAGTCAATGTTTTTCTCTCTCTCTATCCTTTCCTCCCATCCCCTCCCCTCCCTTCTACTCTGCCTAAGATAAATGGGGGGAAAAAAATAAAAATCCTCAGGTGAGGATTAACCTAAAAATAAAAGGAAAAATTATCTCTACACGAATGTTCTATGAGGAACAACTCTTCTGTATAGAATTGTAAAGTCTGAACTAATTTAAAATTTTATTTAAAACACATATTCTGTGATGTTAATGTGGAACTTTTTAGTCTATATGTGGCATGTCTGATTTGGAGAACAAAATATACTTTATGTGTGTTTTGCCAAATATAGACAAGAGTTTAAAGCAACTGTTCACCTTCAAAGCAAGATCTAGTATGAAGATAAATGCAGCATTTAATCTTTCCCCATATTCAAACCTCGTTCATGAAATATTCATATGATCAAGGTTGGAATTGTGCTATTTATTATCTTAATAAACTCCAAAAGATGTATTGTCTTCCTTGCTTCTGTAGATGCAAAAAAAAGGAAATAATAGTATTTAAAGTAATTTTGTTTTACTTTTTGGGGCAGGGAGTAAGAAAATCTCTACTTCATTTATATTTATCCTCTGATTGTTACAAATAACTTCCTTCAATTTCTAAAGTATTCAGCTATATTCTATACTATTTCCAAAAAAAATGTATACACACTTTAATGGCTTGATAACTCACTTAATTTTCACTCCTTTCCATATTTAACTGATTTGAAATAATGGAGGAAACCAGATTAAGCTTTGAACAAAGAAAATTTATCCTAAAATGCCACTAGTCTTTTTTTTTCAATGAGGATACATAAAAGAGAAAGTTTACAGTACCAAACCAGCAACAGTTGACAAATTGAGGGTGCACAAATACTGAACAAAATGATTCCTGATGTTTGTGATTTCACTCTTTTGTGGTATCAGTTCCTCGATCAGAAAGGTCATCAGTTTTAAAACAGGCATTGACCAAAAAAATATTCATTTCTGTATGGTCTTTTAAATTTTGAAAATGAACTATATGTTAGTAAACACTGACTTTATAACCAAAGTATGTATACATTTTTTTTTCAGGGACACCCTGTATTTTATTGTTTTTACTTAATATTTGTATCTTATAATACCCTGAAACATTTGCATTTTGTATGTGCAGACTTTGATCAAAGAATAATAAATTCATAAAATGTGGATATAAACTATGAAATGTCTTGTTTTTAAGAGTTTATGTCCTTCAAAATATAAAATCAATGCATTTTTATTATACATTTTTGTTTGTTTCTTTAAAACATATCTTTATTTCCTGAGTGTTGTTTGCACCATGATATGAGAGGTTGCTGTGGGAATTGTTTTAATCATTATTATAGTTAAATTTAAAAAGAAAATTGCTTACAGAAGAGCTCTAAGATCTATACATAGTTTTGCTATAAATATTACTAGAAATATTTCTTTAAAAATAGTTTTTCTAAGTTTAAACAGCTCTTTTCAGGCAATAATGACTTTTCTACTTCAACCTTATTCATTTCCACTTTCTTCAAAGTTGATTTAAAAAAAAATTTTTGTTTGGATATCTGATGGTCAGGACTTTCTAGCTGGATATGTTACATGGATATTTATATTACTGTTAATATCACTCCAGTATTTATTTATTTTTATTGTTAAATTTGTCTGTTTTAAATTTAATATTTAAGATGCTTATTGGTTATTATTCTCCTGAAAGTTATTGGTAATATTCATATGCTTTTTTATTAATCATATAAAGATTTCAGGTATTTTTAGATTGGATATTTATAATTTACTCCATAGGATTTTGTGATTTTGTTAATGAGTAATAGAAATTAGATAAAATGAGACCCATGAATCTGGACTATTTAATTCTCCTTGGTTTTAATGTTTTTCTGATATTTTAATGACATAAATGATGTTCTTATTGTAGAATAGAGTTAATAACAAATTCAGTTTTTAGATTCCATTACAACAAGCAAGCATTTCTTGTGTCCATTTTCACTGATTTAAATCCAAAGATAATGGCATCCTCTGCCTTCTAAGAGCTTTCATTCTAGTGTAGGAAAAAAGGGTGTTTATAATTCCATCTTTTTGTTTTGTATATAATTCAGTTAAAAAATTTTTGAATAGCTACTATAAGAATACCAGGCAGAAGTGAGTCTTTAAATGACAAATACTACTAATTTTTCTCCTCAAGGAGCCAAATCAATACAGGTAAAATATTAACCATGCTAATAATTACTACGTTAAAACTATTGAACTTAAGATGTGCACAATGCTATGGGATTACAGAGGGCTAAATAATTAATTCTGTTTGACAGAATAATGGAAAGCTCCACAGATGGCATGTTGTAGGTGATCGGCCTTGATATGAGGATGATTTTTGCTAGCATAGAGTGTTGATAAAGGCATTTGAGGCAATGTTAACATTGTGAGTGCACATCTAAAAATTTGTGAAAATATGTGGTGAGCTCAAGGATATGAGAAATCTGGTGTGATTAAAATAATGGGTACCTAGTGAGATAATGGGAAATAAAACTGTAAAAGGAGATTTGAAGCCATGTTAAAATTTTTATTTTATTCTGTAGACAATGGGTAACCATTAAAAGACTTACAGTAGGAAATGGCATAATCAGATGATCTCCATTACTATCAGCCCTATCCAAGCCACCACTATTATTCTCATTACTGCTCTCCCTAATTCTGTTTCCTCCCAACTAAAATCACTCCCAAGCCTGAAATATTCTGAAGTCTCCCATTGTGTTTAGTATAATGCACAACTTCTTTATTTCAATTGACAGAGCCCTAGATCAGTGGTTCTCAAACCTTCCTAATGCCGCAACCCTTTAATACAGTTCCTCATGTTGTGGTGACTCCCAACCATAAAACTATTTTTGTTGGTACTTCATAACTGTAATTTTGCTACTGTTATGAATTGTTATGTAAATATCTGTGTTTTCTGATGGTCTTAGACGACCCCTGTAAAAAAAAGTTTCATTATTAAAATTAGGGCACAGAGTGCAACTTTTAACAGAGTAGAGCATTCTTCGTTTTTATTCTTCTTATGGTATATACATATTTGGTCTATGTGAAAGGGGTCACGACCCACAGGTTGAGAACCGCTGTCAAGGGTCGCCTAAGACCATCGAAAAATAACATTATAGATATTTACATTACAATTCATAACAGTAGCAAAATTAAAGTTATGAAGTAGCAACAAAAATAGTTTTATGGTTGGGGGTCACCACAACATGAGGAACTGTATTAAAGGGTCGGGGCATTAGGAAGGTTGAGAACCACTGCCCTAGATAATTTGACTCTTGTCTGCCTCTCCAGAATTATCTTTTAGCCTCTCCCTGACCCATTAAGCTCCAGCCACAGAGTAGAAAAAGTTTGGAGGCAGGAGGACCTGTTTTAAGACTACTGGAGTAATTTAGATGAAGACACAGTGGAGATCAAGTGGAATCATGGTAGTAGAATGGTGTGAAAGGGGGTAACTTGAATAATACGGTCTATATATAGGTGAAAAACATTTGAAAGGTGATTTTTATGATATGAAAGACGTTTAAACTTAGATTACCAGGAAAAAAAAGTTTCATTATTAAAATTAGGGCACAGAGTGCAAACATTTAGTTTGGGATGGGTAGTTTCATTTGGGATGCAAACATTTAGTTTGGGATTATATAACATATACCAATTGCCATGTCTGCTCAGTCCACAATCTCTTCCATAATTTGTCCCTGTCACTCCCATACCCCCACCACGAATGTTTACAGAGATGGAACCTTGAGTCAGCTTGATTTCTGATTCTAACCACTTAGCCATTTTTTATTTGACTAGAGGTCAGCCTCCATAATTTAAGATTGCGACCAAGAGTGTGAATGTCTTTGTGACTGGGACACTTAAAATGTGAATTTGAGAGCTCTTTTTATCTACTTACTTTGTAGACTAATGATGTTGCTAGAGAGTTACTCTCTAGAAAGAAGAATGAAAAAGATATACAAATACAAACAGACTCCAAGAGATGAAACATACTCTCCTCTCTCACTCTGGAGATGTGACTACATTCCTTTTTCAGAATTTCTATAATTAACTCCTTCTTTGTACTTAAGCTAGCTCAGGCTGGTTTCTGTTACTTACAAGTAGAAATTTGTTGCCTAATGTAATTGACCTTGGACTTGTCAAATTTGAGGTTCAGGTAGGATTTCTAGATAGGACTATCTAGCATCTACATAAAATCTTTGTATGCCTATAGTTTGCTTTTATGCTTTGGCTAGCTAGTGCATGGAGTGGGAGTGATTTTTTTTTTTTAATGGAGGGAGGAGATTCTTTATAGCGAACAGGAGTTTTTGCATTCCACTTTTGAACTAATTATTCTTGGTTCTCAGGAAAGCTATAGGACTTTATATGTTTATCTTACTACTTACTATTTTTTTTGCTAAATTTTTGTTAGTGTATTATCTTAAGATTTATAAGCATAAAATTATACTGCACAGAAATAGTAATAATATTTCAATTCCCTTTTCAGGTTGTGTTGCTAAGGACTTACAAAAAAAATAATGTTCTGCTCCATTATTCATTTCTTCTTTTCTTGGAAATTTTTATCTGTGTGTGTGACAGAATTTCTGAGGAAAAATTGAGCTCTTTTGATGTTTGGACAGCTATAAGAAGACCAAGGTAACTGTTTTGTGATCCAAACAGAGTCAATGAGCCAGATGCAGGGTGACCTAGGTCAGGGTTTAAAGAGCATGTTGTGTGTATGTTTGTTTTATAAGAGGTGGTGAGAGTAGAATAATTGGCAGATTCAGTATCTAGGTTATATATACTGAATGTGGTCACGTGCTAGCCTTCCTTTGTCTCTAGAACATTTTCTATACACAGCAATGGTGTTTTCTCTTTCTAGAAAGTTTGATACACCATATTTTTGTTTCCATTATGTTCTAATTCACCTGATTTTTTAAAAATTTAACTTTTTGTTTTAAGTTTGAAGAAAACTTGACTCAGGTTTTCCTATTATTAATGTATGCCATAACTATAGTACATTTGTCACAATTAATGAACTAATATTGATCTACTTTTATTGACTGATTATTTTAGTGTTTGCCTGATGTCCCTTTTTTGGAAGCCACATCCAAGCAACATCAAATGTAGTTGTCATGTCTCCCTAGGTTGCTCTTTGCTGGACAGTTCTGATTTCCTTTTTCTTTTTTATTTACTTGTTTTCTAATTTTTAAATTACACTTAACATGCAATATTATATTAGCTTCAAGTCTTCAACATAGTGATTAAACATTTATAACTTACGAAGTGATCACCAGTAAGTCTAGTACTCATCTGACATCATACATAGCTATCACAATGTTATATTAACTATATTCCCTGTTTACTCCCAAACTTATTTAAGAAAATATCTATAACTTTTAACAGAGTAGAGCATTCTTCATTTTTATTCTTCTTATGGTATATACATATTTGGTCTATGAATGTAAGAAAAGTAATATATATTAATTTATTGGGTTTTTGAAAATTTTTGAAAAAATTTTAGTGTCCTATGACATACTCAATATTGCAAAAGAATAATGAATGCTAGTCAATGGGTACATTTTGTAAAATATAGGACTTTTGATACAGATTTTATATATGTATAAATTTTAATCATGTTTTTATTTATCAAATATTTTTGTTTATTTTTTTAAATTGAATTTATTGAGGTAACATTGGTTCACAAAACCATACAGGTTTCAAGTGCACAAATCAATAAAACGTCTGCTCACTGCATTGTGAGTCCATCACCCCAAGCAAAGTTTTTTTCCATCCCCATTCTTCCCTCCCTTTGTCCACCTCCACTTACTCCACACCCTACTTTCCCTCTCACTATCACCACACATATACACATATATGACCAACAGCTGTCATTCTGTTCAATATATCCATGCCTCCTTTTCTATTTCATTCATCAGCTTATTTTGTCCATTAGATTCCACATATAAGTGAGATCATATGGTATTTGTCTTTCTCTGACTGGCTTATTTTGTTCATTCTTATACATTTGATATATAAGTGCTGATACTTAATGCCATATTGAAATATTCACAAACACTTGTGTTTCTGTCAGTTTTACCTTGCATTTCTAATACCGTTTTCTTTATACATACATTTTATTCATTTTGTAAAGTTTCATGATCATTATTTTTTTGTTATAGAATGTATGTTTTTTCTACCCTCTTGGTCCAGTTTAACTTTTCTTGCTTTTTTATCTACTCTATCGGACATTGATATTGCCATCCCTGCTTTCCCTTTACTCTTCAAAATTCCACTGTGCCTTGAACATAGTTGATGCTCAAATATTTGGAAAGTGATTAAATGAATATATATATATATATATATATATATATATATATATATATATATATATCTTATCTAATAAAAGGGTAATATGCGAATTAACCGTTACTCCGTCGCAAAAGATGGTGGCACCCATAGCCACAAGATGGCGGTGCCCAGTCCCCTCAGCCTCACCGGAATCCCCCAGTCTTTTGGGGGCTGCTGCTGAGAGCGGGCAACGTGAGCAGCCTGGCAGAATGCTTGCTTCATTGCCATGGCGATGGAGGGCCTCTGGGCAGCAGGTGCAGAGTGGCCAGGGTGGGACACTTGCTTCATCGCCACAGTGACGCCCAGCCTGGGGGCCAGCCCACAGACTCCGTAGCCAAGCGCAGACCGGGAGAGGAGACGGTGGGCTCGCCTCCCACGGAAGCAGCGCAGCTCCCTCCTGCGGAATCGGTGTGGGTACCTTCTGGCTCCCACGGAAGCAGTGAGTGGCCTATTGCATGCGATGTCGCGCGATAGGCTACTAGTGTGTGTGTGTGTGTGTGTGTGTGTGTGTGTGTGTGTATACCTATAAATAAGAATGAGAAAAATAGAAAGTGAATTAAGAAAATACACAGCCAATTTTCTATGGAGGAGCCAGCTGATTCAGCATATATAAAATATGTGGATATTTTCTTTAAATTATCTGAATCCTCACATACTTCCATATAATAACATGAGTTACTTTTACAGTTTAAGAAGCTGTTGATATCTATATAACCAACCAAACATTTCCAATAGGCAGCATTATATGAAAGAAATGCAGGGGTAGTAATGTTTAATCATAGATTTTTTTTTGACACTTAAAAATAGGACTATTGTCTGTGGTTCACTTACTTGGCATTTTAGTTTTCTTACTGTTTTTTCAAAATAATGCATTTCACAAATAAAAATGCATACCATTTATAACAGAAGATGCCACATGAGTTTAGTAACTGAATCATTTTTTGTTTTCATCTTTATAAGAAGACTTACATATTACACATAAGTTCATAATATTTATACACTTATAACTTTTATAAGTGTATGAGATTCATTCTATTAAAAAGGACATAGGGAAAAAGTCTAATGTCTTAAAGTTTATATTTTTCCCTGTCAAAGTATTTCATTTTTTGAAATACATTGAAACAAAACTGTGCTAAAGGGTATTGTTAAAGAAATTGTAAGAATGAGTCAATAACACAAATATGAGCTATTGCCAGATAATATAAGTGTGATTTCCCTCTGGTATTAAAAGAAGGTATAAAGATGGTCTAAAGATTTATTGAACATATCTACACAGGTACAATAACATTGTAGATCTGAAATAGTAGGTATTAGAAGCCAAAGTCTCTTTTATTCATATAAAATGATACAGAATATATTAAGTATGAAGATCATAAATAAACTAATTGAAGACACAACAAAATATACCTTAAAGTTAAATAATATTTTTGCTTCCAGTCAGGCTAAATTACCACTTTAAATGAGAATTTTCTTCAAAGCATATTTTAATCAACTTATATAACAAATATTTATAGGACTAAGCCTTTGTGTTAGGGATAAATAGTGAAGAAATTGAAAGCCTCATCTTTATTAAACTTGAAATCTTGGGCTTATTCCATTTAATAATGTATTTCTCCATTTAAAAAATCATACTTAGACTCTTCTTGAGGTGTAATCTTTGAACTATTAAGAAAAGTCAAGAAAACATAATGTATGAGAAGCAATATTTATTACTTTATTGGCCAGATACTTTACAGGGCTTTATATATGTTATATATTAGTTTCTACAAACTTATAGAATTTAGGTGCTTATAGGTTATTGGGTCCATTTTATGTCTAAAGAAACTAATGTTTAAAGACTTCTTCGAAATAAGCCAGTCAGAGAAAGATAAATATCACATGATCTCACTCATTTGTGGAATATAATGAACAACATAAACTGATGAACAAAAACAGATCCAGAGACAGAGAAGCATTGATCAGACTGTCAAACCTCAGAGGGAAGGTAGGGGAGGGTGGGGTAAAAGGGAGAGATCAACCAAAGGACTTGTATGCATGCATATAAGCCTAACCAATGGACACAGACAACAGGGGTGTGAGGGCATGAGTGGGGGGTGGAGGGGCAATGGGGGAATAAGGACACATATGTAATACCTTAATCAATAAAGAAAAAAAATTAAAAAATAAAATAAAGACCTCTTAAGTCATTTATTTAATTTATTTAAGAGATATTTATTGAGTTCTATAAATATTTCTTGAATAAATTAAATATATATTTAAAATAAATATGTATTATAGTAGTTAGACAATCATATACCTTATAAAGTGTTACCTCTCATCCCCAATATTTCCACTATCCACCTGGCACCATAAATAGTTATTGCAGTATTATTGGACATATTCCCTCTGCTGCACTTTACATTCCCATGAGTATTTTGCAACTACCAATTTATACTTCTTAACCCTTTACCTCTTTCAAACAGTCCTTAAACTATATGGAAGCAACCCAAGTGCCCATCTATAGATGAGTGGATAAAACAAAACAAAACTGTGGTACATATATACAGTGGTATATTACTCATCCATAAGAAAGAGTGAAATCTTGCCATTTGCAACAGCATGGATAGACCTTGACAGTATTATGCTTAGCAAAATAAGTCATTTAGAGACAGACAAATGCTTTTCATTCTTCAACACCATGGATTGTAAAGTAATCTCATAATAAATTGTCAGAATTCTATAGCTGCACCTTTGCTCAAAAGGGTTGGAGAGAGAGTTTTCATCCCTCTCTTCCATACTATATAATGATTTTGTTCTCAGTGTACCAATTTTATCTATGATTATATTCCAGAGACTTGCATATATATTTACAACCCAACATTTTTTTCTAAAGCTCTCCACCTGAATATGTCATTATCTGTATGCATGTCTCACAGACCTTGATTATCTCACAGACTTGTAAATTCAACCTGATAAAAGTATGTGGATCCATTACTTTTCACTCCAATCTCCTTATCTTCCGCTGCCTCTTTTCTATTTTCATAAGGTTTCTTGTGTGGCTCCCTTCCGCCCTCTATTGCTTTTGCGACTGCCTAAGTGAATCACCGTTTCTGCTTAAGCAGTGCTCTTCTCACTGTTATCCTGCCTCCTGCTTGATGAACCTTTCCTGCGTCCCAGAACAAATGGTGGTCTTGTGTGTGCTGAGCCTGATTCTAACATAATACCCGTCATAATCGATGGTTTGCTTGTTTTGTATGTTTACAGTCCACTCCTATGCTAGAAGTTCTTTGAGGAGAGGAGGGTATTGTGGCTTTGTAATCATTGCATAATGACAAGCAAGTAAGAGATACAATAATGAATAGAAGGGGTAAAAGAATGAATTAAGGGTCTCTCTTAAAACTTTTGGAAGTTCTTTGATAAAAAAATAAATAAAAACTGGGAAAAAGTCAATGTAGTTTCTTTGTGCCTGGAAAACATTGTCATTTAATTTAAAACATTTGAGTTTTGCCGAGACCGGTTTGGCTCAGTGGATAGAGCGTCGGTCTTGAGTTTTTGCTTAGTATTGGTCAAAACTGGGTTTTTAAAATAAAAATCCACAAGGACCTTATTTCTCTTTCCCATCTTGCAAGAGGAGGGTGGTGGAGGTGGGGGGACTGAGAAGCTGGATACTAAGGAGAAAAACCTGAAACCAAGTAGGTTGATGCTGGTGGCAAGGTTAAGAAGGGTAACCTCAGGGTCAAGACACCTAAGAAGGGGAAACTCCACTTCAGCCAAAACCCTATCTTAGTCAAAGGAATTGGTAGGCATTCCTGGTCGGCTATGTATTCCCCCAAGGCCACGTAAAAGAGGAAGTATTTAGCATCTAAATCCAGGATTTAAAAAGAAAAGGAGAAAGTTCTTGCTACTGTCACAAAACCAGTAGGTGGCGATAAGTATGGTGGTACCGAATTTCAAAAAATGCCTAGATATTATCTTACTGAAGATATGCCTTGAAAGTTATTGAGATACACTAATGTTGGGTTTGAAATGCTTTCTTTGAGGTATAAAATTCTTGAAAAGTGAACCAATATGCAATGGTGGGAAGATGAGTGAACCCAGGTGGGTAGTTTTTCATTAAAAGGCTATTTAACCCCGGCCAGCATGGCTCAGTGGTTGAACATCTACCTATGAACCAAGAGGTTGGGGAACATGCCCAGGTTGTGGGGTAGATCCCCATTGTGGGGCATGCAGTAGGTAGCCCATCAGTGCTTCTTATCAATGATATTTCTGTCTGTCTCTCTCTGAAATTATATATATATATATATATATATATATATATATATATATATATATATATTTTTTTTTTTTTTTTTAAAGAAAGAAAGTTATTGAGCCATGGCAAGATATCCTTTGGTCAGTATGTGAGAAAACTTCATTCCCAGGACCATTCTGATTATCCTCACTGAGTGCCACAATGGCAAGAGGGTGGTTTTCCTGAAACAGCTGAGCAGTGGCCTGCTACTTGTGACTAGGCTTCTATCCATTAATTGTGTTCCTCCACATGGAACACACCAATAATGTATCATTGCCACCTCCACCAGAATTTATATTAGTGTGTGAGAATCCCCAAACTTCTCACTGATGCTTACGCCAAGAAGCTGCTATGGGAGCCCAGACACCAGGAGGGTGAGCTCTTTCCCATAGAGAAAGAGAAGTACAAGATTCCAGAGTAACACATTGTTAATCAGAAAGCCATGAACTCACTAATTCTGCCGAAAGTCATTGCTATTCCTCAGCTCCAGGGCTATCTCCACTCTGTTTGCTTTCACAAATGAGCTCTCTCCTCACAAGCTGGTGTTCTAAATTTTTTCACAAAGAACCTAATTAAATAACTGATCTATTTAAAAATAAAAAAATAAATATCCACAAAAATAAAAGGCTGAGGAGAAGAAAAAGGAAAATATTAAGTCATCTTCTTTTTCAGTTCTAGTCTTGTCCCCAGTGAAGATTACAGTTATTTAAAGACTTAATAGGCGAGCTTTTGGAAGATGGCAGGTAGGTAAATGCTGGTACTCCTCGCCTCCCACAACCACATCAAAATTACAACTAAAATACAGAACAACCATCATTCAGAACCACTTGAAAGCTGGCTGAATGGAAGTCCTCCAACTAGAGAAGAAGAAAGCACGTTGAGACTGGTAGGAAGGGTGGAGGCACAGAATAGGCTGGTCCAGAGCCCACTTGGGCATTTTTTTTTAATCCAGAGAGAGATTGTCCCTGTGGAGGCCGCCTTAAGGAACAAGGGGTCCAAAGCCCCACACCAGACCCCCCAACCCAGGGTCCCAGAGCTGGGAAGAGAATTCCCCATAATTTCAGGCTGTAAAAACCAGCAGTGATTGTGGCTGAGGAACATGGAGGCTGCTGGAGACCCAGCTGTCCCTATTAAAGGGCCAGGTATGAACTTACTCAGACTCACTTCTTCTGAGCTCCAGTACCAGGACGGGTAGGGGACCCAGATACATACAGGGAGGAACGGAATTATCTGGCACCAGGGCAGGAACTTGGAGGTGGCATTCTACCAGAAGGAGGTGTTCTCAGGGGTCATTGTTCCTGTGCTGAGACCTCCCCTGTGGCAGGGCTGACTGGCAACCATATCTGAATCCCCATCAACCTGAAGCACACTGTTTGCTCTGCCCTGGTAACTCCTTGAAGCCCTGCCCCATCCAATTTGCAGCCTTACCCAAGCTGTTTGCAGCAGCTTTTCCATGTGAATGGCCTGTTCAGGCTCAGGCTTCAAACTTTGCTAAAATCTCTCAAAGAAGCTGAAGCTGCTGTCAGCATGCCCCAAACCCAGCAATAAAAGTCCCAAGACCCTGCACCAGCACCAGCCTGCCTTGCTTCACAGCTGGGCCTCGCCCGGGCATTTCTAAACCCAATACAAATAGGAGGAAGCTGCAGATCTCTCTGTAGCTCCTGCCAGGTGGCCCCAGTCAGTGGCTGACTTTGCACCTCCCTGAAGACACAAGAGCCAGTGCACCTGGTGGACAGCTTCAGACCATTCTAAGTTACAACTCTACACATCCACAACCAACACACTCAAGGGACAGACTCAGTGTGTACCATAGCTCCACTAAAGCAAGTCCAGTGCCCATATAACTGTCAGCTGATTTCTCAACAGAGACTATGCAGGCCAGAAAGGAATAGCAAGAAATATTCAAAGTGATGAACTGCAAGGACCTACAACCAAGATTACTATACCCAGCAAAGGATCATTTAGAATTGAATGTCAGATTAAGAGCTTCACAGGCAAGAACAAGCTAAAGGAGTTCATCACCACCAAACCAGTATTACATGAAATGTTGAAGGGAATTCTTTAAGAAGAGGAAGAAGAAGAAAAAGAACAAAAAATATGAACAATAAAATGGCAATAAATACATATCTATCAACAATTGAATCTAAAAATCAAAATAAACAAGTAAATCTAAAAAACAAAATAAACTGGTGAATAAGATAGAATCAGAGGCATGGAAGCATGGAACAGACTGATGATTCTCAGAGGGAAGAGGGTAGGGGGAAGAGATTAGACAAAGATCTTATATGCCTTACCTGTAGACACAGACAGTAGGGTGGTGAAGGCCTAAGGCAGTGTGGGAACTGGTGGAGAGGAGAAGTGGGGGGAGGGGGAGAAATCTATAATACTCTCAAAAATAAAGATTAAAAAAAGACTTAATAGGCTTATTAATATTAATAATAGCCAAAATTATTATAAACACTTATTTTGTGACAGGCACTGTTCTAAGCATGTTATATACATTAACTGTTTCCACAGCCTCACAACAGCTAAATACGGCTGATACCATTTTATTTCTTCTTCTTCTTCTTCTTCTTCTTCTTCTTCTTCTTCTTCTTCTTCTTCTCCTCCTCCTCCTCCTCCTCCTCCTCCTCCTCCTCCTCCTCTTCCTCCTCCTCCTCCTCCTCCTCCTCCTCCTCCTCCTCCTCCTCCTCCTCCTCCTCCTCCTCCTCCTCCTCCTCCTCCTCCTCCTCCTCTTCTTCTTCTTCTTCTTCTTCTTCTTCTTCTTCTTCTTCTTCTTCTTCTTTCTTCTTCTCATCATTATTTCTGATTTATAATGAGCAAACTGAACCCAAAAGGGCTAATTTCCCCCCCCCCCCAATGTCAAACAGCATATATAGGATGGAATAAAACTTAATTCTAATTTTTAATTAACAATATTTATTGAATTTATCCTGTTTCAGACACTCTTCTTTGTACTGGGGATACAACAATACAAGACAAAGTCTCTGTATATGTGCAGAATGTTAGAGAGCAATGTTCTATGATACACAGTAAAGGAGGGTAAGGGGGAAAAAGGAGTGCCTAGATTGGGGAAGAATGGCGTTTACCATTATAGACAGAGTAACCAAAGAAGGTCTTTCTAATAAAAGCAGAGACATGAGGGACGTGAGCCAACCAGATACAGTGACCTTGGGGTAAAAGTATTCCCAGGAGGTGGAATAGCAAGTGCAGATTCCTTCAGGTAGGAGCATTCGTTGTATGTTGAAACAACAAGAACAGCATGGCAAGAACCCCGTTAGTAAGAGAAAAAAAGAGTGGTAGAAAAAGAAGCGCCAAGCCCTATGAGAACTTCTAGTTAATATAAGCACTTTGCTTTTTAACTCCTTAAAATGAAAACTATGGTAAGAATTCAAGAAGAGGGGTTTTGAAACATAATCTCACTTCTATGTTAACATTACATTGGCTGCTTTGTTGAAAATAGACAATGGGGCAAGATAAAAAGAAGAAAGACTATTTAGGAAGCTATTTTAATAATCCAGATTAGAGATGATAGTGGTTTGGATCTAAATGGTAGTGGTAGAGGTAGGGGTTGATGATAATTCAAGAGGTTGAATTCTAGTTACAATTTCAAGGCAGAAACAATAGAATTTTCTGCAGAATTATGTGTTTTAATATGTATGATTTAATGTATTTGGTGATTATTTCATGGTGATTATTTTATGTCCATATGTAAAGCAAGAGCAGAAGGCCAGGGATTGATGAACTATGTCAATTATCTAATGACAAAGAATAACAGTATTATAGAACCATCTCTTTGAGGGTGAGCATAGGTAAACAGAAGTTGTACAGACTGTTATGGGGTTCTAGAATGGCCCAAGTATACCAAAACCGCATGAGAAAATGAAAGAAATGATCTTAAGAAAGCAATACAGACGTTGACAATATGCACACCCTAAAAATTAAAAAAGAAAAAGCCATTGTCAGTAATTTTACTTATCACAACTATTCAGTTTGCTGCCATAACATTTTAAAACTTAAACACCTTTTTTTAAAAAAACACCTTATATCAGGGTTTATTACAATATATATATATATATATATATATATATATATATATATATATATATTTTACTTCTCAATTGTTTGACATTGTCTTTTTCTCAGGTTGAATGTGAAGAAGTTTTCTGTCTTAAAAACATCAGAAACACTGAGTAGTAGATTAGCTGAAGAACATCTAGAGAGTTTCATTTATATGAACATAAATTGTAATGTTTTACAGTGCTTAGACTGTAGTGGAGTTTGAGGTTTCATACCAGGCAGAGAAAACCTGGGTAAACTATTAATAGTTTAGTATCTCATTTCCTGTGGGAATGTGGCTTCCACTTGAAGAGGAGAATATTATAGTCTTACTTAATATAAAATTCATATATTGTAGAAGAGATGTTCAAGGTCCCAGCTGAGTTTTCCTGAATTTATTATCTTACAAGGTAAAATACAGGTGCATCTTTCATGAAAGGAATAAACTTATTCTATAGTAATATCTGAGGTTCTTCAATCAACTTATTACATTTTGATGACAATATTAACCAATGAACAGAAGTCAAATAATTGGAAGAATACAGATGAGATTAAGAATTTATTGATGAATAGCAACAGAACTCAAAACACAAAGATGTTTAAGAAGCAAATATTTCAGACAAACTGTGTTGCAAAACGCATATTTATTTCAAGATAGATTAAAGCTGTTTATATTGAAACATGCTATTAAAAAATTCTGCTTTGGGCCAGTTATGTTAATTGAACTAATGTTTTAAATTCTATTTCTGAGGTAAAGAAAAATCTCTTAAAAATCCTCATAATATTATCTTCCGTATAAAGTGATTCTTTGACTAGGACTGAAAGATTTAGCCAGAACATAATAGTGATCAAAGAAAGATGTTTGAGTATAATAGGTAACTACTAACTTCTTAATTTAGCTTTATTTAGAGAGTATATGATAAAAAAACTTTTGTAATATATGGTTTCTCAGCCATAAAACAAGTTTTTAACAAGAGAAACAAGTTAAATGTGTGTATGTTGGAATATGAGGATTAATAGGGAAGAAATGGGGCAAAGAAGTAAAAACAGCTGAAAACCTGACATGGAGAATAAAAAGCTTACAATACAGAATTACAAAATGATGGCCTTCTTTTTTTAAAATATATTTTATTGATTTTTTACAGAGAGGAAGGGAGAGGGATAGAGAGTTAGAAACATCGATGAGAGAGAAACATTGATCAGCTGCCTCCTGCACACCCCCTACTGAGGATGTGCCTGCAACCAGGATACATGCCCTTGACCAGAATCAAACCTGGGACCCTTCACTCCACAGGCCGGCACTCTATCCACTGAGCCAAACCGGTTTAGGGCAGTGATGGCCTTCTTAATGACAGGTTTTCCTAATGATGATCTTAAGTCAACAAACCCTAAACCAGGGGTCCTCAAACTTTTTAAACAGGGGGCCAATTCACTGTCCCTCAGACCGTTGGAGGGCCGGACTATAGTTTAAAAAAAACTATGAACAAATTCCTATGCACACTGCACATATCTTATTTTGAAGTAAAAAAACAAAACGGCAAAAACACCCGCATGTGGCCTGCGGGCCGTAGTTTGAGGACGCCTGCCCTAAACTGTCATTTATAAGAAGTCTGAACATAATTCATCTTAAAAAATAGATTTCCATCTGTGGTAAGTGACAAACAGGGCCACAAAAATGTCCCATCCTTGAATGCATGTCGTTTTACAGTGTGGTGTGGCAGCCTCTCTCATGAAAAGTCTGTTCATTCTCTTGAATAAGGGAAGACCTTTGTGACCAATGGAATGTGACAGACATGATGTTAGCTCTCAATATAGTCAAGCACACCAAATGAACAATATAAAGAAATTCAAAAAGGTTTGCCTACATTCTTGAGTGAAAAATCCTAGTATGTTATTGGAGGCAATTTATTTTGAAGCTAATAAATAAATAGATAATTTATAAAATCATCTAAGAAGTTGCAAAATATTCTTTGGTGACTTTAACAAAATACTGTGCTGAACACACTAGTTCACCAATCTAGTTTTCCTAGCCTAGTATTTGATGTTTTTAGAATATTGAAATAAATATTAGCTTTATCTTTAATAGCTTAAGAATAAAAATCACTACGAAAAGCTAAAGATTTTACACTATTAATTTTTCAAACTTTTAATTAAACACACACACACACACATACACACACACACAAAAAAAAAACAGCTTCAGATGTTAGTTTTATTCTTCCTGATTTAAATGAGGTCATATATCCTTTTAAAAAAGAACCAGATTTATACCAGTGAATATGAGTGGTGAAAGCGGCACAGGTAAGTGGTGAAAGACATCCCCAGGCAATTAACTGAACACATAAAGAAAGAAATTAAAGAGTGGGTGGAAGAAGAGCTGCATATTTTTGACAATAAAACAATAGGAGATGGTTTTCAGTTTGGTACAAAAAAATAAGAAGGTGCATGTCTGTATAAGATTACTGTCTCTTTCTCTTTCTTTTTCTTTTTAAACAGTGAAAGATGTGAATCTGTTAGAGAGCAGTGCAATTTTCTTTTGTTTGATCTGCAATTTTTGTATGTCATTAGGTAAATTTTGATGCACTTTAAATAAAAAGGACTATTAATGAAGTAATGTTTATAATTGTCTTTGAGCTTATCAAGTAGTAGTATTGTGGTGTTTTCTATGGCAACAGTAACTTAGTTTCCCACCTGACAGGAGCTCACAAAGTAAGGTGGGCGAGTTAAAGTTGCTATGATTACTGAACTTTTTGCTCTTTGTAACTTGAAACATTTCACATTGGTACTTACTATTGCATAGATATTTTATTTTCACAAATATAAATTTTGTTCATGCAACCTTCTCCAGTCTTATTACTGGTGTATTTCATAGTATTCTGATTATCTAAGAAAAAGTCAATTAATTCATCTTTAAACTACCTGGATATTATCACTTTTTAAAAAATATATATATATATTTTTTATTTTTATTTTTTTATTTTTTACAGAGAGGAAGGGAGAGGGACAGAGAGCTAGAAACATCGATGAGAGAGAAACATCAACCAGCTGCCTCCTGCACACCCCCTACCAGGGATGTGCCCACAACCAAGGTACATGCCCTTGACCAGAATCGAACCTGGGACCCTTCAGTCCTCAGGCCGACGCTCTATCCACTGAGCCAGACCGGTTTCGGCTGATATTATCACTTTTAAAAGATTATTCTTCTTCATTCTTCTGCCTTGGAGTCCAAAAGTCCTGGGTTCAATCATTTTATTTTTTTCAGTCCTCACCCAAGGATGTTTTTATTGATTGTGGGGTTTTTTGTTTTTGTTTGTTTGTTTTTTAGAGAAAGAGGAAGGGGGAGAGAGAGAGAAAAAAACCCATCTACCTGAGAGAGAAACATGGGTCTGTTGCCTCCTATATGCACCCTGACATGGCATCGAACCCACAACCTAAGTATGTGCCCTGACCTGGAGTTGAACCTGTAACCTTTTGGCGCATGGGATGACACACCAACCAATCGAGCTACCGGGCCAGGGCCTGGGGCTCAATCTTATCTCTGCTGCAGTGTGATCTAAAGCAAGTTATTTGTGTATCTTAATCTGTTTTGTCATCTGTAAAATGGAAAGGTAACAGTAAACTGATGAGCAAAAACAGATCCAGAGACAGAAGCATCTATCAGACCATCAAACCTCAGAGGGAAGGCAGGGGAGGGTGGGGATAAGGGGGGAGAGATCAACCAAAGGACTTGTATGCATGCATATAAGCCTAACCAATGGACACAGACACCAGGGGGTGAGGGCATAAGTGGGAGTGGGGGTGGGGGGCAATGGGGGGATAAGGACACTGGGGAAAAAAAGAAAGGTACCTGTCTCAAAAAGATCTTTGTGAGGACTGAATGCAATCATATATGTGAAGTGCTTATTACATTGTCTGATGCATAGTAAAACATAACTATAAGCTACTATAAAAGGCATTATTTTTTCATCCTTATAATAAATTCATCTAGGTCTCTATATCCAATAGAGCTTATGGTTAGAATGGAAATGTTCATAACTACATTGTCCAACATGGTAACCAATAGCAACATATGATTATTAAGCACTTGATATCTGGCTAATGCCATTAAATCACTGCATTCCATAATTTATTTAATTTGTATGTTAAAGTAGCCACATGTGGGTAGAGATTGCCAGTATTGGACAGTGTGGGTATAGTGTAAGCTTATTTTCTCCTGAGAAACTATCTTATTGGCATTTCAATTGGAATTGTGAGATTTCTTTCTATTTATTAGTTTTTCTTTAATTTTTATTGAACTTATTGGGTTAAAACTGGTTAATAAAATTATATAGATTTCAAGTGTACAATTTTATAATACATCATCTGTACATCGTATTTTGTTCACCATTCAAAGCCAAGGCTCTTTTGTCACCATTTATTCCTCTTTTACTCTCTTTTACTTATTATACCCACCACCTTTCCTCTTGTAATCACCATACTATTGTCTGTACCTATGAGTTGTTGTGTTTTTCTTGTTTTTGTTTTTTTTGGCTTAATCCCTTCACCTTTTTTTATCCAGCTCCTCAACCCCCCTTTTGTCTGACAGCTGTCAATCTGTTTTCTGTATCTATGATTCTGTTTTTATTTTGTTTGTTTATTTTGTTCATTAGATTCCACATATAAGTGAAAAAATGTGGCCTTTTTCTTTCTCTGACTGGCTTATTTCACTTAGCATAATACTCTCCAGGTTCATTCAGGCTGTTGCAAAGGGTAAGATGTCCTTTTATATGGTTGAATAGTATTCCACTTTTTTAGCTACTCATCTAATGATGGATACTTGGGCTGCTTCCAAACCTTCGCTAGATAACGCTACAGGGACATAGGGTGCATATATTCTGTTGAATCAGTGTTTTGGGATTCTTCGAGTATATTCCCAGAAGTAGAATCACTGGGTCAAAAGGTAGTTCCATTTTTAATTTTCTCAGGAAACTCCATACTGTTTTCCACAGTGGCTGCATCAGTCTGCATTCCCACCAGCAGTGCATGAGGGTTTTCTTCTCTCCACATCCTCTCCAACACTTGTTTGTTGATTTATTGATGACTTCCATTCTGACAGGTGTGAGTTGATATTTCATTGTGGTTTTAACTAGCATTTCTCTGATGATTAGTAATGCTGAGCATCAATTCATATATCTTGGCCATCTGTGTTCCTGTTTGGAGAAGTATCTATTCAGATCCTTTGTCCATTTTTTAATGGATTGTTTGTATTTTGGGTTTTGACTTGTATAAATTCCTTATAAATTTTGGAGATTAACCCTTTATCAGTTTGGTCATTGGTGAATATGTTTTCCTCAATTCAGTCTTTAAATGTTGTTGATGGTTTCCTTTGTTGTGCAAAAACATTTATTTTGATGTAGTCTTATTTGTTTATTTTTTTCTTTTATTTTCTTTGCCTGAGGAGATATGTTAAAAAAAATATTACTTTGAGACATGTCCAAGATTTTACTACCTATGTTTTTAATAGGGTTTTTATGGTTTTGAGTCATACATTATGTCTTCAATCCATTTTGAGTTTATTCTTGGGCATACTGTAAAGAGTTGGTCTGATTTCATTTTTTTGCACATTATATGTCCAATTTTCCCAACACCATTTATTGAATAAACATTTTACCCCATTGTATCTTCTTGCCTCCCTTTTCAAATATTAATTTACCTTGAAGACATGGGTTTATTTTGGGGCTCTTTCTTTTGTTCCATTGATCTATAAGTCTGTTTTTATATGAGTACCATGCTGTTTTGATTACTCTGGCCTTGTCATATAGTTTGATATTAGGCAGCATATTTCCTCCAACTTTGTTCTTCTTTCTCAAGATTCCTGTTGCTTTTTGGGGTTTTATGTGGTTCCATATACATTTTTAAAATACCTTATATTTTTTCTAGTTCTGTGAAATACACCACTGGTATCTTGATAGGAATTGTGCTGAAACTATAGATTGCTTTGTATAGAAAGAACATTTTAATGATGTTAATACTTTCTATCCATGAACACGTTATATGCTTCCAAGTATTTGTATTTTTAGTTTCTTTCTTCAGTGTCTCATAATTTTCCAAGTACAGGTCTTTTACATCCTCAGTTAAATTTATTCTTAGGTATTTTTAAAAATATAAGTAATGTGTCCGGGGCTGGGAGGGGGAGGAGGAGGGGGAAAGGAAAGACATGGGTGTGCTCCCAGGAGAAAGTGCCCCAGGTATTTCTTAAAATATGTTTTTCCAAATTTATTTCAGAGAGAAATAGATATGGAAACATCAATGATGAAAGAGAATCATTGATCTATGGGCTGCCTCTTGCATGCCCCCTACTAGGGATCAAGCCTGCAACCTGGGCATGTGCCCTGACCTGGAATCAAACCATAGCATCCTGGTTCAGAGGTTGATGCTCAATCACTGAGCCACACAGGCCAGACACTAGGCTTTCTTTTTGTTTTGTTTTGTTTTTATGCAATTGTAAATGGGATTGTTTTCTTAGTTTCTCTTTCTGAAAGTTCATTATTGATGTGTAAAAATGCAAATGATATTTGGATATTTGTTTTGTATGCTGTTACATTACTGAATTCATTTGTCAGTTCTGATAGGTATTTGGTGGAATTTTTTAGGATTCTCTCTATCTGCAAATAGTGACAGTTTCACTTCTTCTGTTCAAGTTTGTATGCCTTTTATTTCTTCTTCTTATCTGATTGCTCTTCCTAGGAAATTCAGTACTGTTTTAAATAGAAGTGATGAAAGTAGACATCCCCTTCTTATTTTTGATATTAAGGCCAACAATTTTATATTTTGCCCATTGAGTATGATGTTGGCATTGGGCTTGTCATATATGACCTTGATTAGTTGAGGTATATGTACCCTCTGTTCCCACTTTGCTGAGAGTTTTTATCATAAATGTATGCTGGATCTTATAAAATGTTTTTTCTGCATCTATTGATATGATCTTGTACTTTTTTATTTTAATGTCTGTATCATGTTTATTAATTTGTGGATATTGTACCAACATGCATCCCCGAAATAAATTCCACTTGATAGTAGTGTATGATCTTTTTAATGTATTACTGGATCTAGTTTGCTAATATTTTTGAGGATTTTAGCATTATGTTCATCAGGGATATCTATCTAATAATAGGGTAATATACAAATTGGTCAGAACGCTGTCAGCAGGCTGCATGCACAGCAGGTGGTCGGGGACTTGCAGCGTTGGGGACACGATGGCTGCTGCCACTTGTCCAGGGCCAGCTCTAGGCAAGCGGCAGCAGGGACAGGGGCGGGGGAGGCGGGGCCCAGTGGAGGGTGGCCTGTGCTCTCCCCAGGGCGGTGGCAGCTTGAGTGGTCCCTATGGCTGCTGCCGCTTTCCCAGGGCCAGCCTGGGGCTCAGGCCAGCCGCCGATGGCCACTGCTGCTTGCCCAGGGCCAGCCTGGGGCTCTGGCAAGCCACCGATGGCTGCTGTCGCTTACCGAGGGCAAGTCTGGGGCTCCAGCAAGCCACGGATGGCCACTGCCACTTTGAGGGCCCGAGGCTCAGGCAATGAGGGCCCGGTGAGGCTCAGGCAAGCCACAGTGGCTATGATGGCCGAGGCTCAGGCAGCCTTGCGGCTGGCAGTGGCAGCAGCAGAGGCATGATGGAGGCGTTGCCTTCCCTTGATCACAGGGTCACTCTCCTGCAGAGGGAGGCCAAACTGATGCTTGGAGCGGGCCTAAGCCGTCAGTAGGACATCACCTGAGGGCTCCTGGACTCTGAGAAGGGGCAGGCCAGGCTGAGGGACACCCGCTCCAGTGCACGATTTTCATGCACTGGGCTTCTAGTTAAACTATAATTTTCTTTCTTTGCAATGTCTTTATCTGGTTTTGAAATTAGAACCATTCTAGATTCCTAACATGAGTTTGGGAGCCTCTTAAAAATAAATTTGGAATAGTTTTAGAAGAATAGGTGTTAGTTATTTTTTGAATATTTGGTAATATTCACCTGTGAAGCCATTCAGTCCAGGACTTTTCATGTTTTGTTTTGTTTTTCTTGTAATTGACTTCTACTTTCATACCTCTATGGTCAGAGAAGATGCTTAATATGATTTTAATGGTCTTAACTTTATTGAGTCTTGTTTTGTGTTGGAACATGAGGTCTATCTTAGTAAATGCTCCATGTGCACTTGATATTCTGATGATTTGGGGTGAAATCTCTGAAAATATCAATAAATTCATCTGGTGTAGTGTATCGCTTAAGGCCACTATTTCCTTTTTGATTTTCTAACTGGAAGATCTATTCATTGTTGTCAATGGGGTGTTAAAATCCCCTAGTATGACTGTGTTATTCTTCATCTCTCTATGTCCAGCAAGATTTGTTTTGCATATTTAGTCACAACTATGTTAGGTGTATAACTCTTTACAAGTGTTGTATCCTCTTGTTGGATTGATACCTTTACCATTTTGTAATGTCATTCTTTGTCTCTTATTATAGTCCATTTTAAAGTCTAATATGTCTGATATAAGTGTTGTTACCCCAGGTTTTGTTTTTTTCCCATTTGCATGATATATTATTTTCCATCCATTTACTTTTAAGGTGGGTCTCTTATAGATAGCATATGTGTGGGTCTTTGTATTCTTATCCATTCATCAACCCTATGTATTTTGATTGGAACATTTAAACCATTTACATTTAAAGTGATTATTGAAGCAGATGAGTGGATAAAAACAAACAAACTGTGGTACATTTAAACAATGGAATACTATGCAGCTGTAAAAAAAGAAAGAACTCTTACCATTTGCACCAGCATGACTGGACCTGGAGAACATTATGCTAAGTGAAATAAGCCCGACAGAGAAAGACAAGTATCACATGATCTCACTCATATGTAGAATCTAATGGACAAAATAAACTGACAAAAATAGATCCAGAGACATAGAAGCATGGAACAGACTATGGAACCTCAGAGGGAAGGCAGTGGAGGGTGGGTGCTGGGAAGAGATCAACTAATGAACTTGTATGCATATATGCATAACCCATGGACACAGACACAGGTGTTTAAGGCCTTGGGTGTGGGCCAGGGGTGGGCTAGAAGAAGTCAATGGGGAAATAAGTGGACATATGTAATATTTTCAACAATAAAGATTTAAAAATAAAATTAAAAAAAATAAAAATTAAAAAAATAAAAAGATTATTGATAGGTACATATTTCTTGTCATTTTATTCTCTATAACTATGTTCCTCTGTTTATTTTTCCTTCTTTTCTTAAGAGCCTTTAACATTTCTTGTAATATTGGTTTGATGGCAATGAACTTCTTTAGCTTTGTATTTTCTGGAAAGGTCTTTATCTCTCCTTCAATTTGAAATTTATAACCTTGCTGGGTAAAGTAGCTTTGGTTGTAGGATTTGCTTTTCATCACTTTGAAAATTTCATGTCAATCCTTTATGACCTGCAAAGTTTCTGTTGAAAAGTCAGCTGATAATCTTATGGGATCTCCCTTGTAGGTAATTAAATGTCTTTCTCTTACTGCTTTTAAGATTCTGTCTTTGTTTGTAATATTTGCCCTTTTAATTATGATGTGCTTGGTGTGGGCCTCTTTGGGTTCATCTTCTGTGGGACTCTCTGCATTTCCTAGACTTGTGTTTCTTTTTTCTTCACTAGATTAAGGAAGTTTTCAGTCATTATTTCTTCAAATAGGTTCTCAATCTCTTGCTTTCACTCATATCCTTCTGGTAACCTCATGATTCAGATGTTTCTCTCTTTCAGATTATCTCACTATCCTCAGTTTTTAAAAAATTATTTCATTTTTTGGGGCTCATATTGCATGTTTTTTCTACCTTGTCTTCTAAGTAGCTTATTTGATCTCTGCTTCATCCAACCAACTGTTTATTTTTTACTACTGTATTTATTCATTTCCTATATTGTATTCTTCATTTCTAACTGGTTCTTGTTTATGGTTTCTATGTCCATTTTCATGTAGTTTTGTTTCTCACTAAGTTCCTTGTTGTTCTCACTGATTTCCTTGAGCATCCTTAAACCCATTGTTTTGATCTCTATATTTGGTAAATTGATTGCAGCCTTGGCATATTGGGAAAATTTCTATCCAACTGAGCTATTATGCCAGGACCTAAATATCTGTTCTTTTATGATTATTTTACTTAGCATCAACGTTTTCAGGATTCTTCTATTTTGTAGCTTATCTCAGAAATCCTTTCCTTTTTAAAGCTGACTATTCCATTGTATGCCTGACCACATTTTACTTATCCATCTATCTATTGATGGGCATGAACATATGTACTTTTCATGCGTGGAATGTATTGTAATGAAATTATCAAAGCACTGTTCTTATGGACTACCAGGTAGGACATGGAGTTAAGGTTGTTATGTGATTATAGATATTTGCTCAATAGGAAATTTTTCTCACATGCAGGGTAATATTAGCACAAATTTATTTGACCAAAACCCAGGAAAATAGGAATTCAGATTAAAAATTCAGATTGAGTACAAAAACGCTTACATTTTGAAAACTACTACTTAAGTTTGAATGCAAGCCATGTATTAGGCATTTTGTCAACAAATATATACAACTAGAGGCCCGGTGCATGAAATTCGTGCATGGGGGTGTGTGTCCCTCAGCCCAGCCTGCACCCTCTCCAATCTGGGACCCCTTGAGGGATGTTCGACCGGGATCGGGCCTAAATGGGCAGTCAGACAACCCTCTCACAATCCAGGACTGCTGGCTCCCAACTGCTCGCCTGCCTGCCTTCCTGATTGCCCCTTACCGCTTCTGCCTGCCAGCCTGATCACCCCCTAACCACTCCCCTGCCAGCCTGATTGATGCCTAACTGCTCCCCTGCCAGCCTGATTGCCCCTAACTGCTCTCCCCTGCAGGCCTGATCACCCTCAACTGCCCTTTCCTGCAGGACCTTTCGCCCCCAATTTCCCTCCTCTGCCGGCCTAGTAACCCTTAACTGCCCTCCCCTGCAGGCTTGGTCCCTCCCAACTGCCCTCTCCTGCTTGCCTGATCCCTCCCAATTGCCCTCCCCTGCTGGCCATCTTGTGGTGGCCATCTTGTGTCCACATGGGGGCAGCCATCTTTGACCACATGGGGGCAGCCATCTTGTGTGTTGGAGTGATGGTCAATTTGCATATTACTCTTTTATTAGATAGGATAGAGGCCTGGTGCACGGGTTGGGGCCAGCTGGTTTGCTCTGAAGGGTGTCCTGGATCAGGGTGGGTGTAGCTTGTGGGTGTAGCGGGGGTACAGTCAATTTGCATATTACTCTTTTATTAGATAGGATATTTGTCAGAATATAGTGTTTTAAAAAAATAACATCACAGGTAAAAACAGCCAAATCCTTTTTACTAGGGCTGTGATCCCAGAACTATTGCCTCTGTTGTCCTTGAAACTGTTGTTTCTTTAGTGCAGTGATGGCGAACCTATGACATGCGTGTCAGCACTGACACGCGTAGCCATTTATGATGACACGCGGCCGCTAAGGCAGCCGCATGCCAAGGATGAAACATTTGCTGCTCCTGAGGATGAAACATTTGCGAAATAATGTTTTTTCCTCAAAGTGACACACTACCCGAGTTATGCTCAGTTTTTTGGCGAAGTTTGACACACCAAGCTCAAAAGGTTGCCCATCACTGCTTTAGTGTGTACTGTTGGTGTCACCATTCACTTTGATGATTGGTAAAATCCCTACCTCTCATAAGTTTAAAAGAAGAAAATCAGTTTCAGATTACCAAGGTATCTACAGAAGACACAACTTCTATGGAAGGAGGTCACTCATTTTTGGTACTGTGACTCTATGTCACTATTACACTTTTTAAAGAAAGAATTTAAATATCATATGTAGGTCTAATCAGGAATTCTGTGTTGTATGTGTATGTGTGTGTGCATGCATGTGGGTGTGTGTTCTAGTATTTGTTTCTTGATATCCATTGCTTATAGATTAGTAATACTAAATTATAGGAGGCATGAAAAAAGTGAGGAAATAATTTTTCTTTTATTGAGTATATATTTTAAAGGACCCATGATCAACAATGGAGAAATACCTCTCCTTTATTTACTTATTTATTTGTTTGTTTGTTTGTTTATGTGAGGTAAAATCAGACTAATGATTAAGCATTGTGGAAAGACAACACTAGATCATTGAGATGATCATTGATATTGACTGCTGTCACTTGGAGCGGGCCTAACTATTGTGTTTGTATCTTCTTTTGTAGACATATAATTGACATACAACTCTTTACTTATATTTTAAGTAGCAGTCATAAAAGTTTGATTTCCTTAGGGCTAGCTGAACATTCCATAAAGATATTTTCTTTGTTTTAATTTTGAAGTCATGTCATTTGCAACTGGATTTTTTAGATAAATAAACAAATAATGCATATTTTTATGTACCAGTTAACTGAGAAGTTGCTGATAAAGAGTTTGATATAGTTTAGAGCTTAGGGTACACCTAAGCATGTAGCAGGAGACTAATATATAGTTGTAAATAAATGTAAATTGTTTAGACCAGTGGTCGGCAAACCGTGGCTCGCGAGCCACATGTGGCTCTTTGGCCCTTGAGTGTGGCTCTTCCACAAAATACCACGTGTGGGCACGCACATACAGTGTGATTGAAACTTATGGCCCATGCGCAGAAGTCGGTTTTCAGCCTGGGTGAGTCTATTTTGAAGAACTGGCGTTAGAACACTCAAGGGGCCAAAGAGCCGCATGTGGCTCGTGAGCCGCAGTTTGCCGACCACTGGTTTAGACAATGGTCATATTGTTGTTGGTCGAAAACGGTACTCTTCCATGGGATCAGGAGAAAAACATTTCAAGGATCCATGCACGGGGGATTGTGATGTGGATGTGGCAAAATGATATAGTTGTGATGTAATATCGAAAGAATTCTCCTGGCTTCCCAATGTCCTATATTCCTCCCTCCTGCCATGGCAATAGTACAATCGTGGCTTCAACAAGACCAAAGCAATGGCCAGTGTCCAAAGTCTCCACTTCATATTCCCTCGGGTCCCACACAGTCTTCCAAAGACCTCAGGTGGCCATTAGACCTGCATGGTCACATGCCTCTGGGCAAGAGAAAACATGAAGGAACAGGTAAGTGCTTGGGTGCAGTCCCGAGCAAAAGAGAGAAGCTTCTTTGATCACCTGGAACTATGTGTTCTCAAGCTTGGGAGGAACCAGAAGCTTTTTCAAAATAACCAATCAGTGTCCCAAGCTTTCCTGGGCTTCTGCTGAGTCCAGTGACCCCTTTCCCAGGTTAGACTGACAAACCCTTATGGTCAGGCACGTCCCCATACCTCCTGCACCCCCCCCCCCCGTGCCATTTTTACTTGATTGCATGTGCTTCTCTCTCCCTGCTTCTGTCTCCCACACACACAGTCCCCTTAGAGTAGTGGTTCTCAACCTTTCTAATGCCGCGACCCTTTAATACAGTTCCTCATGTTGTGGTGACCCCCAACCATAAAATTATTTTCATTGCTACTTCATAACTATAATTTTGCTACTGTTATGAATCGTAATGTAAATATATTTGTTTTCTGATGGTTTTAGGCGACCCTGCTAGCGGTTCTCAACCTGTGGGTCACAACCCACAGGTTGAGAACCGCTGCTGTAGAGGGACAATGCTGAGATTTCTTGGCGTGTGAAGCTGTAGCTTCCTAGCTGATTATGCTCAGCTATGTCTGACTCCCTTGCTCTCTTTTCTTGCAATAACTAGCTGATGATGGTGACAATATTGTTGATATTTTAAATAGGGATACAAAGACAAGAAAATAATAATTTGTAATAAAAATAATTCTGAAAAGGAAAGTATTTTACATTTGTAATGAAATTTAAAATGCTTAATGAAAAAGTAAAAGTAAGAGTTAAGGATCTCCTCCTTATTTATCAGTATATACTACTAAATAAGTATATACTGTTAGTATAGACTATTCTTAGTTTATATTTGATACACAAATTACATGATCATATTGTGCTTATTTCAAAATTTATTTTATATCATTAAATTATGATCCTACTAATATAAATTTCTTAACGAATTAATACAGTTTTTAACATGTATATTTTAAAGCCTCTTGATCTTTCTATTATTGTTCATCACTATTAATAAGAACATGCGCTTCAGAATTATGTTTCCCCTCACCAGTAATAGGGATAAAATTAAGATTGTCCATCAGCGATTACTTCATTTTATAACTAGACCCATATGTTTTCAAAGTAATTATCTTTCATTTGTCCATCCATTTTCAGAGGAATATTTAGAGACCTTACTCTGTGGTAGGTACTTTTTTTGATTGTCTTGTGTTTTGTTTTTTTGTTTTGTTTTGTTTTATGTTTTTGTTTTGTTTTGTTTTGTTACAATAGCTTAACCACATGCATGGCCTGAGGATAAGGTCTGCTTCTGTGTTCAAATTTTGAAAAGAAAGCAAAGAAAGAGAAAATATTCTTACCAGTCTGAATGCAAAGAAAGATAATTTGTAAAATTGAATTTTCAGGATTTTATTTAACAGTCAACCAGAAAGTCCACTTATTTTTAAAATAATACAGTAGAAAATCTCAGTAAATTTCCAAATTGCTACTTATTTGTCTAGAAAGTAAACCAAATTTAATTGTATTCTCCTAAGTAAGAGTTTTCATTATACAGTAATAAACTGCTAGCTCATCTAGAGTCCTTCATATTTCTGTAATTGACTCATAACAAATTAATATCCTCATTTATGATGTAACATGGACCCATGCAGATAATAACTGTAACAATTCTTTAACCATGTATAAAGTATGTCTTTAAATACATTCTATGATTTTTTTATGCACACAAACCAAATGAGAACTATTTGTTTTTGTTTTGTAAACACATTGTATCCAGATATCACAATACATTTTTATTTATCCAATAATTTTATAGACGTTTTCAAAGTAAAAATAAATAGTGGACTTTCTAAAATGAATGTCTGAAATAATGGCTACAGCTACGTTAAGAAACCTTAGGAGTTTAACTAGGTTTGGCCCTTTTATGTGGGCTCCTAAACTAGATTCTTAAGTATGTAGAAGTTGGAACCCATGACAGGTAATTTCATCAGGAAAGTTCTTTGTAAGGAGGACCAATAGTGGCTCATAATAATTTAGCACGGTCGAATCACTGATTGAGAAACATTTTCGATAGCTAGTTCAGTATACTTGCAGATAGTCTTTTTGTCTTTCATGATGCTTCTGTGGGTCTTCATATTGGCACTCACAAAATGGTCTTCTAAAACGTTTGATTTGACTTGCAGTGAAGAGTACTTAATTTAAAGATAATTCAATAAATAGTCTGAGAATGGGATTTTGAATTTCCTGCTAAGATTTTAGAAATATGTCTAACTCTTGTGAGTACCTTTAGAGCACCTTGTCAATTTGGTTTGGTATCATAGAAGCTCTTAAACACAGTGCTTACACATAGTACATTTTCAATAAATGTTGGATTGTTATTATCATTTTGGTGCTAAAAACTAATATAAAAAACCCTTCCTGATTATACTTAAATATATAATATATTCAGATTCTCATCTAAATAAACATATATTCAGATTCTCATCTAAATAAAAATATACATAAAACAGTGCATATATATATATATATATATATATATATATATATATATTATTGATTTTTTACAGAGAGAAAGGGAGAGAGATAGAGAGTTAGAAACATCGATCAGCTGCCTCCTGCACACCCCCTACTGGGGATGTGCCCGCAACCAAGATACATGCCCTTGACCGGAATCGAACGCGGGACCCTTCAGTCCGCAGGCCGACGCTCTATCCACTGAGCCAAACCGGCTTCGGCGACAGTGCATACTTATTAAGTTTGTGCTCTCCTCTGTCAATTTTCAAGTAGTGTTTATTTGACTATATGAAAAGATGGTATTTTTTTGGATATATATATATATATATATATATATATATATATAATCTCACAGTCTATTTTTCAATTATAAAACCAATGATACTGTTGTGAATTTTAACTGACATAAATTTTCCCACTTATTGGCCTTGATAAAAATTTGTTTTATTTTATACTGTATGTTGCTAAAGTATACACCATTCTTTAAAAAAGGAACAAAAAAAAAAAAAACAGAAAGAGGAATTAGCACAATAGATGTCTTTATCTATGAAATTGAATATTTTTTAATGATTTTAATGCATTGGGGTCTTAAATGGATTTCATCCTAGAGTTAGAAAATCATTCACCCATAATATAGAATAAAATAAACTACCACAATCAAGTGATGATTAAGAATTATTGTCAACAATAGATAAACACACTAACAATGTAAGAGATGTCCATCTAGTAACGGATGACTGATTCTTTTAATTAAAGAAAAAGGAGAAGTTAATGTTTTTATTAAAATGGTCAGCCTGGAATTTGAACAATCTCTAGCGCATCCTCCTATTGTGTTAGCTATGAGATTGCATAAGAAAATTCAATCTATCAAAGCATTTTGTTTCCTAAGTCACATAACTATGCTTGTTTTGCTCTAATAAATGTATAATATAGCTTCTCCACACAAATGAGCTATGTAGACCTGTGAAAAAAGCAAAATTAAAGGAAGGCTCAGTACTGTAAAATAGACATACCTCCTCACCTGATCTCAGCTTCCTTGAACCTACTTTCTGTCTATTTTTTGTTGTTGTTGCAATTAAATTGACTTCAGAAGAGAATTTGTTATCTGGACTAGGGTATTCCAATGGAAGTGATTTTTTAAATCATTGATCTGAACATTGCTTAACTCAAGTTATGTTCCATTCAAGAGCTTATCTTAAAAGATTAAATCTATGGGTATGTGTATATACACTGAGTGGCCAGATTATTATGATCTCTGAACACATAATAATCTGGCATATATATATATATATATATATATATATATATATATATATATATATATATATATTAGAGGCCCAGTGCATGAATTTGTGCATGGGTGGGTCCGGCCAGCCTGGCCAGGGGGAGGGGACATGGGCAGTTGGCCGGCCTGCCTGCTGGTTGAACTCCTGGTTGAGGGGACAATTTGCATATTAGCCTTTTATTATATAGGATATACACTGAGTGGCCAGATTATTATGCATTCAGAGATCATAATAATCTGGCCACTCAGTATATATTAGGTTAGATGATGGAGGTAGCTCAGTGTTGTTGGAATTTCAGCTGAATAGGCAAATCAAGAAAATGGAAGTATTGAATGAAAAAACTGTGGATATGTAAGAAACCAGGGTTAAATAATTTTAAGTAGCTTTAGTATTCATTTAGCATTTATGAAACAAATACTATATCCTGAATGACAATATGCTAGTGTTACACTTGAAAAGTTTTTATTAATATGTAGAGGATACTCCTTACTTCTTAAAATATTGTGTTATTATAGAATCCCAGAGACCTGGTATTATATTAGAACTATGCATTTTCTAAAGAAGAGATTTGAGGATGGCATCATTTGACAAGTGGTAGAGAAAACATGAAAAACCCAAGTCATCCAGGGTTATCAGACTCCTTATGTAGTTGGGGCTACATATCCCTCAAATGACTGGAAAATCCTGAACTGCCATTTACTAAATCTTTCTTAACATAGCTTAAAAGACTTTTCTTGATTTGGAGTTCTTTACATTGCCTGCCTCACATTTGTTATGATTTGAAAGAGATAGACAAAACATCTCCAGCATCAAGAAAGCAGCTGCAGTCATTTTCATCTGTTAATTTTGTCCACTTAATTCTCTAAACACTGTTTACATACTTGAGTATGCTTATTTTGCTGAAAATAAAACTTCCTTTTCACCAAAAATAAGAAAGCAAAATGAGAAAATATAGAACCAAGGATTTTTTCTGAGGATCATAAATGTTGATCTGCTCTTAAACTTGGTAACTATATTAGTTAAACCAACTACTGGTCAGCATTGGAGGAAGATGAGTTATTCATTTTTTTATATGAAGGAAGTATAAAGGGGGGGGGATTACCAAAATAGGGAGGAATGAGTAAGAGAATAGAAGAGGAATAAGAAAGAAAACACATTTAAGTTTCATGCACTTTTTACTACAATGAAGAATGTGAAAGAAAATCAGACCTATGTGTCTGTATAATCTCAGTTGCTTAAACCTACTTTACTAATTCTAGTAGTAGCATTCTTGAAATTTTCTTTGCCATTTTTCTTCTAATTTAATCTTATACTTTTAGTCAAACACAACAATAAAAACTAAAGTGTTTTTATTATTTATTTTATTTTTAATTTATCTTTATTGTTGAAAGTATTACAAACATCCCCTTTTTCCTTCCATTGGCCCCCTCCACCCTACTCCCACCCTTCCCAGACCTTCACCAAACCATTGTCTGTGTCCATAGGATGTGCATACATGCATATAAGTTCTTTGGTTAATCTCTTCCCTTTTCACCTCCCCCCTTCTCTCTGAGATTCATCAGTCTGTTCTATGCTTCTATGTCTCTGGATCTGTTTTGCTTGTCAGTTTATTTTGTTCATTAGATTCCACATATAAGTGAAATCATGTGATATTTGTCTTTCTCTGACTGTGTTATTTTGTTTAGCATAAAATGTTCCTCCATGCTGTCTCAAAGAGTAAGAGATCCTTGCGTAACTTCAAGGGACTCAAAGAGAGCTTCAAGGGACTTAGTGAGACTTTTAAGGATCTTAGTGAGAATGTCAAAGACATGAAAAAGGACCATTCAGAAATTAAGCAAACACTAACTGAAATAAAGAATAAATTATAGCAGTGATGGGCAACCTTTTGAGCTTGGTATGTCAAACTTCACCATAAAACTGAGCATAACTCGGGTAGTGTGTCACTTTGAGGAAAAAACATTATTTCGCAAATGTTTCATCCTCAGGAGCAGCAAATGTTTCATCCTCGGCATGCGGCCGCCTCAGCGGCCATGTGTCATCAGAAATGGCTACACGTGTCAGTGCTGACACGCATGTCATAGGTTCGCCATCACTGAATTACAGGGATGCAACACTAATGTAGAGGATTCCGATAATCAAATCAATTGTTTGAAATATGAGGAAGCAAAAAACACCCAATCAGAAGATCAAAAAGAAAAAAAGAATCCAAAAATATGAAGATAATGTAAGGAGCCTCTGGGACAACTTCAAACATACCAACATTTACATTATGGGGTTGCCAAAAGGAGAAGAGAGAGAGCAATATATTGAAAATCTGTTTGAAGAAATAATGACAGAAAAGTTCCCCTATCTGGAAAAAGAAATAGACTTACAAGTCCAGGAAGCACAGAGAGTCCTAAACAAGAGGAACCCAAAAAGGACTACACCAAAGCACATCATAATTAAAATGCCAAGAGTTAAAGAAAAATAGATAATCTTAAAAGCAGCAGGAGAAAAGAAGTTAGCTACCTACAAGGAACGGTTCTACCCATAGGACTGTCAACTGATTTCTCAACATAAACTTTGCAGGCCAGAAGGGAGTGGCAAGAATTATTCAAAGTGATGAATAGTAAGGACTTACAATTAAGATTACTCTACCCAGCAAAGCTATCATTTAAAATTGAAGGTCAGATAAAAATCTTCACAGACAAGAAAAAGCTAAAGGAATTCATCACCACCATACCAGTACTACATGAAATGTTATTCATGTACTACATGAAGGATATTCTTTAAGAAGAAGAAAGAGATAAAAAATGTGAACATTACAATCGCAATAAATACATACATACCAACAATTGAATTTATAAGTGAAAATAAACAAAAAATGTGAACATTACAATCGCAATAAATACATACATACCAACAATTGAATTTATAAGTGAAAATAAACAAACAAGAAAGCTAATGAACAAAATAAATTAGTGAATAAAATAGAATGAGAAGCATGGAAACATGGAACAGACTGACAAATCTGAGAGAGAAGGAGAGTGGTGGCAGGAAGAGATTAAACAAAGATCTTACATGCATATATGCATTTTCTGTGGACACAGTCAACAGGGTGATGAAGGTCTGTGGCAGGGTGGGAACCCGGTCGAGAGGGACAATTTTGAGTTTCCTCAAAAAATTAAACATGCAACCACCATTTTACCCAGTGATCCCACTCCTAGGAAACCATCCTAAGAATCCAGAAACACCAGTCCTAAAGAATATATGCACCCCTATGTTCATAGCAGCATTATTTACAATAGCCATTATCTGGAAACAGTTCAAGTGTGCTTCAGTAGATGAGTGGATAAAAAAAGCTGTGGTACGTTTACCAATGGAATACTATGCAACTGTAAAAAAGAAGGAAATCTTACCTTTTGTGTTGTATAGATGGACCTGGAGTTTATTATGCTAAGAGAAATAAGCCAGCCCCAAAAAGATAAATACCATATGATCTCACTTATGTGTGGATACTAATGAACAAAATAAACTGATGAACAAAAAAGAACCAGAGGCGTGGGTACAAGGAACAGACTGAAATATTTCACAGGGCAGGTGAAGGGATTAGCTAGAGAACATATATGCAGAGCCCCTGGACACAGGCAACAGTATGGTAAAAGCCAGGGGAGGGATAGAGCTGGATGGAGGTGAGCAAAAGAGGGGGAAGGAATGTGGGGCATTTGTAATTGTGTCAACAATTTTAAAAACTGTATTTAAAATATTAGTGTAATTTTTACTTTTGAATATCAATTACACATTATGACCTATGTAACAATCTATTTTATTTATTTCAAACTAGACACCCGGTGTATGAATTCGTGCACCAGTGGGGTCCCTCGGCCTGGCTTGCGGTATCAGGCCAAATCAGGCTCTCCAACATCCCCTGAGGAGTCCTGGATTTCAAGAGGGTGCAGGCTAGGCCGAGGGACCCCACCTGTGCATGATTGGGGCCGGGGAGGGATCGCCGGAGGCCTCCAGGCCATGTCCAGCCCATCTCACTGAGTCCCAATCAGCCAGACCCCAGCAGCAAGCTCACCTACTGGTCGGAGCATCTTCTCCCTGGTGGTCGGTGCACATCATAGTGACTGGTCGACAGGTCGACTGTCTGCCCCCTGGTGGTCATAGCAAGAGGTTGAGCAGCCTTAGCATATCATTAGCATATTATGCGTTGATTGGTTGAACGGCCTACCAGACGACTGAATACTTAGCATATTAGGCTTTTATTATTTAGAATTTTCAGTACATTCCTTCATATCTTGAAATTAATTTTGTATTATGCTATTTTGCATTAGAAGTGAATAGATACCTATTTTACAAGAAAGCTTTATATTGTGTAATATTTTTCTTTTTGGTTTTTAAAAAACAATTAAAATGATAGTATTTCTTTTAGAACATATCTCCAGTTTTGTTAACTAGAAGATAGTAGAGTAGCCCTGGCTGATTCTAAGTGGTTAGAGTGTTGGCCAGCAGCCCGAAGGGTCACAGGTTTGATTCCTGGTCAAGGAAACATGTCTGGGTTGCAAGTTTGATCCCCCTCCCTGGTTGGGGTGCATGAGGAAAACAACCAAAAAAATCAAAATATCCTGGGTTAGGATTAGCAAAACACACACACACACACACGCACACACACACACACACACACACACACAATAGTAAAGTAGAATGTATTAGCAAAGTGGTCCAAGTAACATATTAGAAAACTTAATATTTTTTTAGTATCAAGAAGTTCATAGAAATACATACATATGTACATACATACAATAAAACTAAACCACCTAGCAGTTGTTCATTTTATATAATACATTCCTTGAAAGAAGACAGGTCAAACTCTGGTAATATCAATGATGCTTTCCTCCCTACCATATTAAACCTTAAATAAATATGTAAGCCAATTTAAAAGGTTAGAAGTAATTGAGAAAGGGAGTTCTTGTAAATGTGAACTGCATAGAGGTCCTTCTTTTATCCGGAAAGTATTTGCTGTCTTGGCTTATATTGGGTGCTGCCCATATATACAGATACATACGTTTCTCAGCAGACTGGGGTATCATCCCTTCTATAGTCCTTATTATACTTCACACTACATGAGAGCAGTTATATGGCTTTATCTCAGAGTCTGGATAATGCCGGGCATAGTCAGCAACCACTCAACATATTGGCATGTGTATAGTATATGTGAGAAAATTCTAATTAGCTTCTCTACCGCTGGTTTTGTGTTTTCCAATTGATTTTATTTTCCTTTAATGGCTTAAGTTTTGTTGTTTTGATAGAGTTTTATTTTGTTGTTGTATAATTAACTAATCATTTGGTTCTTAAATGATCATTTGGTATATAATTAAATGATCATTATGATCACTGTGATCAGTAATCTCTTTTTTTTTCTTTCTTGAACTTTGTTACAAAAATAATACGTACTTATTTAAATAAAAATTTGTATGTTAAAGTGGTGAAATGTTCTTTCTTTATACTTAAAGTTAGTGTCTTGAAATTTTTTTATATTTAAATTTGACTTTTATTCAAGAAATACATGCACAGAGCTACAAAATCAAATGAAACAATGCTTACTATAATGAAAAATAGCAATTCTCTGTCTTGTACCTTCCCACCCCAATCCGACTACACAGAGACAACAAACGTTTGGTATTTACATCCTTAATTTTAAATTATATGTTTATTTTTATTTCTTCACTTATCAATTTTCAACCTTAATTTTGAGTCATGAAATGGGAAAGACATATAAATAAAAACATGACATAATATCTAAGCTAATATATATACAGTAGAGTTCTGCATAGGTTTTCTTTGTGTTTATAAAGAACAGGTAAAATATTAGATCTTCCAAATTGGTTTTAAGTCAGTATTGTGTAAGCTTCCATTAGCACTAAACAAGATAGTGTTCATTCATCTTTTTGTATCTTTGTCAACACTGGCAGAATTCAGAAATCAAATTTATGCTATGCTGATAACATAAAGTGTTATCTCATTGGTTTTTTAATATGCATTTTTCTGGCAACTAATGATTTTGAGCATTTTAAAATATACTCAACTAGAGACAAAAATTCTTGCACCCGGAGTTGGGAGAGGTCCCTCAGCCTGGCCTGCACCTTGTCACAGTCTGGGAGTCCTCAAGGGATGTCCGACTATTGGCTTAGGCCCACTTCCAGAGCAGGCCTAAGCCACAGTCTGGCCTCCCTCTGCGGGAGGTGACTGGATAGGCCTATCAGGAGACAGTGCTGGCCGGCAAGTGGCTGACCCCACCCCCCTCCACTGCCCCTCTGCCGCAGCTGGTTGCTACCACCCCTTCCCCCCCCCCCCCCCCCCCCAAATCTCTGTCCCCTTCCTCTGCCTGCTGGCACACACCTTGGCTGGCCTGGCGCTGCCTGTTCAACAAACTCGCCCTCCACTGACTGGTCATTCCACTGTTTGGTTATTTGCATATTACACTTTTATTATATAGGATAGCTCTTCTGGCTTCTCCTTCTGAGAAACTTTCTTTTCAGGTTTTTTGCTCACTTGTCTATTAGCTTCTTCTTAGTATATATTCTAATATTAACTGTTTATTGGTTTTAGGCATTTCCTCAGTTTGTCTATGAAATTTATCTATGCCTGTTCTTCACTGAAAAATTCTTATTTTATGAAGCAACATTCATCAATTTTATGCTTTATTATTTATACTTTTAAAGTCTTATTTCAGAATCATTTTTTTACTTTTAAGTCTCAAAAATAGTCACCTACTTTTTTTTAAAATTAGCTTTGAAAATATAACTCTCATGTTGTCTCAAAGCTCCCTTAGACTCTCCTCCTTCTTTTTAATTTTTTTCCCATTTGCTGCTCTGAATGATTTTTTATTTTTTATTTTTGCTACCTAGTCTTCTAATTTGGTCTTCAGCTTCATCTAGTCTTCTATTGAATCCTTCTAGAGTCTTATTTACTTCAGCTATGTCATTAATCATTTCCAATGAATTCTTATTTATTTTTTCTTTATTTTTATTTTTTCCACATTGTTCTCCCTTATAATTCTCATTAAGTTGCTTGTAGTTCTCACTGAGTTGTTTGAGCACCCTTATTACCATTACTTTGAATTCTTTACCTGATAAATTGCCTGTCTCCATTTCATTTAGTTCATTTTATGGTGATTCCTCATTTTATTTCATTTGGGGTTGTTTCTTTGTCTCCCCATTTTTCTGTCCCTTTATATTTGTTTTTATGTATCAGATCAAACTGCTATGCCTCCCAGACTTTATAGGGTAGTCTTATGTAGTAGGTGCTTTGTGGGACCCAGTGGTGCAATCTCTTATATCTCCTGAGCTGGGTGCTCTAGGAAATCTCCTTGCTTGGATTCTCCTGTTGTAGTTCAGTCTTGAGTGTCATTGCCCCATTCATGGATAGAGTCTCCTCTTAGGCTGGCTGACCATGTGGCTCACCCCCAACCACATCACTGGAACTATTGTGGGGATGCTGACAGAACAGAACAAAATACAACACAACTAAACACAAAACAAAAGAAACAAAACAAAAACAAAAACATACACAGACCCTTACAGCAACAACAAAAGCAACCACCAGAGAAGAGAGAATTAGGAAAGAGAAAAGAGAGCTAGAATGATAGAAAACAATAAAGAAAGAAAAATACAAGGAGAAAAATAACAAAACAGACAAAAAAATCACAAACAAAAAAGTGGGGAGGAGAAAAAGGAATATGTGTGTGCAGAGCTGAAATAAAGGAAATAAGAATAAAGATTTAGGGGAGTAAGGAAAGGAAAACTGTTTAAAATAAAGGAGATAGAAAAATTTTTGAAAAGGATAATAGTAAACAGATAGACTAAAAATAAGAAAAAGGAAAAAAAAACAAGAAAGCAGTAGAAAAAGAAAAGAGAGAGGGGGAAAATGAGTAGGAAAAGAGAAGAGGAAAATTAGATATAGGAACGAAATTATAGAAACTAGAATAATAACAAATCAATAAAGCAGATAGATACAGAAGATAAATAAAAAGGGGGGGAAGAAAGGAAAGAGAAAAGAAAAAAAGAGAGAAAAAAAGTGAAGGGGTGCTCCACATTAAAACTCTTTAATCTCATTGGAATTAAATTTGTATAAGAAGATAGTTTTATTTTTTGTCATATTCCAAGACAATTGTTCTTTCTCCATACAATGAGTGAACGCCAACCTTTTCTTTTACTTGGTGATATTTCCCTTACTATATATAGCTCATTGATATGTGGATTTATCTCTGATCTCTATATTCCTGCACTCACACTGGAAACCTAATAGTTGGAATGGTTATGATTATTCAGACTGATACATTTAAATAAGATCTCTACACTTTTTAAATTTTATTTTGATATTGGAGGCCTGGTGCACAAATTTGTACACCAGTGGTGTCCCTTGGCCTGGCCTGCTGGATCAGGCTGAAACAGGCGCTCTGATATTCCCCAAAGGGTCCTGGATTGCAAGAGGGTGCAGGCCAGGCCAAGGGACCCCACCAGAGCACGATCAGGGCCGGGGAGGGATGTGGGAGGTTGGCCAGCCAGGGAGGGATGCAGGAGGGCTACAGGGCATGCCCAGCCCTTCTCACTCAGTCCTGATCAGCTGGTCCTCAACAGCAAGCTAACCTACTGGTTGGAGTGTCTGTGACCCCTGTTGGTCAGTGCACATCATAGCAAGTGGTTGAGTGGCCTTAGCATATCATTAGCATATTACTCTTTGATTGATAGAAAGGATGATGGGACAACCAGACACTTAACATATTAGGCTTTTATTATATAGGATAAATGTACCTTTTATAACATATGCTTTTAAAACTGGTTTTGTGATTATTTTTTAGACATATAATTTATAGAAAAATTAGGAAAAACTTAGGGAAATTATATCCATGAATATGGGAATAATTTAGGAAAAGTTATATTCAGGAATATGGGAAAAGAAAAACAAGCCATATTGAGTTAGGAAATGATTCAGACTGCAACATTTTAATAAGATCTCTGTTTCTTTTGGTTTTATATAGCAGGCAGGAAATAATTATGGACAATAATTAACACAAAGGAGCCTGCTCATGTGCAAAATTTTATTATTGAGTGTAGTAGTTAGGTATTTAGGAGTAAATTGCCATGATTTATGACAACATTCAAGAAAAATCTACCTAAATCGTGTTTTTAAAAAAAGATAAATATGACTACAGAGGCACTAGACAAAGAATGCTACAATGTAATGGAATTTGAATTACCGTAATTTCTGTGTTTGAATTACCCTAATACTGTGATTAACTAAAATAATGGTTTTGAGTTATGCTTTGTTGAATATTAAGGCTTTTTGAAATACCCCCAAAGTATCTGGGGAAGTAATAGTAATGAGACTGAGTATTTGGGTTTCGGATTCAACCAGAATGCTTGATTTTTATCTGTTTAAATAGTCTACCCTTCAGTAAGATTTTATTGGAAGATAGGAGTTTTAGCCAAAAATGTTTGGAAATCATTTAAATAAAGTTAGGGAAATGTCTAAATGTTAAACAAAGATGGCATATGATGACATTTATCTTTTTAATGTCTATGGCAGATATTGCTAATTGAACACAATATTCTTTCCTGCTGCAGATTCAGATTTAGTCTCCATACTGCTTTCCATATGGTCACTACCAATCAATTACAATAGGTGTGTGAGTCAAAACCCATTTACATCTATACACTGCTAACTCCTACAATTTATTGGACCTTCAGAACACTTATTTTAGCCTAAGAAAGGTATGAGTTGAATCATTCAGTTTAAAGAAGGAAGAGGCAGGGAGAGTGGTTAAATAGGAAATGGATCTGGAAAATATAAATTCAAATAAGTATTAAGGTGATAATGCTTACATTTTGATTATAAGAAGAAAATGCTCACTACCAACTTGTTAATTGTGTAAAGGCCTACAAAGCTCATTAAGTGTGGTTTAAAAGGCAATAGAAATCAATCATGTTTTCAATTGATAAACTTGAGACATAAATAATTTTATTATATACATTTAAAATTTTTAAATTAAATTTGTTGAGATGACATTGGTTAATAAGATCATACACATTTCATGTGTACATTTCTGTGATACATGATCTGTATGTTGCATTGTATGCCCTCTACCCAAAGTCAAATCATCTTCTGTCATCATACATTTAAAATTTTATCACCAAAAATTCAAACTTTCCAAATCAATGTAAGAGAAGAAAATAAAATCTGCATCTCTTGGAAATGCATCTCATGTTGTCTCCATGGTCCTTAGTTTGTACCAAACAATGGATTTAAAGTTCTCCAAATTAAAATGTACAAAAGCATTTCATACATGCTTGAAGATTCACAAAGTAATGAATGCATTAACAATTATCTTTATTTGAGGTTGACTATGTTTTATGTTCTATGAAGTCATTGAACTAATTATGACATAAATTAAATTTAATTTTCAAAGCAGTAACAATTATTTGTCTCTGTTAACAGGGCTATTCTAATGTGATGCTGGGATTGGATTTACGTAGGATAGCATATCAAGGTTGACCTAGAAGTCTTATAGAAGATCTGGACAAAATAGGTAAGTGTTTTTTTGGTAATAATTCTCTTTTGTTCATTGTGTTGAATTCTGTTTTGTTTTTTTTCTAATTTGTTTTATTCTTTATTTTTTTTGGTTAAGTATATTTACCCAAAGGTTTTAAAAAAGTTATCAGTGAACGATGTCAAGTACGGCAATAGGAATATTTACCGCTGTGTCTTTTCTTGGGCTTCCCATTTCACCCCTCATTGTGCTCTCTCTCACTATTAAACTTAGTCTCATTGTTTTAAAAATCAACATAAATTGATGCAGAATGTGAATTTGGTTTTGAAATAATTAGGCAAGAAAAGCACTTGGAGTATTTTCTGTCACCATTATGCTGGCCTTTTATTCAGATGCTTTTAGTGTTATTTTATTAAGATTTGGTTGATATTGAGGCTTTGAGGGCATCTGGAAATGTCCAAAAATAAAGTGGTTAGCAAACTTGAAATATTTTTTTGGGGGAGTTTGATTTTTCTTATGAACTTTTTGAGACCCAGCAAGTCACTCTTTAGAAAGGATTTTTTGTCCAGGTTGGTATGGCTCAGTTGATTGAGCATTGTCCCATGTACCTAGGCGTCGCTGGTTTGATTCCTGGTTGTGGGCTTGATACCCAGTAGGGGGTGCGCAGGAGGCAACCAATGGATGGTTCTTTCTCATTGATGTTTCCCTCTCTCCCTCTCCCTCTCCCTTTCTCTCTCTCCCTCAAAAAAAAAAAAAAATTAATAAAAATGTATTTTTTTATAAAAAAGAATTTTTATTTTTTTAAAATTAAATTTATTGGGGTGAAAATGGTTAAGATTATATAGGTTTCAAGTATACAATTCTATGATACATGATCTGTATATTTCATTGTGTGTCCACTACCCAAAGTCAAATATTTTGTGTGTGTATATATATATATATATATATATATATATATATATATATATATGACTGCCTTTATCCTTTACTACTCCTCCCACACCCCATCCCTTTGGTAACCAACATAATGTTATCTGTGTCTATGAGTTCTTCTTTGTTTATTTGTTGTTTTCTTTTTAATGTTGCACTTCTTTAAATCTAATGGCAGTTTTCCTTGGTATCTATATCAAGTTAGAGAACTTTAAATCCATTGTTTGGTCCAAAGCAAGGACCACAAAGACAGTGTGTGATGCATTTCCAAGAGATGCAGGTTTTATTTCCCATTATTACTCAATATATAATGTTTCTATAATATTAGTTTTTTAGTGTCGTTGTTGAACTGTGGTATCAATCAAGCAGTATGTCATAGGTGGCCAAATATGTAATAATATAATTTCAAAAAGAAAACAAAAATAATTTTGGGTGAGGAGTTTATATCACTTATCTTCACAGACTTTACTTCTCAAAAGAAGGAAACCATGCTGCCCTGGCTTCTTCAGAATTTTTTTTTTTGTCCCTCCCACTCCGCTCCACCTGAGGCTCTTTAGCAAGGCGTTTTACCATCCGTGTAAGACTGTCCTCATGATCGTCACTGTTCTGCCTACATGTTCCACCCTTTTCTAAAATTTCCATCTCTTCCCTGGGAGATTTTTATCAATGAGCTAGAATTATACAGTCAAATATTTTTCAAGTAGTTTACCTATTAATTTGCCTGTGTACATTTTCCTGTTTTATACCAACTTTATTATTTTGCCAAATATGCAAACAAATTGATTTCATATTAATTTAAGTTTTTAGAGCATGTTGGCATCTTTTTACTTCATTTTATTCTTTTATTTAAACTCAATTTTAATTCTGGCATTGCTTATGGTGCAAGTAAGGCTGACATTATTATCCTTTGTTTAGTATGTGGAGCGACTAAAAGATAGAAAATTTAAACGATTTTGGAAAAGTATAACTTGTTATGATTTTACAATTAATACTAAACAATTAGGTATTATTAGAACCCATGTGTGCTAACGCTTAACTTTTTCTTCTAGGTTATGTACATAATTTATGCTTACTATAGACAATGGTTAGGTGATATATTCTATCTTTGTGAGGCATTTTAATATTTAAATTTTCATTTTTTGGAGTAATAGGACATTTGCTTTAATAATAGCGGGGAGGGGGTTAGATTTATTAGCTGGAGTTACCCGACATCATGGAACTTTGAAAGAAAAAATTTAAGAAAATAAATGATTTTTATAAAATAAAGACACTTCTTCCCAAAAGGGAGCATAATTATGTTGGAAGTTAGTCCTCAAAACTGCTTCTGGGTTGCTAATTAGACTTTTTCTAGTCAGATGCTTATAATAGCAGTTTTTTAATATTTTTTAATGAAGTCCAACCACATATAGGTGTAAATAATGTATGTGCATAATGCCAATGGTTCATCTTAATAGAAAAATTCATTCTGAAACAGTGCTTTTTTCTTGGAAATATATAGAATTATGAACCCTACAACTGGAGGTATCCTACATAATAAAATGGTAATATGTAAATTACCATCACTCCGCTACGCCCATGATTGGGCCAGCAGGAGGCACAGGGGGCGGGACTCAGGGTGGCCGGGGTAGCTGATTGGGCCAGCAGGACGCTGAGCTCGCGGCGCCAGTGGCGCTGCGAGCTCAGCGTCTGTGTCATGGCTGCGCCGGAGGCTTTCGGAAGGCCTGGGGCACCAGCGGACAGACAGACAGCCGGCTCCCCCGCGATCAAAAGCCAAAGCGGGGGGAGCTGTCTGTCTGTCTGCGCCCGGCGCAAGGCCTTTCGAAAGCCTCCGCCGCGCCGGAGGCTTTCGGAAGGCCTGGGGCACCAGCGGACAGACAGCCAGCTGGTGCACCAGGTGCATGATTAAATCATGCACTGGGCCTCTAGTTATGATAAGAAAAGAATAAAATTATGTTTGGAAACAAAGATTTGGGAGTCAGGTAGACAAGGGTTTGCATTCCTGCAGTCAGTTGTTAGTTTTTATTTAATAAACTTTGGTTAATTTCCTAAAAAAAAGTACCTCAGTTTTCAAATAGTAGAATGAGCGACAGATGTAACTGTTTGGATTGTAAGAAGTTAGTACTTGATACATAGCTATTTTCAACAAATATTAGTTTTCTTCTTCCCTGTCTACTCCTCTGTTTTCTTACCCCAAAATCCCTAAGGAATACTAGGTGGGATCTTCCTATTTTCCAACAATTTGTTTTGTATTATCTTCATTTTATCTCTCAGAGCAGGTACATAACCTGCCCTAAGTTATACTTCTAAAATGTGAGCTAAAATGTTTCATAAAACACACTGAGAATGTGTATATGGGTAAATGAGTAGTTGGGTGAGTGTGTGTGTGTGTGTGTGTGTGTGTGTGTGTGTTTTACTTCATAATATTTGCAATTTTTTGTTTCCATTGTAAGAGTATTAAATCAAATAAAATATTCATTTTAGTTATTTCAATGGAGTAGAAAAAACTTTATTCACATACTTATAAAAACTGTTATGTTTCATAACTAATTCATTAAAAATTAGGCATCATACATGATAAAATATTTGCTCTAATTTTTGTTACTGTAAAGTAAATGAACTATATAGAAAGCTGTTTGGCTGAGGGGGACTGGGTCAGTGATTCAAATACATGGTGTGCTGACATTTTGGGAAAAAGCAGAGTAAACAAGACTGCAAAGAGAGAGGCTCTGGTGTATAGCTTTGAGAATGCCGGCTTGAAAATCAGTTTGCCTAGGATTGAGTTATGGTTGCAAAACAAAACTACCATATGTGAAACTTTGAACAAATAATTTCCACTCTCTAATCCTTAATTTCTGAATCTAGAAAATAGATCTGATAGTATCCACTATACAGAGCTTATCTGAGAACTACGGAGCATAGTAAGCATTTAAAAAAAGTTTGTTGTTTCGTTCCCTATATATTAGTTTCAAAGTTTGACTGTATTATACAGGCCACCAGGCAAATATCCTCTATAACATTCTACTTTGGTCCAATAAATGGAAAAATGAGTTAATTCTGTAAATGTGCTTGTTCTCTGTGTTTTGGTTAGGAAATGTATTAGTTTTCTACTGCTATGAAACATATTTTAAAGCTTAAAACAAGATATGTTATTATCTCACAGTTTCCACAGGTCAGGAGAAAAGGCGGGGCTTAGCTCAGGGTCTCACAAGACTGTAATTAAAACATGGACTAGACTGCATTTTTGTTCGGAGAGCAGGGTCCTCTTCCAAATTCACTGGGTCTGGGCAGAATTTAGTTCATTGTGATTGTAGGATTGCAAACCTCAGTTCCTACAGGCTCCATGTTTCCCACCCAAGTGGCCCTCCTCATATGCAGTTCATATCATAGCAACCTGCTTCTTTACCACCAGCCGAAGAGTCTCTATGTTATGCTTGTTATGCTAGCAAGATAGAGCCATGTATGTATGTAATGCATACACACACACACACACACACACACATATATATATATATATATATATACACACACACATATATATACATATATATATCATGTATATAGAATGTGGATATGTGTATTAACATAATCATTGAAGTGACATTTCATAACATTTTTCATATTCTATTGGTTAGAAGCAAGTCATAGCCCTGCCCACGAAGAACGGGAGGGCGTGAGTATTGGGGCCACCCTAGAGTCTGTCTGCCACACCACTTTAAATTTCTTGATTTAAAATTCATATAACATATTATTTTAGAATTTTAAGTTATTTAGTATTTGATTAAAAGGAATATTGTCACAAATTGTAAAATTTTATTCCCTGTTAGGCTTTTAGTAACTCCCAATAGGCCATTTTTCTCTTCCTAATATACATCCATTATTTTAAGCTGGCTTACCACCAGACTAAAGACAACCTAACCTGATGTTTAATACTCTCCAGAACCAGACAAACCTAAATAGCCAACCCCTTTTCCCCATTATTCTGATATGTACACATCGAGCTACATGTCTACATCTTTGCCAATGCACATCCTATTGTTTCTCTTTTTTCCATCTCTTTGAAGCACATTTGCATTTTTAGCACTTCCATTCCATTTTTCCTGTTTCTTTCCTCCTTTGTACCTAGCCTGGGATTTTAATGCATAGTCTCATATCTGTATTATGTGTATCCTTTCAAATAATAGTATCTTAAATATTCACTAGATATTTAGAACAGTAGTCAGTTTGAGAGTCATACTCAGTTTAAGAATCAGATTTCTAAGATGTTCTTCATAAATTATACACTTTTATATTGACTCAGTAATCTGAAATGCTCCTCAAATAACCCTTAATTACCTTTAAGAATTCATTACCATTTACACATTTAGAATTGATTGCACATGAGAAAAACATGACTAATTGGGGTCCAGAAGGTGGGTTGTGGTAGACAGCCTTTAAAGGTACTTAATGATCCTTGTCTCATTGTTTTTATACCATTGTTTTTTTCTCCTCCCGTATTTATCAGAGTTAGTCCATGTGGCCTATAGAATGTGGAATAAGTGATGGTATGTATGTTATAGAAGATATCAAGACATCTGTTTTTCCTCTCTTGTTTCCCTTCTTCCCCCTCCCACTCTCCCTCTCCTCTCCTCTCTCTGTCTTATGACTTGTTATGGGGGAGGCTTGCTGCCCTGTGCTGAGAACTAAGCCCTCTGACTGACAAGGAGGGACTGGCAATAATCTGCCGCTTCCTTAGAAACCCTACGCTTAAACCATCCAGCGGAACCACTCTCTGATTCTTGATCCTCAGAAACTGTGTGAGGTAATAAATATTCTTGTTCTAAACTGCTGAGTTTGCATGTAATGTGTTATGTGGTGATAGATAATTAATACATTATATAATACTAGAGGCCCAGTGCATGAAATTCATGCATGGGTGGGTCCCTAGGCCTGGCAGGCGATCAGGGCTGATCTGGGCCCGAAGGCCCTGGCGGGGTCAGGAGAGGAGGGCACAGAAGGAACAGACGCCAGATGTCGATGCTGCCCTCAGGGCCCCACCACCCTGCGGTTCCCCGCCTCCCCCCCTCCTCCTTCCTTCGGTGCTGCGCAGCCACCAGGGGGCCTGCTGGCCCGGAGAGGGATGGAGAGAGGGGCCAGGGGAGGTTTCGATCCCCAGTTTGGAACTTGCAGGAGGCAGCCAATCAATGATTCTCTGTCATCATTGATGTTCCTATCTCTATTTCCCTCTCCAAAATCAATCAAATATATATTTTTAGAATGCAAGGTTTTTAGAGAAAGAAAGGTAGGGCAAGGGAGCTATTGACAGGGGGGCATTTGAGATCTTGTTCACATTTCAAATAGGATAACATAAGATGGTCTTAAGGGGGTGACAGGTGAGGAGTGGCAGTGGGTGGAGCAGGGCACCGCAGGCTCAGGAACGGGCTGTAGTGACTGGGAATGTCTGTGACAGTGACATTGAGTGTGTGTTGGGGACATTGCTGGGATCATTCATCTCCAAAAGGTTTTGATTCCGGACAGGAGGAGAAACACAGAGATCAGTGGGCCTCTCTTAGCCTAGAAGGTGAGGCTGGTGGCAGGAGTGGGCTGCCTTGCTTTGCTACAAATCCACACAGTGTAACTGCACATGGATGGCAGGCAGCCGCCAAATCAATGCCCAGGAAGCCCTGGGCACTGTGTCCTGCCACTCTCTGGCTGTGCTGGGGCGCTATTGGCCGGGGAGGCTGAAGCCAAGCTCCCAAGCACATGTAGTATACGAAGGGGCGGGCAGGAAGCCAGAAGCTGGAAGTCGGAGCTGAGGTTGCCCGGCAGCACTGCGTCCTCTATGGAGCTGGATGGGGAGCAGCTGTCGGTGCGACCGGCTTTGGAGTTGGAGGGGCTGTGCTTCCTGCATATCACCGGTGAGTCCCCGCAAGCCAGCGGTGCGCCAGCCAGGCCGGGCGGGGCCTGGGGAGACCTTTCCCTCCCGGAGCCATTCTTCCCAGGGTGGTGGCGTTGGGCCGCTTTTTTTCCCAGTTTATTTTTTTATTGGAAAGCAAGCTCTGGGCTTGCAGTTCCTGGGATCCCTGGGCCACAGCATGGCCTCCAGCCCTCCTCCTGGGTTGAGCATCTGGCCCCTGGTGGTCAGTGCACATCATAGCAACTGGTCGACCGGTCATTCTGGTTGTTCTGCCATAATGGTCGCTGGGCTTTTATTATATATACCAGGGGTCCTCAAACTTTTTAAACAGGGGGCCAGTTCACTGTCCCTCAGACTGTTGGAGGGCCGGACTATAGTTTAAAAAAAACTATGAACAAATTCCTATGCACACTGCACATATCTTATTTTGAAGTAAAAAAAACAAAATGGCAAAAACACCCGCATGTGGCCCGCGGGCCGTAGTTTGAGGACGCCTGATATATATCATACTCCTAAAGTTATTTCCACAAATTTCATCACTGCCCTTGGCTTTTGTACTGAATATATGGTCTGTAAGTAAATGTAATGGGATAGGCATGTATATCTATAAGGTAGCAAGCTGAGTAGAAAATGTGAAATGTTTAGATTTCACCCAGAATACTGATTTTATAGAGAGGCCACTTTTAACCTCTTGTCCCTTGATCACATAAATGCTGGATAGTCAAGTTTACTTGGGCCTGGGCAGGTGTGGGTTCTGGCCTGGTACTGGTTCTTTTGTAGAAGAGCTGTTTGGAATAGTTAAAAACACTCTTACCTTTACAGAATCTGAACTTGCAGGATATATTTTACTAACCTATCATGTTAGTTTCCTATTGTTTTTCTTTAATGTCTTTACAGAGTTGTAAAGAATGGAGTTACATGAAAGTATCTAGATTCTAGATATCTGTACATTTCCAGGGTGTCCCAAAAACATGTAGATATAATTTTCCAGCTGATTACTCACCTGATGTTGTTTTCTTTTTGGCCAGACTAAGCTTTGAACAAAGAAATTCATCCTAAAATGCTACCAGATGTTTGAAAATGCAGTTGAAGAACAAACACTGCCTTTCTAATTATTCAAAATGCCCCCCCCCCAAAATGTATACACAGCTTAACAGCTGATAACTCAATTTTAACTACTTTTCAGGTTTAACTGATTTGAAATAATGGGTGAAGCCAGACCAAGCTTTGAGCAAAGAAAATTTATCCACTAGACCAGGGGTCCTCAAACTTTTTAAACAGGGGCTAGTTCACTATCCCTCAGACCGTTGGAGGGCCGGACTATAGTTTTAAAAAAACTATAAACAAATTCCTGTGCACACTGCACATATCTTATTTTGAAGTAAAAAAACAAAATGGCAAAAACACCCGCATGTGGCCCGCGGGCCGTAGTTTGAGGACGCCTGCACTAGACTTTTTTATGGAGATACATAAAAGATAAAGTTTATGGTACAAAACTGGCAACAGCCTATGAATTGAGGGCTTACAAATACCAAACAAAATGATTTTTGATGTTTGCTATTCCACTGCTTTGCATTATCAGCAGTGCCTGCACCAGAACAGTCATCAGTTTGAAAATAGGCATTGACAAAAAAATCTATTCATTTCTATAGATCTTTTAAATTTTGAAAATGAACTATACGTTAATGAGCACTGCCTTTATAATCATTCAAAGTGTGTAGACATTTTTTGACACACTATATGTGGGGTGCTATGCTATGAAATGTTGAGTTCACTAGAAAAATAATACATTTGATCTCCAGAAAAGGAAGTTTAGAAGTATGTATCAGCAAATAATAGAGCAACACATTTTTGTTATGAATTCTAATTAAGCCTTCATTCCATATTTAATTCCTGTTTATTTACCATGATGATAGAACCTGGGTAAAAATATGCTTTTATATTAAAAAAGAAAAATATGGACCCTTCTCCCTATAAAAAAAAAGAGAGTTTACATTTATAATTTAAAATTTTGGCTTAGAGTGACTCACTAGTAATATTTTTTATACAAGATGGCCAAATATGGATTTTAACTGGCCTGCTTTTCAGTCCAACTGAACATTAAATACCTTTTTAATGGTTTTATTTGCTGGGAAGAGCACCATTATGATAATCTGCTTTTCACAGGCCATATCAAGTATGAACCATCACTCATTGCAAAGTTTGTTCTCTGGGAAACATTTTCATGGCATCTAACAGTATTGCCCCACACTTCTTGGAATTAGTCTTTAATTATATCATTTTCCAAAATGACTTATTGCTCAAACTTTCTGATTGTGTTGTGGTTAAAATCTCATCCAGCAGCTACATTTAAACTTTTTTACAAATTTGTAAGGAAAGGTTCACTGGAACTACTGTTATATTAGTAATTGTTTGAAAATGTTATAGAAGAAATACCATACAGCTTGAAAGTCCCCCCCCCCCCCCAATATGGAATCTAAAGGGTAAATATGAAACCTTATTTTTAACTGTTGGCAATTCACGTTTTTACTATTGTCTGCTGGAGAACAGAGAACTGTTATTGTAGGTGACATGTAAAGTAAAGTTAGGTCTAACGCTTTAGCTGTCAGCCTTATTAAGAAGCTCTTTATGTGTTGAACCCAGCACCTGGTATTGTACAAGCGATGCATTTGAGAGCTTGGATAGAGCTTTCTTTCTCTTTACTGTGGCTTTAGTAGGCCCTGCTCACACTTTCCCTGTTGCTCTGCCTTATCCAACTTTATAGCTGAAACTCACAGCACAGTAGGTCTAATATAGATTGACACCTTAGCCTGAAGATGGAAACTGTGCCTCAGAGTTGCTAATGCTCACTGAACCAATTAATTGAAAGTAAAGTAAATAAAATAAATTTCCATATGAGACCTCTCTGAAATCAAATGGAATAATTTGGCAGGTTTAATCCCATGAGAAAGGCAAAGCAGTGAAACAGATGTGAAAACTTGTTATATTCAGTATATCAAAATATAAATGTTCTTGCTTTGCCCATACAATTAAATGTTAAACGTAATTCTCAATTGCCATATTTTTGGTCTTAAATAATGGGTCCTCTGTAAGAAAGTAATATGAATAAAAACTTTTGAGAATACAATAGTGTGATGATTTTTTTTTCTGTCTTCTGACACTTAAATGCATGAATTGGTAGCCTCAGAGAATATAATAAACACAAATGAGTGGTTTTGCCAAACTGCATTCTAGAATCATAAGGTTGGAAAAATAACAGTAATCCTGAGCCTAATAAAAGGTACTGGTAATCTTGAGTATTTTATTCATTAATTAAGAGTATGTGTTCACCTGAGAACAGCCTTTTTAGAAACTCTCCTGTGACATTTATTTTCTTGAATCCAATACTGTTAGGTTTATGAGAAAAACTAGAGGACCAGTACACAAAATTCATGCACAGGTAGGGTCGCTTGAGGCTGCCAGCCGGGGCCTTCCTTTCCTGGATGCTGGTTGAACTCCTGAGGGGGCACTTTGCATATTAGGCTTTTATATATATATATATAGACTAGAGGCCTGGTGCACGAAATTTGTTCACGGGAGGGGGGTGTCCCTCAGTCCAGCCTGCACCCTCTCCAATCTGGAACTCCTCAAGGGATGTTTGACTGCCCGTTTAGGCCTGATCCGAAGATCAGGCCTAAACGGGCAGTCAGACATCCTTCTCACAATCCAGGACTGCTGGCTCCCAACTGCTCGCCTGCCTGCCTGCCTGATTGCCCCTTACCGCTTCTGCCTACCCGCCTGATCACCCCCTAACCACTCCTCTGCCAGCCTGATTGATGCCTAACTGCTCCTGTGACAGCCTGATTGCCCCTAACTGCCCTCTCCTGCTGACCTGGTCATCACCAACTGCCCTCCCCTGCAGGCCTGGTTGCCCCCAACTTCCCTCCTTTGCCAGCCCAGTAACCCCTAACTGCCCTCCCTTGCAGGCCTGAGTGCCCCCAACTGCCCTCCCTTGCAGGCCTGGTCCCTCCCAACTGCCCTCTCTTGCTGGCCTGATTGCCCACAACTGCCCTCCCCTGCTGGCCATCTTGTGGTGGCCATCTTGTGTCCACATGGGGGCAGCCATCTTTGACCACATGAGGATGGCCATCTTTGACCACATGGGGACAGCCATCTTGTGTGTTGGAGTGATGGTCAATTTGTATATTACTCTTTTATTAGGAAAGATTATAAAATACATATTCTGTATATATTATAATCCAAAATAATTTGTGGAAGGAAAAATATAAGTTAGAGTAACTTTATCATCTTGAAACCTATGAAATTATGACAAGAGAATATGATACCATAATAACATATATTGACATATTTAATGTGTTGAACATCTGATGAAGATCTCCTATTTGATTGTCCATGTAGGCCAGATTAAATCAGGTTAAAAGTAAATATTATAGAAGAAAAATCAACTAAAGATTTTTGGTAGAAAAGTTTCTGAATTTATTAATTAAAGACATTCTTTCTCTTCAACCATATAAAGAATCATTTATGTTAATATTTTCTTGTGCAGTTTTTCTTATGGTTTCTCCAAATTCAAGATACTTTTCATTTACACTCCTCTTAAATGTGTAGTTTGTTTCTAAAATTTGGTAATACATTTTATTTATTTCTCAGGTAATAATTAATGCTTTCTTTTAGTTATTTAAATACATTTTAAATTTAATCCATTGAATAATTTTTCTCTTGTCTCTAGGGACCCAATTGTCCACTATTTCTCACAACTATGAACTATTTATGCCATAATGATTTCAACTAACTTTGTCATCAACTAGATGCAAAACATACATTACATACTTTTGTAAACAATGAGCCATTCAAAAGAAATTTTTGACATACTTTTTTGCTCTTTTAAATAGTGTTATCAATCAGGAACAGCTGAGGTTATTAACCACAAATTAAACCCTTTCTCCCCTTTAAGGTTCCCTCAGTCTCAGGGTTCAGTGTGTCTTTGACAGCATGCAAGACTGGAAAAGAATAAACATGCTTCATGATCTCTTGTGAGTGAACTGAAAGAGAAGTTATCACATTTCAGTTTTCTTCATATAATAAGACTAAAAGTGTAATTAGTTACACAATATTTATTAAATAATAAATATGCACCCCATGATGTTCCAGTCATTGATGTCTGAAGCATATGATGGTGGTCACATAACATTATAATGGAACTGAAAAATTCTTATTGCCTAGTAAAGTCACAGCCATCATAATATCATAGAATAATACATTACTCATGTGTTTATGGAAATGTTGGTATAAAAAAAACTTGCGTTGCCAGTCTTAAAAGGTGTAGCACATTCAATTATGTACAGGACATAATGATAATGATAATAAGTGACTATGTTACTGGTTCATGTATTTACTATATTATACTTTTACCATTGTTTTAGAGTGTTGTCTTTTTACTTATTAAAATATGTGTGCTATAAAATAATATCCTGTGCTATGCTAGTAGCAGCCTCATAGATCTCCTGTTTACCAAGTCTCTTGATTGCATCATTTTCTCTTGGGCTTGATTTAATCTCATATTATGGCCCCTATGTATACAAAATCCACTGCTAATATTGCCAGTAAGAGACTGCATCAAGTGATTGAGCTGGAAACAAAATTAAAAGTTATTAAGGCCGAAACCGGTTTGGCTCAGTGGATAGAGCGTCGGCCTGCGGACTGAGGGGTCCCAGGTTCGATTCCGGTCAAGGGCATGTACCTTGGTTGCGTGCACATCCCCAGTGGGGGTTGTGCAGGAGGCAGCTGATCGATGTTTCTCTCTCATCGATGTTTCTAACTCTCTATCCCTCTCTCTTCCTCTCTGTAAAAAATCAATAAAATATATTAAAAAAAAAGTTATTAAGGACTACAAAGGTGGAAAATCAGTGATGGTTATTGCTGAACTTCACTATAGCTAAGATCTTGAAGAATAGGAACAGTGACAGAAGCTGCTAAAGGATCTGCTTCATTGAAGGCAGTGAGACTAACAAAAACTTGACAAGGACCACAATCAGACATAAAGTAACTTCTACTGACCTGGATTGAAGACAAGACACACAAGTATATCCCCCAAAGCAAGAATTCTCCATGAACTCTAGGTAAACTGACTGTGGAGGAAAATTACTTAGCAGAGCAAAATTCAATATGGATGAATCCTCCCTATTTTGAAACAGATGTCTAGAAGGACTTTCATCTATAAGGAGGCCAAGTTAAATCCAGGTTTCAGGGCTTTTAAGGACAAGACAACAGTCTCGCTTGGAGACAATGTTACAGACTACAGTTGAAATCCAACGTTCTAGTATAGTGAGAACCCCAGGGTCTTCAAGCATATCAGTAAGCACACACTGCCAGATACTACTGGAGCCATTAGTAGTCACAAGTGACTGAGCTCCTCTTCCAAGATGTCCCCCTGAATTGATATGCCAGTGAAATGGAGAAGTACTGTTGGAGAATAACAAGCCTTACAAGATTTTGCTTAGTGTGATAATGCTCCTGGACATCTTCTTTGTTTATACCAATATCAAAGGGACTAAAGGCCCAGTGCATGATTGAATCATGCACGTGTAGGGTCCCCCACACGCTTTCGCTTTTGATCGTGGGGGAGCCGGGTGCCTGTCCCCTGGTGCACCAGGCCCTTCAGAAGCCTCCGGCTCGGTGGAGGCTTCTGAAAGGCCTGGTGCCGGAGCAGACAGGCACCCAGCTCCCCCGCCTTTGATGGTCCGCGGCGGGAGGTGAGCTCGCTGCCCCAGAGGCCCCTTCTGTGCCGCAGCACAGCCATGGCGCAGACTCTGAGCTCGTGCCGCCGCTGGTGACGCGAGCTCAGCATCCCGCCGGCCCAATCGGCTACCCTGGCCATCCTGAGTCCCGCCCCCTGCGCCTCCTGCTGGCCCAATTGTGGGCATAGCAGAGTGATGGTAATTTACATATTACCCTTTTATTAGGTAGGATATTTCTCCCTCCAAATACTCCTTTGATCAAACCAATGGGTCACTAAATTATAGCAGCTTTTAAGACCTACTGCCTGAGGAAGACTTTTTCCCAGACTATTGCTGCAGCTGAGGAAGACACTGACACAATTCTGGAAGGATGATTGTATAGGTGACTGCATCAAGAACATTGCTTGGGCTTGGGATGATGTCACAAAGAAGTGACGCCTGAAGAAGATATCAAAAGGTTCGCTTATGACTTCAAAAGATGCGCCAACGTTGAGGACATGGCAAAAATCAGCAAGGCTGTGGTTGAGATGGCAAACAACTTTAACCTGGGTATTGATGAGGATGACATACAGGAGCTCCTGGAGTTGGTTTCTAAGGAATTGACTAATACGGAGTTAGTTAGAACTGGAACATGAAAGCATAGCTGAGGAAGAGGCAAGACAAAAGGCAAACTGCATAAGAGTAAGAAGAAGAACCTCCAAGAAATTTCACAGTGAAGGGTTTAGCAGATGCTTTTGTAAACCTCAACAAGCTCCTTAAAAAGTTTGAAAACATAGACTCCAACACTAAAAGGTTTTCATTATCTGATTACAAGCAAATCTATGATTGAAAAAAAGAAACATATATCCTTTCTGATTGGTGTTTCTGGTTTAGCAGCATAATTTACAATAGCTAAGATTTGGAAACAACCTACGTGCCCATCAGCAGCTGAGTGGATTAACAAACTTTGGTACATCTACACAATGGAATACTATGCCACTATAAAAAAGAAGGAACTTTTATAATTTGTAACAGCATAGATGGAACTGGAGAGCATTATGCTAAGTTAAATAAGCCAGTCGGAGAAAGATAAACATCATATGATCTCACTCATATGTGGGATATAATGATCAACATCATTTGATGAATAAAAATAGATACAGAGACAAATGGCAGGAGAGGTGGGGGGATTATAGAGCAACAAAGGACTTTTATGCATGCATATTAGCATAACCAATGGACACAGACACTGGGGCAGTGGGGGCTTGCCCCGGGGTGGGAATGGCTAAGGTGGGGGGCTCAATCAGGGAAAAGGAGACATATGTAAAACTTTAGATGATAAATAAAAAATATATAAAAAAAGAAACAAACCAAGCAAACCACCATGGACATACAGTGTTAATAAATTTCCAGTAGTGTATACTAATGTTCTAGGCCTTCACATTCACTCACCACTCAACTGACTCACCTAGAGCAACTTCCAGTTCTGCAGGCTCCATACATGGTAAGCGCCCTGCACAGGTGTGCCATTTTTTACATTTAGGTATGTTTAAATATATGAATACTTGTCATTGTGTTGCAATTGCCTATAGTATTCAGTACAGTAACCTGCTGGAATGTAGCCTCCAAGCTGTAGACTACACCATATAGCCCAGTTGTATAACCCATCTAAGTTTGTGTCAGTGCAATCTTTGATGTTTGCACAATGACAAAATTGCCTAGTGAAGCATTTCTGGTAACATATCCATGTCATTGAGCAACACATGACTGTAATTTTAGTGTTCTAGTGTTCTAATCCTATATAATAAAAGGTTAATATGCAAATCGACTGAACGGTGGACTGACAAGTTGCAATGTGCGCACTGACCACCAGGGGGCAGATGCTAAATGCAGGAGCTGCCCCCTGGTGGTCAGTGTGCTCCCACAGGGGGAGCAAAGCTCAGCCAGAAGCGGGGATCATGGCTGGTGAGCACATAAGTGGCAGCACTAAGGATGTCCCATGGCCATCAGTTGGACATCCCCCGAAGGCTCCCGGACTGCCAGAGGGTACAGGCTGCGCTGAGGGACCCACCCCCCACCCTCCAGTGCACGAATTTTGTGCACGGGGCCTCTAGTGCTCTTATATTTGTTTTACTTCATTGTTATATTCTACACATTTCTTTAAAATATGTTAAAGCCCATTTCTCTATTTCTCTGAAATATGTTAAAGACCATTTCTCTATCCAGAACTACATCTCATTTACTCTGGACTCCAACCATTTATCCCATTTGAGATTTTGGTTTTCAATGTGAATTTGTCTTCAGAAAATCATGTTAAGAAATGTTTTCTTGAAGTGTGGAGAATATCACACGGAGAATATCACACAGAAGCCCTAGTCCCTTTAACAGTATATTCTAGATGTTCGACAACATGACATATTGCAAATAAGAGGAATTTGTAGTAGAAGAAGTGCATGTAGTGAGCCTGTTCCTGAAATCACCCATTATTTCTTTTTTTTAATTTATATTTATTGTTGAAAGTATTTCAGATATCCCCCTTCCCCCTCCCATCAACCCCTTCCATCCTACTCCCACCCATTATTTCTTTATATTCTACCTTTTCTCTAGTCATCCCTTGTTCCTGCTTTGCCTTTACACTCACTTCTACTTTTTAAAATGTTTTATTGTCTAATTATATTACTAGTTTTGAGATAGTATGTGTTCTTTTGGCTTTAGTGTCTGGTCTCCCAGTCAGCACTGCACCCTTGGTTCCACGTGGTGGTGGTGGTGATGGTGGTGATGGTGATGAAGAAGAAGATGTTGATGATATCTGACATTTATTTAGTACCTGATACTCTCCTAAGTGATTCACCAACATTAACGCATTTAATACTCACAATCCATGAGTTAGATACTTGTGAGGTAGAGACCATTGTTGTCCCCATTTTACTGATCAAGCAGGGCCCAGAAGAGTTCAATAATTTACCCAACGTTTGTTCTACAGCAAGCATGTCAAACTTGTGGCCTGCGGGCCGCATGTGGCCCACAACGAATATTTTTGCGGCCCAGCCAACATAATGGTATGTAAGAAACGTTTTAATAAAAGTTTTGTAACTTAATTTTTATAATATCCTGTTATACATAATTATTAATAGCAAATTACAATGCTCACTAATGACTGATTACTATAATCGTGTTGCATGCATTTCTCTTACGCGCCTTATGCACAGGCGCACCATTTCTCTCCACTAATACCAGCAGCGAGTATTTTAGCAGCCGTTGGTCACGTCATTAATCTTGTACTAACTTGTTTGGTGTGCGCAACAGGAAATATTCTGCTTTCGGAGAACAAGAAAAATAGCTTTATTTGCATTACGCTTATTAATTTGTGCAGTTGTTCAGTGTCTGGTAAGTTAATGTTCAAGAAAAAAATATTAATTTTTATCGAAATGTTCTATTATTTTATGTTAAGGATTACTCATTTATTTCAGCCCTTTGTATTCAGCATGTCTCTATCAAAATAAACCTACATTTCTATGAAATTTGAAGCTTTTTTTTTTTTTTGCAGCCCACATAAACTTAAACCTTGTTTATTTGTCCCGTGTTAGCCTTTGAGTTTGACATGCTTGTTCTACAGCTTATGTGTGGCATAAGGCAGGCTAGGTCCAAAGCCCTCCACAGCCTCTCTTCTCATGTGATTCTATGCGACACAAAACAGTATATATTTAAGTATAAAGATGTTTATGGTGTAGTTTGTCACTCTGTTCATTAAATGTTTGGAAGCTAGCATAGTCTAAATGAGTTAACTTTTAAATTATAAAATGCATTTTAAAATAAATCACCTTTCTTTTTTCAAATGGCAAAACATGGACTAAGGTATGAAAATGTTGGTAAGTAAGAATACATTAAATCTACATTTTAAGAAATAAAGACAGGTATCACATGATCTCACTCATATGTGGAATCTAACAAAATAAACTAATGAAAAAAAAAGATCCAGGGACATAGAAGCATGGGACAGACTGAGGAATCTCAAAGGGAGTGGGAGGAGAGAGATGAACCGAAGAACTTATATGCATATATGTATAACCCATGAACACAGACAATAGTGTGGTGAAGGTGGGTGTGAGCTAGAAGGGGTAAATGGGGAAAAAATGGGACATCTTTGATACTTTCAACCAGGGGTCCTCAAACTTTTTAAACAGGGAGCCAGTTCACTGTCCCTCAGACCGTTGGAGGGCCGGACTATAGTTTAAAAAAAACTATAAACAAATTCCTACACACACTGCACACATCTTATTTTGAAATAAAAAAACAAAACGGCAAAAACACCCGCATGTGGCCCGCGGGCCGTAGTCTGAGGACGCCTGCTTTCAACAATAAAGATAAATTTAAAAGATAAATAAGTAAATTGGTAAGAGGCCTGGGGCCCGCCAGATACCTGTGCTGTCCTTCAGCAGCCCACCCTCCTCCGCCAGCACGTCGAGCGCCACAGTGGACACCTGCCTGCCATCCAAGTCTCCTGGACCATGTGGCCAGACAACGGCAATGTGGCCAGGAAGGTCCACAGAAGAACCATCCTGAAGATGTTCGAGGAGGCCAGGTCCATCATCAGCACCTGGCACCCTAGGAGCCAGAACCAGGAGTGCTGCTGGCTTCCCTGGCCCAAGTCCACCCATGGACTTCCTGTCACTCCTTTGCACTGGTGAGGTGGCGCTTGTCAGCTCAGAAATCACCTGCACCTCCAAGCACTCCGTGGAAGTACAGGTCCACGTGATGTCCGGAAACATCCTCACAGGTACTAAAAACTGGCCTCGAAGGTCATCCTTGGTATGTGCCCCTGTTGCTGAGAAGTGTGCAAGAGTTATGTACTCCCTCCAGGAGCAGGAGGAGGAGGGCTGTACATGGAGGCCCAGAAACAGGAGCACATGGAGACTCAGTGGAGCAACCAGGACATCCAACCGGCCCTGAACCCAGAGCTGAATACGGCCTGCTATAGCCAGTCTAGATTGATCCCTTGGTGGGGCCTTCGGACTGTAAGCTGCACGGCTTTGTGCATGGAGGTGTCATCATGAAGCTCATGGAGGATGTACCGGGAATCACGGCTTCACGTCACCACAAGACCAGCGTGGTCACGGCTTCTGTGGACACCAGTAACTTTCACAAGATCAGGAAAGGTACGTCCTCGCCATCTTTGGGCGCATGAACTTCAGGAGCAATGATAAGTCCGTGGAATCCTATGTTCTTCTGGACACGGAGCCTGTGGTGGACAACTTGGAGAAGCGCCACCTGCTGGCGAGTGCCTTCTTCCCCAAGTGTCCCTGAGCTGGGAGGGCAAGTTGCTGCCTGTGCCCCAGCTTCTGCCCAGGGCCTAGGACTAGAAGAAGGGCTTTGAGGAAGGCAAAGGGAGGTGCCTGACAATGAAGATGAACCGACTGGGCCAAGCTGAGTCTCAGCTCTAGACGCTCCTCCTACTCCTGCTGCTGGACCCAGAGCAGCCCAATGTCTAATCACTTAAGAAGTTACCCTCTTGGCCCACAGCTCAATTCATGCTGAGAGGTGTGCGCATTATCTGTCTATCACTGTTAACATGCCCTCTCCTGAATACCTGTTCACCAAAGCTTTATTTATATCATTCCAGTATAAGTACCACACAGTATTGTCCTGGACACCTGGAGGCATTCCCTGGAGCCCTGGGGAATATTCCACATGCCCTATATGTAAAGACTCCAGTATCACTAATAAAGCTGCTGCTTGGCTGGGGGGCAGAGGGGGAAGAGTGGGAAGAATTGGTAAGAATGATGTGTGATTAGATTTTCAGTCAATTGGAAAGAATTGTTTCACAATTACTTTAAAAATTTATAAGCTGACCATGTTTTCAGAAACTTTTTTATTTCCACTACAGGTTGAGGAACTTTCATATCCTACCTAATAATAGACAATTATGCATATTGACCATACCTCCGACACACCCACAAGCCACACCCACAAGCCACACCCACCATCCAATCAGAGCAAGTATGCAAATTAACCCAGCCAAGATGGCTACAGCCACAGAGAGCAAGGTTTCCTAGGTAACAGAGGAAGCCAAGCTTTCCGCCTGCCCTTGCCAGGCCTAAGCCTCCACTCAAGGTACAAAGTTTCAATTATAGAAGGTAAACAAATTCAAACAGAATGGAGCTTGAGAGAGCAGGCCAGGGTTGCTCCCGGCAACAGGGGAAGCAAAGCTTTCCGCACACCCTGGCCGGGCCCACCCGCTTAAGGCTACAAAGTTTCAATTATAACCCCAAAAGAAATGGCTGCCAGCCGTGGAGGGAGCCCCAGGCTTGGCTCCACTCCAGGCTACAAAGTTTCAATTGTAGAAGGAAAATAAATTCCAGATACCAGGGCCTCCGCTTGGGTTGCCAGGGGGCGTGGCCGGCCTGCAAACCACCACAGGCCCCTCGCTCAGGCCACCCCATGCCCCAAGGGAACCCCACCCTGATCAGGGACACCCTTCAAGGCAAACCAGCTGGCCCCCACCCCTGTACCAGGCCTCTATCCTATCTAATAAAAGAGTAATATACAGATTGATCATCACTGCAACACACAATATAGCTGCCCCCATGTGGTCAAAGATCCTGCCCCCATGTGGACACAAGATGGCCACCACAAGATGGCCAGCAGGAGAGGGCAGTTGGGAGGCACCAGGCCTGCAAGGGAGGGCAGTTGAGAGGGACCAGGCCTGCAAGGGAGAGCAGTTGGAGGTGATCAACCCTGCGGGAGAGGGCAGTTAGTAGTGACCAGGCCGGCAGAGGAGGGAAGTTGGGGGCAAACAGGCTGGCAGCAGAGTGGTTAGGGGATAATCAGGCTGGCAGACAGAAGCGGTTAGGGGCAATCAGGAAGGCAGGCAGGCAAGCAGTTGGGAGCCAGCAGTCCTGGATGGTGAGAGGGATGTCCAACTGTCCGTGAACGGGCAGTCGGACATCCCTCAAGGGGTCCCAGATTGGAGAGGGTACAGACTGGGCTGAGGGAAAACCCCCCTCTGTGCACGAATTTTGTGCACCGGGCCTCTAGTGTAATTATAATAAAGATGCATTATAACTCAATTTTGAAGTCTTACAAAATATAACTAGACCACATTATCTACATCATCCAGGACACTTCACGATAAAAAAGGATTCTATTATCATTTACCATAGAAAACAGGTGTACATTGGGCCAGTCTCAGCCTGTCACTATACTTGAAGTAGACACTACTGGTTGTTATTCCAACATGTCCTCTCTGCTAACAGAACACTGACGTTGTTCAGAGATAACTTATTACTCCACATAGCATATGCTTCATGGGAAACTGACCCTATCCTTAGCTCCCACTGGTGGATACTGACTAGTTTAGGCCAATTATGATAATTCCATTCCTTTGCCAGAACTTGTTTATTTATAGTCTATTAAATTAATAAATATTAAATAATGTTAAATTCATTAAACATATAAATAAATTTGGTGTTTGATTAATTATTTATAATACCTGGAGCCCTTCTTACTACTTGAGCAAGTGAGATAGTAACTTTTTTTCTACTTAATCCTTTTTTATTTAAATTATTTTGTTACTTCGGGCTATAAATATGCTAATATACTCATTTTAATCATTATTTGAGGATTTGGACCCTAACCAGACTTTCACTTTACAGTGATCTCTATTTGCATAATGCAGGATCCACTTAGGGGAGAGGACCGAGGAGCTTGAAGGGGAAAACAGGGATGGGAGTGTATCTTTCAAGAGTTCAGAAAGGTTATTAAAAGAATAGAAAAATGGTTTCTGGGTCCTTTGTCTTCTGAAAATAATTTACAAAAATTAAAGAAATACATAGCAGCCGGTTACATGCTTAGGTTATGACAGAAAGATTCCTGTGTTTCTGAGAAGTTTCCTTACAGAAAGGGTTCCTCCACTCTTTTCAGCACCTAACCCTACACACACACACACACACACACACACACACTCATGCATGTACACACACAATTTACCAACACAGATAAAACCCACTTTTGGTGGGATTTTGCAGGGGATGGAAAAATAGATTTTAAAACATCATTATTATTTTTTTCTTATTGCAGATATCTGTTTCTCTGGTTCAACTTCTTGTAGTCCTATATCAGGCAATTAGATATATGGTTTCTTGTTTCCTCACATCACAGAGGAAGAATCAGCCTAAATAACCATGGGAAGAGAAACTGGTTAAATTATAGCCTATCTAGGCAATGCTAGTTAAGTCAATAATGCAGGTTACAAAACACTGTTTCAGTGACATATATATATTTTACTTAAATTGTTAAATTAGTTATAAGAGAATTACTAGAAAAAATGTTATATACACACATATATACACACCAAACTATTACCAGTGTTTATTTCTAGGACATAGTTATAATATTTTAATTTTCTTATATAAAATTTTCTGTATGATTTAAACTTTATTCAATGAATATGTATTTTTCATGAAATAAGAAAAATTTTAAATGAAAAAAAACATTAAGTTCTTAACCAGATGCAATTCTCTAATTAGTATGCAGTTTACTGCTACATACAATTAATCTGGTGCCCCATTGGTCAAACATTCTCAGTAATAAAGATTTGATATATCCTTGCTTTCATTTCTGCTTAGGATTTCATTGTTATGTTAATAAAATATAATTTCTGAAAATACTGTAAATTGAGATGCAGGTGATTTCTTTATTATCAGTACTTAATCTTTACTGATTACTCCTAATATTTCCCACATTTTCTCCTCTATACATCCAAATAAGTGATTTGAAATGTTTCTGTAACAACTTTAAAAGCAAAACATTTAAGAATAGAAAACAAATCTGCACTTTAAAAAGAAGACATGTTACATATACAGTGAGTAATGAGCTAGATATTTCATATATTTTATCTTTAAGTATTTTCATGTTTCTTATGCCATATTATTTTCTATATCTTTTAACATTATTGTTTATATCTTTAATATGAGAATGACAAAACAGTATGTTTGACCTTATTTGTCAATCAGTTAAAAGGTTTATAAGATGTTTAATTACCAAATGCTATAATCATTAATCATCTCATCATTTGATATATAATGTAAACTGAATTCTCTCCCTGTAGTACACTGTGTTTCACAGATCAATAGATTTATCAAGGGCTTGAAGGAGAGTTTTAAACATTCAATGAAAAGAAGAAAAAATATATTTCTCTTTTAAAATGGCTTAGGTAGTCATTTCAACAACTTCACAATTATTTTATTTACTCCTGTGAATAAATCTCTTTATATCAATAGTTTTAGAGTATTACAGCTTCTTAAAATAAATTAAATTATAGTGTTAATCAGATATTTTACTCAAATACATTGAATACTATATAGCACAAATACAGGAGATTTCTTGAATAAATACTGCTTTTGAGAGCCATCTTGAGTGACTTCATTTAAAATATGACTCAACATTTGATATCCTCCTTAAATATTATTATAAAACATTATTTTAAATTATATCCATCTCTTATTTGTTATAAATAAATTGTTATAGTGGATGGTTTGGAATTAGAAAGGCAATTGTTCTTTCTTTCCCATCCCTTGGATGCTCATCATTCCTGACCAAATGTCATTGAAGTGCAATTAGTAATGAAAATATTTACAATTCATTGAGTGCTACTGTGTGTCAGTTTTTCTAATCACTTTACATGTATTAACTCATTTAATATCTCAACAACCTTTGTGAGGTGGCTATTGCTATTCCCATTTGACAGATGAGTTACATAACTTTCTCCAGATCACACAACTAATAAATAGAAGAACCAGACTCGGGAACTTGTAAGTGGCTCTACACCACGTGTGCATATTATCCCTGGGGCATACAGGAGAGCAGTAAGAAAACTATTGGGATTTTAAAATGCTATACTGTATGACTGTTTTCTATATCCTTAATCTGTGTTATTTGGAGAGTGAAATTTACATATTGAAGTATGGGATGTTCTTTTCTATTACCCAAAGAGTGTCAGGTCTGGTATTTGATTTTATCTTACTTACAATCTAACATGTCAGCCTATTATTATTTCAGGGATGCTGGCAAAACATATGAAACTCTTAGATCAGAGGCATGTATTAGTTACAGCACAGCAAGCAGCATGGAGCATCAATAAGCATGTTTGCATCAGGTCCCTTGCTCCTAAGTGCTGTGGGCCACATAGGTGCTATATGCACAGGGAGTATATGTTACAGCCGAGGAACACTAGCTATGGAAATCTGCCTGCTTGTTGTTCCAGAAAGATATAATATCTCATCTCTCAAAGTTCATTGCTGCAAAAACAATCTTGAGCAATGGACCAGGAAAAGATAGAATAGGGTCTTGCATTTTTGGTGCATTTCTAAAAGCTGTAGGAGGGCCAGATGGTCAAGGGAGAGTGTCTTTTCCACCTTTGAACTCTACTCTGTATTTGTTTCTTATTGTTGGTCTAACAAGTTGCCACAAACTCTGTGCCTTAAGACAACACATATTTATTATATTTCAGTTCTGGGGGTCAGACATATAAAATGGATTTCACTGGGCTAAAATCAAGGTGTCAACAGGGTGTGTTTTTTTTCAAGGCTCCAGGGAAGAATCTGTTTTCTAGTCTTTTCCAGCTTCTAAAGGCCATCCCAGGCCTTCGCTCTTCGGCTTCTTCAATTTCCAAAGCCAGCAATGGACAGTTAAGTGTTTCTCACACCACATTATTGTGACTTGGCCTCATCTGCCTCCCTTTTCCATGTTTAAGATCCCTCTGATTAAAGTGGAACCACCAGATAATCCAGGATAACCCCCATATTGTAAAGTCAGTTGATTAGTAGCCTTAATTTCATCTGTAACCTTAACTCCCTTCAGTAATATAATGTAACAATTTCATAGGTTCCAGGGTTTAAAATGTGGACATCTTTGGGAAGCCATTATTTTGCTTACCACATACATTGTCTTGGCTTTTGGTGAATTTTCATGAGTTAGCTACCTTGTTGGCCATTCTGATTAATCTGACTGATAGAGGTTGAGGTCAAACCATTCAATTTGTTTCATAAAGTATTTAATTAAGGCAACTATTAATAGGATTGAAACAGCCAGATAAGAACAACTGCACTATTGATCTCAGTTATATCCCCAGAGTCCTAGACTCAGCCAATTTTGAATAAATACCAAGAAATACTAGTAGGTCCTATTTTAGTAAGCTAAGATCAGTGTAAGACCAGTCAATTATCCATTATGACCCACACAAGGGAATTTAGACTGACATGCTATCTTTGGTGTCATTGCCAATAATTACAGGGGAAATAGATGGGCCAAAATGCAACCCCCCAATGGGAAGGTAGTTTATGGCCCATTCTTCCTCAGATAAAAAACATGTAACTGAAGGCATTCATTTCTTCTCTTTGAAATTTGTTGCTAAGCTTTATTTGTATCACCATTTTCCATTAGTTTGATTAAGTAACATGGGAAAAGTCACTGAATTGCTGCAACTTTGATAGCTATACACCCTATAACTCAATGTTGATGGGATTCAGGAGAAACATATGAATTCATATCAATAAGATTTAAACAAGATATAAGGATCAAGGAGCATTACTTGTTCCTCCTCTCTCCCACCTCCAGGGTCTAAGGTATTCCTTCCACAGTGCCCTCATGGGTCACTGAAGGGGGATGGATAAATAGTCAACTCAGTGTTCATTATACTTATGACCTAGGATTATGTTAATCCAACTATAGTGTAAAGGAAACTGAACTACAATTAAGTTTGAATTCTCTAGGGCCCTTCATAATTGGGTTGCCACCTAGAAGGTATAATATACTACCAGACTGACTGGGGCTTGTTGTTAGGGTAAAGAATAGTGTATCATATTCAGGAATGGTCAGAATAGAATCCCAAGTGTTCAAAATAGGCCTATATAACTCTCACCTCTTTCATTCTGATTATTATCCAGGAGATGGTCAAAAGGGATAAACCATTTCTGTGGACAGATGCATTCGATGACAAAACCATCCTCTTTAGATGTGGGGACCAAGAGGAGATGAAGGAAATGAGATCAGAAATCTTTCTGAATTGCTTTTTGAGGTGGCTCTTCCAGTCCCTGACAATGGAGATGCCCGTGGACAGCAGGGAACATCAACTATTTGACAAATAACTTGGTTTTAGTCTATTCTGGGTGACTTTTGTGATAAAAGGTGCGCTATTGTCAGACTGTAGATAGTCCAGAAGCTGATATATGACACAGTTATGTTTCAAGGGCCAAAATGATGTGGCCGATTAAACTACTAACAGTGCCACTGTAATCTGAAAACGTGTTAACAGCAGTGAAGTAGCAACAGTAGCCCTGGGAGGGGAAAAAAAGGTCCAATATAGTCAATTTTCCAAGAGCAAGTGTCGTCAATGCTGTTGGGAGACAGTTCTCCATGGCTTTCTCAGGTTTCTATGCATTTTTGTGAGCAGAGGAATTATGTGGTCTTTTGTTTCAGAATATCTCTTCAAGAGTGTTTGTATAGTGAATAGTCTTGGAAGACGGGGATATAGCCTTTTTCTGGAGTGGAGAGCAAGTTTTTTCACTGTCTATTATAATATAGACAATGTATGCTTCTACAATAAAGATGGGACAAACATTTCCCATGATAAAATATCCAAGTTCTGCCTTAGACAATTTGGCTCAGTGGATAGAGCATCGCGGCCCTCGGATCCAAGGGCCCCAGGTTTGATCCCAATCAAGGGCATGTACTTCGGTTGTAGGCTTAATCCCCAGCCCCAGGTTGGGGTGTGTGTGGGAGGCAGCTGGCCAAAGTGTCTCTCTCACATGGATGTTTTCCTCTCTCTTTCTCCCTTCCTTCCACTCTCTCTAAAATTCAATGGCAAAATATCCTTCGGTGAGAATTAATAAAAACAAACAAACAGAAAATATCCAGGTTCCCTAAGCTTAGGAATGTTTTCCTACAACATAACCAATGTGTATACAGTTGTCACTAGCCCTCCTTGCATTACTTTATGGGAATTATAGTTCAGGAAACCTGCTAGCTTGTTAGTTTTCATGATAGACACTTCACAGTTTTTGACAAACAATATGTAAAGTCCAGCCTCTTGTACCTTGTGCCAATAAACCAATTTATGGCTAATGTTGAAAGTCTGCCTCAGGAACATGGAGTTGTTTAAGGTGTGTGCAGTTTATGATGGTGGATGCACTGCCATGTTTGCTATGATGATAAATTCAGGTAGTAGTCAGTAGTGATGATGTGGCTGGTGCAGGCTTGGTCAGCATCTTGATCCCAGTTGGTCTCATCAGAGAACAGGTTCTTACTGTGGGCGCCTACAGGAGTGACTCAGACTATCTGATGACCAGCCACAATCCCCCCCTGTCGTTTGCAGTCCTATGTAGGTGTCTTTAATTCACCAATCTGTGATCTCCCAGGTGGTAGACCACATAGCTGGGCCATTGTCAACTGTCCAAGAGCTAGTAAAAATGTAGCCTGGTTCTCAAGGGGAGTTTTGGTTGAGGCTCTAAGGATTGCCTTGAGTTGTGCCCACGGAGCCGCAGTAACCTAAGGCACATTATCATGTTTCTACTTAACCAAAGCATCACTAAGGCAGGTAGAGGCATTTAAGGGAATTGAGCGATGAACTTAGCAGTTTTAGGATAGTGGAGTTGGAGAGAAAGTTTTCCCCATAGGGATAACTCCCACTTGTTCATGTAAAACTGAGAATACTTCTAGGACTAAGGCCAGCTGGCTCCTGAATGTTCCATTTCCATTTGACTAGAGAGGCCTGCATTCTGGGTGCCTAATGAGCTTTCTCCTCTTCTTTTCCTAATTCTTGCAGTTGTCCCAATGTATTATCTGTTAAGTAACAGTTATCAGAGTTATATCTTACTGTATCCTGGCTTGATCTTAGATATTTTTCAGTGTAAGCAATAGATTGAAACCAAGGGCATAGGGATACTTTATTGTAATGAGTGGTGAGAAAGTAGAGATGGCAAATGACACAATGACAGTCTGAAATTGTAGAATAATATTTAATGTATACAGCACTTTGCTTACAATAAATGCTTAGTAAATGCTTGATAATTAAATAAATGGAAGAAATGAATGAATTTTAAAAATAAACAATAAAGGTAGATTTGGCTCTATGTGGGCTCCACTAAAACATAAATGTCAATCACTTCTCATTATCTCATCTGTCATCCTGTTCCAAGCCACCATCATCTCTTGCATTTATTTTTTACAATTGCCTTCTCCTTAGTCTGCCAAACTTGATCCCTTACAGTCTGTTTTCAGCACAGTAGTTAGATAGGTACTTTTAAAACCTAAATCAGATCATCTCACCTCACCATTCAAAACTCTCTCCCTGCACCACCTTAAAATTTAAAAACCTTAAAATGGTCTATAAAACCATATACAATCTGATATCATATCTTATACTCTCCCTCTTCTTACTCTGTTTGTGCCACATTAGCCTTCTGGCTGTGCTGTTTTTCAAACAACTCCCCCTCGGCATGCTCCCTCCTCGGGGCCTTCGCAATGGCTGTTCCCTTTGCCTAGGTTGCTTTTCCTCCGATATCTGCATGACTAACTTCATCACCTCCTTCATGTCTGCTAAAATGTCACTTTCTCAGTGAAATCTGCCCTAACTATCTTATTTAAATTGCAATTCTACCTGCACATTGATTTATCATCCTCATCCTTTTCTAATTTCTTACTATAACATTCATTAACTTTTAACATACAATAAAATTTACTATTTTTTACTTTTAATGGTTTATCTTTAACCACTGGAATGTAAGCTGTTTGAAGGGTGGTGAGGAGGGTTTACTTTCTCTCTCTCTCTCTCTCTCTCTCTCTCTCTCTCTCTCTCTGTCTGTCTCTCTCTCTCTTGAAATGCTTCGAAGTGTAGACCCATTTGAATCCCATCCATGATTCAATTTCTAAATCAATGGCATTTCTTCTCCACACCATATCTTCTACATAGCACAATGGCTGCCTGTTTACTACCAAAACATATGCTTATTGTAGTAGGAAATCAATAAAGAAAAATCTGGGCATTCATTATTTTCGCTCCTGGCAGCTAGTTTATTTACATTTATACTGAATTAATTTCTCATTGTTATATATAGTAGATGACTCTAATTTGTACATTTGAATAGAAACATCCATGAGAGAGAAACATGGATTGGCTGCCTTCTGCATGCTCCCTAGATAGAGCCCCAACCCTGGCATGTGTCCTGACGTGACCTCTTGGTTGATGGGTTGATGCTCAATCACTGAGCCACAGCAGCCAGGCTAACACTGTAATCCTTAACATTCAGGTAGACATCCCTGAAAAATCTACTTCCGTAACTGTTGACAATTTCAAATTTGGAGTCACATAGGAATTCTAGATAAAAGCATCTTATTTTGTCCTGTTTAATAGAAGAGTAAGTTGGGGTCTCAAGAATATTGTTAAATACCTTGGGCTGCTTGAATCCAAGACTTACATTTTATCATGAGCTCTTGGTTTCATAATACTTACTTCCTTAAGTCACTATTTGTTGCACTTTTTTTCTTTAAGTTATGTCATCTTTGATTTGTTTGCTGTATACTGCTTGCACTGGTGTACTCATTATCTCCTGAGTACATTATGCCATAAATTTCACATTTATTTATTTACTTATTTATTTATTTATTGTTAATCCTCACCTGAGGATATTTTCCCATTGATTTTCAGAGAGAGTGCAAGGGATGTGGAGAGACACAGAGAGAGAAACACTGATGTGAGAGAGAAACATTGACTGGTTGCCTCCTGCAAACTCCCTGACCACGGCCAGTGATAGAGCCTGCAACCGCAGCACATGTCCTTGACCGGAATTGAACCTGGGACCCTTCAGTCCTCAGGCCAATGCTCTATCTGCTGAGCCAAACTGGCCCAGAAGAGCTTGTGTCTATTCTCAACATTCTCTTTATCACTTCAACTTCCAAAACACTGCTCAAAAATCACCACTTGGACATCTTCCCTCTGCTCTTTTGCCATTTTGTATATGTTGCCACTACTGTGGAACTGGTCATTACTTAAGTCATTTTAATCTGTCTTTTCTCTCTCTCTCTCTCTTTCCTGCTCTAATTTGACCATATTGTGACTTCTTTATTTTTATATTTCTGAGACCACATTCAATACAGAATCACAGGGGCCTAAAAGACTTGGGGATCTAAAATGTTCTAGTTATTCAATCACACCATGTTGAGTAGCAGGAAGAACTTATATGTCCTCCTAATATTTGAGGTGTAATCTGAGCTTCTCTCATGAGTGCTCAACTCGGCTGTTGCACAGTTCTGTCTTGGTAGCTGCTTATAGCACCTTCCAACCCCTGTTCTCAGATTACCGTAAAGCAGTGATGGCGAACCTATGACACGCGTGTCAGCACTGACACGCGTAGCCATTTCTGATGACACGCGGCCGCTAAGGCAGCCGCATGCCGAAAATCCTGTCAATCCTTATGCCTATCAATATTTTGGAGCAAAGGTTTTTTGTTTTTGTTTCATCCTCGGCATGAGACTGAACACAAACGTACAACATCAATTAAAGAGAGACATAAGGAAGTGTAAATATTTTTCGATCTCTCTTGATGAAACTACTGATGTCACATCACTTGCTCAGTTGGCCATTATTGGTCGATATTCTGATGGTCTCACAATGAGAGAAGAGTTGATAAAGTTAGTATCAGTGTCAACAAATAAATCAGGAAGCGAAATATGTAAGGTTGTTATACAAACATTTCATGACCTAAGCATTTATATCTCTAAAGTTGTGTCAGTGACAACAGATGGGGCACCAAATATGGTGGGGAAAAAAGTCGGATTTGTCAAATTGTTTACAGAAGCTATTGGACATCCGATTGTGCCTTTTCATTGTATTATCCATCAGGAGGCTTTATGTGCCAAGGCAGGATTCACTGACTTAAACAACTTAATGTCAGTTGTTACAAAAATAGTTAATTTAATAGCTGCTCGCCCCCTTCACAAGCGAGAATTTTCGGCACTTTTACTGGAGGTTGATTCCACCTACAGTGGACTGCTGATGTACAATAATGTAAGATGGCTGAGCCGAGGCAAAGTTCTTGAACACTTTGTGGAGTGCTTTGAAGAAATTAAGGTATTTCTTGACGATAAGGATCTGGGAAACTTTCCTCAGCTTAATGATGATAAGTGGGTCAACACTCTGATTTACAGATCTCTCTGTTCATATTAATGAACTGAACTTAAAGTTATAAGGTTTTGGCAAAAGTATTGACATTATGTTTGGATACATAAAAGCTTTTGAAAGTAAAGTTAAAATTTTCAAGCGAGGTGTAGAAACTAAAACTTATAAGTATTTTCCTCGAGTAACAAAGTATTTTGAGAAGGCCAGTGCAGCTGTACAAAATGAAATGGAACTCTTGCATATGAAGTACCAGCATGTTTTAGACTCGTTACTTGACCAGTTTAGTGATAGATTTAGTCAATTTAGAAGTCTAGAACAGACCATGAAAATAATTAAGTATCCTGATGTAGTAGTCTACAGTAGTTTGGAATTAAATGGTTTCCAATGGATGCAAATTGATGATTTGGAGATGCAACTTGCAGAATTTCAAGACAGTATCTGGGCTCAGGTGTTTGTCGACTTGAGGTCAAAGCTTGAGAATCTGGAAAGGTGCCGCTTGGAGAATCAAGAGGAGTGCCACTACGAACAGGAAATTTGGAGTGCCTGGAACCGACTACCAGACACTTTTAGCACCCTGAAAAATATAGCAATGGCTTTACTCACAATTTTTCCCTCTACATACTTTTGTGAGGCCTTATTCTCAGCGTTAAATAATATCAAAACCAACAAAAGAAACAGATTGACAGATGAAGTTAGTAGCGCTTGCTTGGGCCTGAAGTGTACAAAATACCAACCTTCAATTGAAGAGTTAGCCAATGAAATTCAGCAACAAAAAAGTCACTAATAGGCAGGTTAGTTAAAGAATTGCCCCTCCCCCTCACTTACCTTAGTTCACGGCACCCCACACAAGCTAAATAATATCAAGACCAACAAAAGAAACCGACTGACGGATGAACAAAGAAGTCACTAAGCAGGTAAGTTAAATATTTAGTTTTTGGTTTATTAAATAAATTATATATAACAATTATACATTTATGTTATTTAAACTATAAATATCACGAAATAATGTTTTTTCCTGAAAGTGACACACTACCCGAGTTATGCTCAGTTTTTTGGCGAAGTTTGACACACCAAGCTCAAAAGGTTGCCCATCACTGCCTTAAAGGATCTTGTAGGACTCACGCACAATACAGGGTGCCTCTCTGCACAGGGGTCACGGCCTTTCCAGTCCCATTCTGAGAAAAGAAACCTTTCTGGCTCGGGGCAATCTAGCACCTAGGAGTACCAAACAGCCTGGGGAAGAAAGAAGGGAAGGCCAGCCCAACCTTCACCAGTGATCTAAAGCTTTCTACCTCCTAGAGGTCACTGTGCTGTTAGGGCAACATATTTTTTTAATGAAATGTAAGGTTTTAAAATTCTAAGATGAACAATTTGCTTTTAACTATTCCACCACTGTTTGAACTTCCCCAGACAAGGAAAGATTATTTGTTCTACAAGTGTGTGTGACAAAAAGGATATGCTGATGGCCTCCCTGCTCCCACACACACACAAAAAAAAAAATTAAAGGAGGCTAGTTGTCAAGGAGCCTTTTTATTAGTGTAACCATGAATATCTAGTACCTTTTCAATGAAATTTTCTCCTTAGAAATAATTTTCATCCTACTTTACCAGTATTACTGCAACAAACCAATCCTTGGAGCAGTATCTCATAATTTCCGGGCTTTATTCTCCACTTCCTTTTTCAGCAAAGATGTATGTACCGCGACAATGAATGAATAACAGAGAAATGTACAAAAGATAAATTTGACTCACAAGATTTTTTTAAGCTGCAGATTCGTGATGACATAAATAAAGCAAATTAAAATTTATTGAGTATTCATTCCAGGTACTTTTTTGTTTACATTATTTCATTTGAAATTTATCAAGAACTTTTAAAATATTTTATCCACAAATTGCATATGAGAAAACTAACATTCAGATAGGATAGGTACTTTGACGACAGTAAAGAGAGAAAGCCAGGCTTAGTCTGTAAACTTTTTTGTTGCCTAAGTTTATACACAAGATTTTATTTTTAGTTAAAAATAAATGCCATGAGAATTTCAAAAAAAATTATTCTATACAAAATCTCACTTTTAAAAGCTTTCATTGTTTTGTTTCTGCTATATATGGACACACAACATTAAAGCAAATAGGATCTCATTAAACCTTAATAATAATCCTATTAGATGTAGTAGATGTACAGACAAAAAATCTGAGACAAAAAGGGGTTAAATAAAATGTAAAAAATCTAGATTTTAAATAGTGGAGTCTGTATTTGAAAGAAGATCTTCCTAAGACTACAGTCCATTTTCTACAAAATGTGGTCACTTTGTCTTTTATAAACCTAGCATTCACATTTGTCATTGTCAGATGGTTAAATGTAGGGTTTATTGTAAATTAGGTGTTTGTTGTGTTATGTTTCATGTACTGATTTGATTATATGCTCAGACAAAATTATTTTGTTGTATGACATACATGAGTGTTTGTGTGTGAGGATGATTTAGATCATGTGTGGCATCTCATCATATTTGATTTCTTATTTAAGCAAAATTAACTTTTATTGGCATAAATATCTTAGTGGACTTGTATGGATTAAAGGGATGAGTTCCTTTGCAGATTTATATCTAACTCATTAATATCTTTTGTTTAGTTTGTCACATATTTTATGTTCAATTAACATTAACTTCTGCACATATTAGTTCTCACTGAGTATTTTTTCTGTGTAAGGCCTGTCCATGTATGTGATTTTTGGTATTTTTTCACCATCAATGAGTGGAAACACAGCAGAGCCTCTCTTCATGCACTTACAACCCACTATCTCTTTTAATTTTGAAACAAATGTTTTCAAAGTGGAATGGTTCTTATTACTGGAGTTTAAACTATAATTTGAGTTTATCTACTTCAGACTAAAAGTATTACAGCAGTACATTGCCCTTGTGATACTATTAAACATTGTGAAATCTTCTTTTCCATTGGTTTTGTACAGATAAATTTATTCATTTTACAAGTACAGAAGAAATGAATTTCATATCTATTATTTAAGTATAAAAGAGGGAGGATGCATAATAGATTTATATATGACACTTGTATTCAGTGAAAAGATGGGTTGCCAAAAGGTCTTCTCCTAACTAAGAAAATGTAATCATTCTACATTCTAAGCAAGAGGTACAATGATTTGTCCCCCACCAAAGATGTGACATTGAAAAAGGAGACCCCTTCCAATTATCCAATTTATTCAGTTACTCATTTTTAGAAGAAATAATTATTTTTCTATCAGTTGGCCATTCCAAAATAATTGAATTTCAGTAATCTTACGTCCATTTTATTTAACGGTATGAAATACCATCAAATAACTAATAATTTTTCTCCAAGGAATAAGTGCAATATAAAAAAATCTGATACTGTTATTCTTTTCAGAATTTATCTTTTTTTAAGGATTTTAGTCAAGTGGCTCTGCAGTTATTACAACTAAGAGTTCTGTCACTTTTCTGGAGTCAAATTAGAAGTTATTATGTTAGTTCTGGAGAACTTCTTCAAGGTGCAGAATTGTACACTTTTTATTTTGAAAATCCTGTCAATCTTTGATTTTTAAAGCAAGAGATTGTGATTTTGGCCTCATTACAATCTTTTCATATGGAATATGTTGAAATTTCTCATAGCTAGAACCTTCTCTTTTTAAAATTCAGCATCATAAACCTTCCTAATTCTTCCACTACAACTCCTTGCTTTCACTTTCGCTTGCATTGTAGGTAACTAACTGCTTTTCTCTTGCTGGTTTTAAGATTCTCTCTTTGTCTTTAACCCTTGGCATGTTAATTATAATGTGTCTTGGTGGGCCTCTTTGAGTTCCTCTTGTTTGGGACTCCCTGTGCTCCCTGGACTTACAAGTATTTCTTTCACCAGGTAGGGGAAGTTTTCTGTCATTATTTCTTCAAATAGGTTTTCAATGTCTTCCTCTTTCCCCTCTCCTTCTGACACCCCCATAATGTGAATGTTGGTACTCTTCAAGTTGTCACAGAGGCTCCTTGCACTATCTTCATATTTTTGGATTCTTTTTTTCTTTTTGCTCTTCTGATTGGGTATTTTTTGCTTCCTCATATTTCATATTGTTGATTTGATTCTCAGAATCCTCTACTGTATCGTTGAATCCCTGTAAACTATTCTTTATTTTGGTCAGTGTATGCTTAATTTCTGAATGGTCTTTTTTCATGTTTTTGACATTCTCTCTAATATCCTTGAAAGTCTCATGAAAATCCTTGAGTAACCTTATAACCAAGGTTTTGAATTCTGTATCCAGTAGTTTGCTTGCTTCCATTTCTTTCATCTGTGACATGTTTCTTTGTCTCCACATTTTGGCTGCTTCCCTGATCTTATTTCTATGTATTAGGTAGAGCTACTATGTCTCCTGGAATTGGTAGAGTGGCTTTGTGTAGTAGGTGTCCTACAGTGGTACAGTCTCCCTAGTCACCTGAGCTGTGAACTCTAGGTGTGACCCTGTGTGGGCTGCAAGCACAGACTTATAGTTGAGCCTTGGTTGCTGTTAGAATTACTGGGAGGAGTTGATCTCCAGGCCAATTGGCTGTGAGGACCAGATGCAAGTACAGTTGGAGAACTGATGTTCAGGAAACACCCCTATGGAGCAGGACTTACTTCAGTGGGGTTTTGGTGCTCACTGAGTCTGCCTCTTAACTGTGTCACTTGTGGTTGTGTAGAGTTGTAATATCCTATGGTCAGAAGCTGACCACTAGGTGCACTGTCTCTAGGGATTCTTGTGAGGTGCAAAGCCAGCTGTTGCCTGGGGCCACCCAGCAGGAACTATAGCAGAATCTGCAGATGGCTGCTACTTGCTATTTATATTGGGCTTGGAGGTGTCCAGGTGAGGCCCAGTTGAGAAGCCAGATAGGCTGGTGTTAGTGCTGGGTCTTGATAGGTTTAGGGCACACTGTCACCAGCTACAGCTTGTTTGAGAGATTTTAGCAAAGTCTGGAGCCTGATCTTGAACAGGCCATCCATATGGAAAAACTGCTGCAAACAGCTTGGGTGGGCTGCAAATTCGATGGGGTGGAGTCTCAGGGAATCCCTAGGAGGGAATATACCTTGTAGTCCAGGCTGATGGAGACTCAGATATGGCTGCCAGTCAGTGTTGGAACAGGGGAGGTCCCAGCACAGGAACAATGATCCCTGCAAGCACCCCTGTCTTGGAGAAATCTGCCCCCAAGTTACTGCCCTGATGCCAGACAATTCAGTTCCTCCCTGTATGTGTCTGGGTCCCCCAAAGCCTCCCGGTGCTGGGAGTGTGAGTAGGTTCATGTGCTGACCTTTAAATGGAACACCTGGGTCTCCAGCAGCCTCCATGTCACTCAGCCACAATCCCTGCTTATTTTCATAACCCGTACTTTGGGGAACTTCTCTTCCCAGCTCTGGCACCCTGGGTTAGGGATCTGGTGTGGGTCTAGGAACTCTTATTCCTCACAGGTGGCCTTTGAAGAGACAATCTTCCTCTCTGTTAATAAAACGGCACATGTGGGTGTCAGACCAGCCCATTCAGTTCCCAGTATTTCTTTATGTGCAGAAACTATGCTCAGTTCTCTTTGAAATAACCTATGATCATAGTTTTTTTACATTTGTTCTCTGAACATTTCAAGCCTTCTTACTTTTAATTTTTCAGGGACATTTGTATTTGCATTCCATCAGGCCTTCCTCTTTCAAACGTTTTACTAGACTGTGCCATGCTGATATTGATGATTCTTTTACTCCTTATCTTTCAATGCACTTTTCCATTCCTTCCTTTGTTTCTAGTTGCATATGAGATCTGTCTGTATTCAATATAAGAACCTAGTCCCTATAATTGGAACACAGGAAACAATTCTTCTTAGCTACCACTGTTTATGAATGAGTATTAGTAAGTACATTTCATTAATGAAGTTATATTTTATTCATTTTACCCTTATACTGATATTATATCAACATATTTGTTTATGATAATTTTTATATGCTTTAGTATTTTTAAATATCTGTTCTTTCCTAGTTATCTTTGCACTTAGTTATTTTATCATAAGTTATACTAGTGGCCCGGTGCACGGGGGGAGGGGGGTTGTTCCTCAGCCCGGCCTACACCCTTTCCAATCTGGGACCCCTCGAAGGATGTCCTACTGCCAGTTTATAGGGATCGAGCCTAAACCGGCAGTCGGACATCCCTCTCACAATCTGGGACTGCTGGCTCAGCCGCTCACCTGCCTGCCTGCCTGCCTGCCTGCCTGATTGCCCCTAACCACTCTGCCTGCCGGCCTTCTCACCCTTCCCCCTGCCGCCAGCCTGCTCACCCCCAAATGTCCCCCCAGCAGCCTGATCCCCCCAACTGCCCCTCCTACTGGCCTGCTCGCCCCCAACTTCCCCCCGTGCTGGCCTGCTTGCCCCCACCTCCCCTCCCCACTGGCCTGCTCATCCCAAACTGCCCCCCCCGCTGTCCTGATCACCTCCAACTGACCCCCACCTACAGCCTGCTCACCTCAACTGCCCCCCCTGCTGGTCTGCTTACCCCCAATGGCCCCTGCCATCCCATCCTGGCCTGATCACCCCCCCCCCTCCCAGCGTCCCAAGGTCCCAGCCCCTCCTTTTTCTCTCTCTCTTTTTTTTTTTCAGCGCCTCCTTGAGCAGAGGTCAGGGCCAGCTGGAAGCAAGTATCTAGGATTTATTTATCTTCTATAATTGAAACTTTGTAGCCTTGAGTGGAGGCCAGGGCCAGATAGGGCAGGCGGGAAGCTTGGCTTCCTCCATTCCCCTGGCAACCCAAGCCTCCTGCTTGCTCCAGCTCTGTGGCCCGCTGCCATCTTAGTTGGGTTAATTTGCATACTCGCTTCTGATTGGCTGGTGGGCATGGCTTTGCATAGTGGAGTGATGGTTAATTTGCATGTTTCTCTTTTATTAGTGTAGATAATTCATGGCAACAAGGGATTTATGTTTTTACATTAAACCTCTGGGTATTAACATTATATACAGATAAATTTAATTAATACTTTAAAAATTTAAGATAGATGCTTATAAACATAACCTATAAAGGTTTCATTGTAAGGTTGCTACTCATATTTAAGAAGTATCAGAACATTGGGAAGAAAGAAGTTTGATATCTCTGAATGCCCTTGCTTTTGGTACCATTGACCTAAACTCTTCATAATTTAAGTTTATAAGATGATTAGTACTTAAAATTACATAGAGGCTCCAATTTTTATCTCATTGTAGACTCTGGAATCTTTTCTTTCAAATTAGATTTAATAGTTTGCTCTAAAAAAAGTACAAAATGTGTACAAAATGTATGCAAAATGATATTTTTGTCCTTCGTCATAGAACAAATTTCAAATAATAGTAGGCAATATAGAATTAAAAATCAATAATTGAGATAGGTAATAAAAATACTTGAAGTTTTTTAAAAGCAATTTTCTCAAAATAAGTATCTATAAACATTATATTTCCCTTCATTTTAAAGAGTTAAGTTGAACTTAATTTAAACTCAGAAGGAAGTGGGGTCAGGGATGAAATTAACTGAATACTTATATGTTAATATGCATATATGCAAAGCTCATGGGCATAGGCAATAAATAGTTAAGTGAATGCCTGAGGGCAGGGAGTGAAGTGGAGGGAGGCAAGTATCTATAATATTTTCAACATTAAATTTAAATTAAAAAAAAATAAATAAGAGCCGAAACCGGTTTGGCTCAGTGGATAGAGCGTCGGCCTGCGGACTCAAGGGTCCCAGGTTCAATTCTGGTCAAGGGCATGTACCTTGGTTGCGGGCACATCCCCGGTGGGGGGTGTGCAAGAGGCAGCTGATCGATGTTTCTCTCTCATCGATGTTTCTAACTCTCTATCCCTATCTTCCTCTCTGTAAAAAATCAATAAAATATATTTTTTTAAAAAAAGAAGAAACATAAATTTAAAAATAAACTCCATTTAAAGAGTTATAAGATTTTTGTTTATTCCATCATATCAAAGATTTTCATCAATTGAAAACTATGATAATAAACATGAATATGATCAAGTGAAGGGAAATATATGGAGGAAATAAATAAAACTATAATGGGAGAGATTCCAAAATGGTCAGGGAGTAAGTAGATGCTACACTGACACACTCCCAGGACCAAACTGGAATTAAACTAAAATACAGAAAAAACATCCTGAATAATCAACTGAAAACTAGCTGGAGAGAATCCTGATAACTAAGGACAGAAAGTGGGACTGCAGAGACTGCGAGGAAGTGCTAAAGCACAAAAGGGTTGGCTAGGCTCTCACAGACAGCAGCTGAAGGTCTGAAGGGATATCTCAGCTGTGGGAGGCTCCCAATAAGAACTCTGGGGTCTAAACTCCGAGATGGGCTCCCCAGCACAGAGCACCAGAACTGAGAAAGGTACCGACATAACATCAGGCTGAGAAAACCAGCAGGTCTGCCTCGGAGGGATAGCTGGAAATTCAGGCACCCACTTTCAGGGATAACACACAAAATTTCGTGTGCAGCCACTCACCTTGGACTCCAGCAGAGGGAGGGCAGAGTGGACTGAAGCTGTGTGAGCAGAAGCCAGGTTTAGGGGATCTGATGGTGGACTTCAAAGAGGAGCCACTATAGTTTCTGTGCTGAGTCATTCCCTCACACTGCGAAGGACAGCATTCTCTGGTTGTTTTTGCCTGGGGGGAAGGCATTTATCCCACCCTACTAGAAAACATCTTGGAGTTTCTGAGTCCCATTAAGAGACAGAGACTAACAATCAGCCTGTAGGCAGAAGCAATTACCCCACCCTGTTGGAAAACCTCTTACCCCACCCAGTGGTCAATAGCTTAAGGCTAATTAAAACTGAATACAATCAGACTACAAAAATCACATGATCATCTCAATTAATGCAGAAAAAGCATCTGACAAAATCCAACACCCTATTTTGATAAAAATACTCAGCAAAGTGGGAATGGAGGCCTCAGACCTCAATATAATAAAAGCCATATATAACAAACCTACAGCCAAGATCATACTAAATGGGCAAAAACTAAAACTATTTCCCCTAAGAGCAGGAACAAGGCAGAGATGTACACTTTCACCATTCTTATTGAACATAATACTAGAAGTCCTGGCTATAGCAATAAGACAATAAGAAGAGAAAAAAGTTATCCACATTGGAAAGGAGGAAGTAAAACTGTCATTACTTGCAGGTGACATGATATTGTATATAGAAAACCCAAAAACTACTACATTAAATAAAGGAATTTGTCAAGGTAGCAGGATTCATAATTAACACCCAAAAATCAATGGCATTTTTATATACCAATAATGAATTCTCTGAAAGAGAAACTAAACAAACAATCCTATTTACCCCAGCAACAAAAAAATTAATATACCTAAGAATAAACTTAACCAAAGAGGTAAAAGACTTGTACTGGGAAAACTACATGTTGACAAAAGAGATACAGAAAAATATAAACAAGTGGAAGAATATACCCTATTCATGGATTGGTAGGATCAACATCATTAAAATGTCCATACTACTTAAGCAATCTATAGACTCAGGGCAATCCCTATTAAATTACCAATGGCATATTTCACAGACCTAGAACAAACACTACAAAAATTTATATGGATCCAAAAAAAGACCCCAAAATAGCCACAGTAATTTTGAGAAAGAAGAACAAAGTTTGGAGAGATCACCATATAAGATATCAAGATATACTACAAAGCCACTGTGATCAAAACAACCTGGTACTGGCACAAAAACAGGCATATAGATCAATGGAACAGAATAGAGAACCCAGAAATCAATATAAGCAATTATGCTCAATAAATGGTGCTGGGAAAATGGGACAGATACATGTAGAAAAGAAAAAAGAAAAGAAAGAAAGAAACTAGACCACCAACTTACACCATACACAATAAACTCAAAATGAATAAAAGACTTAAATGTAAGATGCGAAACCATAAAAATCCTAGAAGAAAATATAGGCAGCAAAATCTCAGACCTTTCTTCATAGCAATATGTTTGTGGATACATCTCGCTAGACTAAATGTTACCGTGCAGTGGGAAGCTGTGAGGATTAGGCAATTGTGGCATATTGTATGCAAAGAGGTAAAGGGTAGTATATGACAGTGGTCGGCAAACTCATTAGTCAACAGAGCGGCAAACCGAGGCTCGCTAGCCACCTGCCGCAGTTTGCCAACCACTGTCCTAGGGCAATGGAAATTAAGGAGAAAATAAACAGTGGGACTACATCAAAACAAAAAGCTTCTGCACAGCAAAAGAAGCCTTCAACAAAATGAAAAATGACTCCAGTGTATGGGTGCACATATTTGGCAATGATAAATCTGATAAAGATTTAATATCCAAAATATATACAAACACATACAACTTAACAAAAGGAAGATAAACAATCCAATTAAGAAATGGGCAAAAGACCTTAATAGACACTTATCCAAAGTGGACCTAGAGATAACCAAGAGACATATGAAAAAAAAAAAAAAAAGCTGAAAGTCACTGATCATCAGAGCGATGCGAATTAAAATGACAACGCGGTATCACCTCATGCCTGTCAGAATGGCTACCATCAATAAATCAATAAATGACAAGTGCTGGATGTGGAGATAAGGGAACCCTAGTGCACTGCTGGTGGGAATGAAGACTGGTGCAGCCATTATGGAAAACATCATGGACTTTCCTAAAAAAAAATAAAAAATGGAACTGGCATTTGACCCAGTGATCCCACATCTAGAAATATATCCTAGGAACCCTGAAACACTGATCAGAAAGAATGTATGCACCCCTATGTTCATAGCAGCACAATTTATAATAGCTAAGATCTGATAAGAGTCCAAGTGCCCTCAGTAGATGAGTGGATAAAAAAGCTGTGGAACATTTATAATCATGGAAAATTATGCAGCCATAAAACAGAAGGATCTCTTACCCTTTGAGACAGCATGGAGGGACCTGGAGATTATCATGCTAAGTGAAATAAGCCAGTCAGGGAAAGACAAGTATCACATGATCTCACTCATCTGTGGAATCTAATGAACAAAATAAACTGTTTAACCAAATTGATCCAGAGACATAGAAGCTTGGAACACACTGTTGAACCTCAGAGTGCAGGTGAGTGTAGGTGGGTGAGATCAACCAAAGAACCTGTATGCATATATGTATAACCCATGGACACAGACAATAGGGCGGTGGAGGCCTGAGTCAGGGTGCAGCCTCGTGCTGTAAGGGGTCAATGGGAGAAAAGGTACATAACTAATACTTTCAACAATAAAGATTTTTTTTAATTGAAGTAGGATCAGCTTATAGAAATATTTTTATATAGGCCTGCTGAATTGCTATGATTGTCCTCAAATTTACCTTTGATCTATTTAGCAGCTAAATTAAAGGAGACAGTGTAGTTATACTATAAGATCAATTCTGTTTTAAAAATCAAATAATAAAAAAAAGTTTCTAGAAGGAATCACAATGTTTTCCGATTCTTAGACTTGAAGGATTTTTTGCCCTAGTCTCCATGAAGGCACATTGTGTAAGATTGTGGATGAGCAGAAACCCCATAATAGACACAGCGAAGCTATTGCTTATGGTATCTGTCAGTGTATGCCAAATATATAATTCCAATGTGAAGTTCAATAAAAGCAATTTTAAAATGTGGTAAAGCATTACATTTGTAATTGTGGTATTTAGCATGAGTACATTCATGACCTTGTAAGATTGAGATGTAAAATTTAGATGATCTGACCTGAATAATGGGTGTGCTGTATATCATTTAAGCAATCTTCCATAAATATTATTTCTTTATCTAAAATTTTGATAAGGATTAGATAGCAAAGAGTAAAAACCTTGTAGTCTTTGGCAAGAACATGAGATTCAGAAATTGTACATGGCTTAGACAGATTATCTAGAAAGTATATATATTTGATGTTCCTGTAAAATAAGGTGCATAAATCAAACCCTTGCCATCATTTTTTCTAAACCCATTCCCAGGACGAGGTGAAGATGGCCCCTGACTTCAGCTGGTCCTGGGAATGGTTTTAGAAAGAATGATGGAAGTGTGACATTTTTTTTTTTTTTTTTGCAAAAACATATGAGAATTCTCTCTAAAGGAAAAGATTAGGACTTTAAGGGCTTGGAATTTATTTATATGATATGTTCTGCGGCTCCTCACATGAGGGGCGGTACTTATTTGCGGGAGTGGGCAATATATTAACATTGCAAGGTATTTGTGAATCCAACCATTTATTCTCCGTTGTCTTTAGGTAAATAATAAAGGCAAAGTAATGACTGGCATACTGTGCTGTCTTCTATACAGTGTTCAACCAGAAAAAGATAGACCAGTCATTTTCTCTGAGCCTGGCCATGATAATCATTTTATTCACAAAAAATATTCAAACCAATTGTTTCTAATCTATCCATAGCTAGTAATGTTTACTTTTAAGCAAGTTAGCTTCCTGCTGAACAGGTAGGACACATGCATTTCATGGACCAAAAAAGTTAGGGGTAATAGAGTTAGCAGTTTTTATTAACGTGTAGAGAGTCCTTCTGGGAGGCCTATATTTCTGTTCTTTCTCAGGGGCTTCACATAAGCATAGATTCCTTTCCCCTGAATCTCACAACTGTCTTAAGGCCCTCCCAGCCTTTCAGTTGGATCTCAGAAATGCATTCCTTTACAAAGCCTTCTGACATCACAGACTGGATTGTCTTCTTCTAGATGATCTCATTGCATCCTGGATTTTCCATTCACCTCAGTGATCACAGCTTGCCATCACATATGTGTGTGGTTATTAATTTTTGCATACTTCATGAAGGTGTATCCTGTGTCCATTCATCTCGTTCTATCATCTAGGTACTTATCAGTAGCTTGCACTCAGTTATTCAGATATTTTTTGAATGAATAAATGACTACATGCAAGAATGAATGAACAAACGGTGTATCACTAAAATTCTCATAGAGTCCATTAAACTGTCGTTTAATTTGTTAAACTTAGTCATCATCTAATAATTTTGACTCAGAGTTATTATACATAAAAATCAGTGTTAAGTATTTCCTGATATCATGTAGTTTTATACTATCCTCTCTAATAAAATGGTAATATGCAAATTAACCATCACTCTGCTACATAAGCCATGCCCACCAGCCAAGCCACGCCCACCAGCCAATCAGGGCGAGTATACAAATTAACCCCAATCCAAGATGGCTACAGCCACAGAGAGCAAGGTTTCCCAGGTAACAGAGCCAGCCAAGCTTTCCATAGCCGTTGCAGGCCTAAGCCTCCACTCAAGCTACAAAGTTTCAATTATAGAAGGTAAACAAATTCAAACAAATGGCGGCAGAATGGAGCTTGAGAGAGCAGGCCAGGGTTGCTCGCGGCAACAGGGGAAGCAAAGCTTTCCGCACACCCTGGCCGGGCTCACCCGCTTAAGGCTACAAAGTTTCAACTGTAGAAGGTGAATTAACTGCCACAGAAATGGCTGCCGGAGCCCCAGGCTTGGCTCCGCTCCAGGCTACAAAGTTTCAATTGTAGAAGGAAAATAAATTCCAGATACCAGGGCCTCCTCTTGGGTTGCCAGGGGGCGTGACCGGCCTGCAAACCACCACAGGCCCCTCGCTCATGCTGCCCCACACCCCAAGGGAACCCCACCCTGATCCGGGACACCCTTCAGGGCAAACCAGCTGGCCCCCACCCGTGCACCAGGCCTCTATCTTATCTAATAAAAGAGTAATATACAGATTGATCATCACTGCAACACACAATATAGCTGCCCCCATGTGGTCAAAGATCCTGCCCCCATGTGGACACAAGATGGCCACCACAAGATGGCCAGCAGGAGAGGGCAGTTGGGAGGCACCCGGCCTGCAAGGGAGGGCAGTTGTGAGGGACCAGGCCTGCAAGGGAGGGCAGTTGGAGGTGATCAACCCTGCAGGAGAGGGCAGTTAGGAGTGACCAGGCCGGCAGAGGAGGGCAGTTGGAGGTGATCAACCCTGCAGGAGAGGGCAGTTAGGGGTGACCAGGCTGGCAGAGGAGGGAAGTTGGGGGCAAACAGGCTGGCAGGGGAGCAGTTAAGCATCAACCAGGCTGGCAGCAGAGTGGTTAGGGGGTGATCAGGCTGGCAGACAGAAGCGATTAGGGGCAATCCGGAAGGCAGGCAGGCAAGCAGTTGGGAGCCAGCAGTCCTGGATTGTGAGAGGGATGTCCGACTGCCCGTTTAGGCCCGGTGGGATCGGGCCTAAACGGGCAGTCGGACATCCCTCCAGGATTCCCAGATTGGAGAGGGTACAGGCTGGGCTGAGGGACAACCCCCCGCCATGCACGAATTTAGTGCACCGGGCTTCTAGTATTTTATAAAGGATTTTTCACATTTTGTCAAAGGTTAGTCTATTGTATTTTCATCATATTCATCATACTTTTGGACATAAAATTACAATAAAAATTCTTATACCTGAAGGTGAAAATTTAAGGTACTAGAACAAAACTATGAACTCAGAAGCAAGCAAACATACAAATAAAAAATACAAAAAGAGACTTTACTTCATGTGTTATATTCCATTACCTCTATAGTGAAATAGATGCTCTTTATCCATCATTATCCCTTGTTTATCTGACTTTCCAGACCACGGACCATCATATTTCACATAGAAAGTGATAGCCTCATATCACGGGAAGTAATATTTTAAAATCCTTTGAAGTAATGCACAGATGAACAGAATGTACTCTCTGGATTCATTAATGGTATGTGGACCCCGTGGAATTACTCTTTCAGGGTATTCATTGTACTGATCATGAAATAGCAGGAAGAGATCAAGTTGTCTATGTGTGTGTGTATCTTGGAAGAGCAAGGAACTATCTATCCATCAGCAAACTATTTTGAAGTCATGAGCTTCCATTTGATTTAGGCACTCTACAAGCAGGAACATATTTTTGGCAGACTGTGTACTGAATGAATGGCATTTGCCTTTAGTTATTTAGAAAAACAAACATAACATGGAACACTTCATCATCCATTGTGATGAATAAATGAAAGCACTCAGCTAAGTAATAGAAGTCAGTTACCCCTGAGAAAGCAGGGGCCTACCTTTTTCATTTTATATGAATAGTGGTACATGCCCTATCTTTCATTATTGCTTTTTATCTTTTAACTAGAGGACTGGTGCACAAAATTTGGGCACAGGGAGTGGGGGGCCTCAGCCCAGACTTCACCCTCTCCAATCCGGGACCCCTCAGTGGATGTCTGACTTCTGGTTTAGGCCCGATAAGGATTGGGCAGTCGTACATCCCTCTCACAATCCGGGACCACTGGCTCCTAACTGCTCACCTGCCTGCCTGCCTAATCGCCCCTAATTGCCCCCCTGCTGGCCTGGTCACCCCTAAATACTCCCCCCCAACAGCCTGGTCACCCCTCGCAGCCCACTGCTCAGTCATTTGGTCATCCCTCACTAACCTTTCTGCTGGTCTGGTCACCCCACACAGCCTGCTTGTTCAGTCGTTTGGTCGTTCCTCACTAACCCCTCTGCCGGCCTGGTAGCCCCACGCAGCCTGTTCAGTCATCTGTTCAATTGTTTCAGTTGTGACGGTCACTTAGGCTTTTATATATATAGATTGACTCAGGGTTTTTGTTTTTTTTACGTTGTTATAGTTATGTATGGAAAACTTTTCTCTGTTTCAGTTTAAGTGATTTTTATTGATTTAATTAATTGCAATAAGTAGTTTTTGTTATACTTGATTCAAGACTTGATTTATTTCACTGATAATCATCATAATAATACAGGAATATGCAAATTAGCTGGGATGCTGTAACATCACAAATGAACAGCAGGGACCTGAGGCTGCAAGGCACCAGGCCGTGCCCCCTGCTTCGCGGGGCTTGCTTGACAGGAGACCTCAGGCCGTGCCACCTGCCTGGCAGGGCTTGACGGGGGACCTCATGCCACGCCCCCTGCCCCGGTGCCAGGCCGGGAGAACTTAGGCCATGCCCCCCGCCCAGTGGGGCTTGATGGGGGACCTCAGGCCGTGCCTCCCGATTGGCAGGACTTGACGGGGGACCTCAGGCCATGCCCCTCACCCCGGTGCCAGGCTGGAAGACCTCAGGCTGTGCCTCAGTGCCAGGCTGGGGACCTCAGGCTGCACGTCTGCCCTGTGGGACTTGACAGGGGACCTCAGGCTGTGCCCCTCACCTGGCAGGGCTTGACGGGAACCTCAGGCTGCATCCCCCGCCCCACGGGGCTTGACAGGGACCTCAGGCCATGCCCCTCGCCCCGGCGCCAGGCCGCAAGAACTCAGGTTGTGCCCCAGCGCCGGGCCAGAGGACCTCAGGCTGTGCCACAGCGGGGCTTGACAGAGAACCTCAGGCCGCAACCCCTGGTCTGGCGCTGGACCAGGGGACCTGAGGCTGCACCCCCTGCCAGGTGGGACTTGATGGGGGATCTGAGACTGTGCCCCCCCCACGCGGTGCTGGGCCAAGGGCATCAGGCTGGGTACTAGAGGCTATGCCCCCTCCTGGAGGGGCTCGATGGGGATGGGGTCGGCCAGGTCTGGGTCTCACCCAACGGGGGTGGGATCAGCCGAGTCTGGGTCTCCTGCACTTTCTTTCTTTTTTTTTTTTTTTTAATACATTTTATTGATTTTTTACAGAGAGGAAGAGAGAGGGATAGAGAGTTAGAAACATCGATGAGAGAGAAACATTGATCAGCTGCCTCCTGCACACCCCCTACTGGGGATGTGCCCGCAACCAAGGTACATGCCCTTGACCGGAATCGAACCTGGGACCTTTCAGTCCAAAGGCCGACGCTCTATCCACTGAGCCAAACCGGTTTCGGCATGGGTCTCCTGCGTTTTCAAAGCACATGTGGGTGGTGGGTGAGGGCTTGACTCTAAGTCCCGCGGTGCACCCCAGACTCTGACAGGAGGGAGATTTTATATACATTTTACTAATTTTCTTTCATCTCTGACACTTCTATTATAGAGAAAGGGCAAATAGCAATATTAAAATATTTCCTCTAATTAATTCCCTTTTAATGTGCATGAATTTCGTGCATCATGCCACTAGTTTTAGTATAATTCCTGATGCAATTGGATAATATTTTTTGTTGAGGATTTTAGCATGGATGTTCATCAGGAATATTGACCTATAATTTTCTTTCTTTGTAGTGTCTTTATCTGGTTTTGGAATTAGGATAATGCCTGTCTCATAAAAAGAGCTTAGAAGTCTTCCTTACTCTTGAATTTTTTAATTGTTTGCGGAGGGTAGGTCTTAGTTCTTTCTTGAATGTTTGGTAAAACTTCCCTATGAAGCCATTCAGTCCAGGACTTTTGTTTGCTGGTAGTGTTTTGATTACTGCTTCAATTTCATTAATTGTTATTACTCTATTCAGATTTTCTGATTTTTTTCTGATTCAGTTTTAGACATTCAGTTTCTAGGAATTTGTCCATTTTGCACAGATTGTTCAATTTGTTGGCATACAGTTGTTTTTAATATTTTCTTACAATCCTTTGTATTTCTATAGTGTCAGTTGTTGCTTCACTTCTTTCATTTCTGATTTTATTTATTTGGGTCCCCTCTCTTTGTTTCTTGATGAATATGGCTAAAGCTTCATTAACCTTTTTTATCTTTTCAAAGAACCACCTGATGATTTCATTTTTCTTTGTATTATTTCTTTAATCTGTATGACATTTATTTCTGCTCTGATCTTTATTATTTCCTTCCTTTGGGTTTTTCTTGTTGCTTTCTTTCTAATTCTTTAAGTTGTAGTGTTAGATAGTTTATTAGAGATTTTACTTGTTTCTTGATGTAGACCTGTAGTGCTATGTACTTCCCTCTCAGGACTTTTGGTGCTGTGTCCCAAAGATTTTGGGTTGTTGTGTGTTCATTTTCGTTTGTGTCCAGGACATTAAAAATTTCTTTCTTGATCTTGTTGGTAACCCATTAATTGTTTAATAACATGTTATTTAGTTTCCATGTGTTTGAATGTTTTTGAGTATTTTCATTGTAGTTGATTTTTAGTTTCATGCCACTGTGATCAGAAAAGATGCTTGATATGTTTTCAATTTTCTTGAACTTGTAGAAACTTATTTTGTGTCCTGATATGTGTTCTATCTTTGAGAATGTCCTATCTGCACTTGAGAAGACTGTATATTATGCTGCCTTGTGGTGAAATGTTCTGTAAATCTCAAATCTATCTCATCTAGTGTGTCATTGAGTGTCACTATTTCTTTGTTGATTCCTTTTTTGTCTGAAATATCCATCCAATGAAGTCAATGGGCTTTTGAAGTACCCTACTTGCGATTTTTCTCTTAAAGTGGTCAAGAGGTTTTTGTTGTTGTTGTTGTTGTTTTAATTTATTTATTTAGGTACTCCTATATTGGGTGCATATATATTTACCAGGATTATATTCTTTTGTTGGAGTCTTCTCTTTAGTATTATGTATTGATCTTCTTTGTCTCTTTTATTATTTTGAAGTCTATTTTGTCACATATAAGTATTGCTACCCCTGCTTTTTTTTTTTTCATTCCACTTGCATGGATATTATTTTTCCATCCCTTCACTTTCATCCTATTGGAGTCTTTTGCTCTGAGGTGGGTCTCTTGAAGACAGTATGCATTTGGTCATGTTTACGTATCCATTCAGCTAACCTAAGTCTTTTCATTGGTGCATTTAAGCCATTTACACTTAAGATTATTATTGATAGGTACTTATTCATTGCCATTTTTATTATTTATGCCTATGTTTCTATCTCTCTGTATTTCTTCTTCTCATTACTCTCCCTGATTACCAGACTTGGTACTCTTATAGTGCCCTTTGCATGCATTTTGTAGGCCCTGTATTTTTTTTTTATTTTTTTTTTAGTTAAGTCTTGAATGCTATTGCCTATTCATGAATGGGTTGAACTTCCTCAGTCTGGCTGACAGTGAGGCTCAACTCCAAACACAGTGTTTGGCCTGCTGTGCAAGTGATTATTACATGAAGCAGAATTCTCTTCAAGGTTTGGAGCCTACCAATATCTCCCTGTGGATATTTTGCTTGTGAAACTTATTGGATCCTTTTTCTGATGTTGTCTGAAGCTGGCTATTGGGTTTCGTTTTGAGCCTTCTTGGAGGGTCTTTGGTGCAGTCCAATGTCAGACTCTGTTTGTGACTGACTCAGAGTACTCTGTTTGGAGCTCTCAGCGGTCCACTGCTTGTGCTCCTTCTGCTAGGGATGGTTGAGTGTGGGCTCAAGAGGTCAGGCAAGACTCAAAGGACTCAGAGATCCACTTCTACCTGCAGGCTATTAGTTTCAATCATGTAATGAACCTCAGGCTGTAGTCCTCAGGAGGGTATAAACTACAGTGGGTGGGACAAGATGTTTTCCAATAAGTGTGGCAATTGCTTCCCCCCAGGCTAACGTTGTGTTGACATGAAAGCTATACCTGAGAAAGCTGGCCTCTGCAGTATGGGGAATAACTTAGCACAGGGATCCTGGTGCCTTTTTTCTCAGCTCTCTCCCCAGAGCCACCAACCCTAGACTCTAGCCTGCAGCTCTAGTCTGCTCTGCCCTCCCTCAGCCAGAGCATAAAGTGAGTGGAAACCTACTATGTTGGTCATTTAAGAGAGTGCCTGTGTTTCTAGCCACCTCTCCCTACCAGACAGAACCTCCGTGCCTTTCACAGCCAGATGTTGTATGGACACCTTTCCAATTTCTGTTACTCTGGGCTTTGGAGCCCAGGTTAGAGTTTAGACCTTAGGGGGAACCCCCCACAGCTGAGATATCCCTGAAAAACTTTAGCTGCTGCCTGTGGGAGCTTATTCAGCCCTCTTGTGCCTCTGCACTTCCCACCAGTCTCCACATGGCCTCCTCTTTACATCCTTAGTGACAAGGGGCCTCTGTAGTTAGTCTTCAGTTGGTTATTTAGGATTATTTTCATATATTTTAGTTCTAATTCCAGTTTGGTCCAGGGAGAATATCAGTGTAGCTTCCACTTAATCTGCCACCATCTTGGAATGCCCCTGTCGATTTCTTCTAGTGTTTTCTTCATTTCAGATATTGCATTCTTTATTTCTGACTGGTAATTTGTTATGGTTCCTGTGTCCTTTTTATGCTTTCTAGCTCCTTGTTGAAGTTCTTCCTAAGTTTTTTGAGCATCCTTATAAACATTGTTTTGAATTCTCTATCTGGCAGATTGTTTCCCAGCATATCATTTAGTTCTTTTTCTGGAGATTTCTCCTGTTCTTTTGTTCCAGGCATTTGTGTGTGTGTGTGTGTGTGTGTGTGTGTGTGTGTGTGTGTGTCCATTTTGGCTGCCTCTCTGTTTTCTTTTTTGTTATTGTTGCTGTTGTCTCCCAGTCTTGGTAGGGTGACCTTATAGAGTAGGTATTCTGTGGGATTTAGTGGCACAGTCTCCTTGATCACCTGAGCTAGGTTCTCCAGAAATGCCTCTATGTGGTTCATTTGAGTCCTCCTATTGTAATTGAGCCTTGATTGCTCATGGCCATCCAGGTGTGGGGTCAACCCTCAGGCTGGCTTAATCTCAGGATCACCCCCGACCACAATCTACTAGTGGCTGTACCTGTGCTGACCACACTAAGTGGGATCTGTCTCAAGTGGTTCTGATGTCTGCTGAAATCTCCATTTGGAAGTACCACTTATGAAGCTAATTGGATCCTGCTCTGATGTTGTCTGAAGCTTGCCATTGGGTGTGTTGGCTCTGGGGCCTCTTGGGAGGATTTCTGTTGCAGATAAACATCAGAAGCTGCTGCCTATGACTGACCCTGGGCTACCATTTTGGAGCTACAAAGTAATCCATAGTTTATGGCTGCCTCTGCTGGGCCTGGGTGTACATGGGAAGAACCAAACTGTGCACCAAGGCCAGCTTCACCAGCACCAAGCCCAGCGGCAGGTCAGCAAAAGGCTGAAAGCATCCCAAGATTCACCTCCACCTGCCTCCCCTGCCTCTGCCTGCTGGCTGCCTGTTATGCTCAGTCATTGAAAGAGCTTCTGGCAGTGCTTGAGTTCCAAGAGATGGGTTCTCAGTGAGTCACAAGGTAGAGGTGAGTGATGTGCACCAGATTGTTACCATTCAAACTCGAAGCCAGTGTTGGGCCTGAAGCCATTCAGCAAAAGTTCCGGGGTTCTGCCGAAACCGGTTTGGCTCAGTGGATAGAGCGTCGGCCTGTGGACTGAAAGGTCCCAGGTTCGATTCCGGTCAAGGGCATGTACCTTGGTTGCAGGCACATCCCCAGTAGGGGGTGTGCAGGAGGCAGCTGATCGATGTTTCTCTCTCATCGATGTTTCTAACTCTCTATCCCTCTCCCTTTCTCTCTGTAAAAAAATCAATAAAATATATATTAAAAAAAAAAAGTTCCGGGGTTCTCCAAAGTTAGTTGGCACCCTCCAGGTGACAGCAGAACTTTGTGGTGGGGTTGAGGACTCAGGGAGTTACCAGGGGGAGGTGAGCAGAGTTTATCAGGTCCAAACAGATTAAGATTTGGTATGAAGGGAGAGTTCTGCACTGGTCCGATGTGTGAGGGAAAAATGACACCTATCCTAGGGCCACACAACATTCTGATTCTGCCCAGACATCTGCCTAGGAGAGCCAGAGTTAGGTATGGCTGGGCTGCAAGGAAGCTGGAGGTTGGGATTAGTGGATCCCTTATGAGGGGAAGGCCCTTGTCAGGCTCACTGGAACGTGAGGAAAATGATCCCTGCCCAAAAGCAACACAACCTAGTCACTGACACCCTGTGCCCAGGCAGCTGACTCCTTCACAGGGCATGAACTTCACAGGGCAGGGAGGCAAGGAATCCACATGGTGGAGCTATTGCATTCCCCCAGCCTGATGTGGTATGGAGGGGAGTGTTCCACTCAAGAAAGATGTCCTCTGTGGTGCAGAGGAGGGACTCAGTCCAGGGACCTTTGTGGCTGATTTTCAACCCTCTCCCTGGAGCCACAAGCTCCAGTCTCTCCTCACACAACTCTAGTGTGCTCTGCCTTCCCTCCCCTGGAGCCAAAGGTGAGTGATTGCAAATAAGATTTTGTGTGTCGGCCCTTTTAGAGTGCACTTGGATTTCTAGGACACTCAAGTCTCTCCCTGGTGTTCAGAATTCCCACGGATTTTCACAGCCAGGTGTTATGTGGGCACCTCTTCCTGGCTCTGATGTGTTGTGCTGGGGAGCCCAGCACTGAGTTGAGACCCCACACTCCTGAGGGGGCAACTTTGTAGCTGAGGTATGCCTCTGAATTCTCTGTCACAGCTGGTGGGAGCAGGACCAGCCTTTTGCCCTTCCTACTGGTCTCAATGGGGCTTCTGTAAAACTTTGGTTATAAGGCTTCTGTTCAGTTGGTCTTCAGTTGGTTATTGAGGTTGATTGTTCTGTATTTTATTTGTAATTCCAGTTTGGTTCTGGAAGGAGATGAGTGTGACATCTACTCTGCTGCCATCTTAGATCTTCTGAGATTTTTATTTTTAAAGGACAAGCCATAAAGACTCAGAATATAGGACCGGCACTATTTGAATTTTTAATTTAGCTTTGATTGTGTTTTATAACAGGCATACTATGTGAATCAAAATTTAAAATAAAGGACCACTATAGTCTGCTAAGAGGCTGAAGGAGCTTATAAATTAATGGGCTCCTTAAAATCAGTGTCTTGTGATTGTGACTGTTAATGGCTCACTGGACAGAAATGGGTCTCAGGGTTAATTATGTCATCATTGAATGCAGATTGAAATAATTGGCAATCCAGAGGTTTATCAAGTAAAGATCATTTTGGTGGAAATTTTGGATATATGAAAGTCCAGTAATTCTGTGTGGTTTCTTTTTTAAATAATGTGACAGTTATATGAGTGGATACACATTGAAGAAAGGAATAGCAATATCTTTTTAAAGTTTTAAACTTACATTTTAATTTTACAAATGCCTTTTATATATGTTATATTTGCTTTTTGAAAGGTAATATTTTAAACACACATAATGTTTTTTTCTTTCTAATCCTAACCTCCTTCTATACTTATCTTTGATATATGATGTCTGAATACCAGGAATCTAACAAAAATTTACAAATTGCTCCTAAAAGTTGTTGTTGAATGAGACTTGTCTTTGCATCATTTCTTCCTAAGAAGGCCTTAGGTGCCACTAAAGTTCATGATGAAGTTTCTTTATTATATCTTTACTAGAGGGGGCGGCGGGGGGGCGGAATCCCTCAGCCTGGCCTGCACCCTCTCGCAGTATGCGAGCCTTCGGGGGATGTCGACTAATGGCTTAGGCCCGCTCCCCGTGAGGTACCTGCCATCACTGCTGTACTCACAAGCTGAGAGCCTGGCTTCTGGCTCCTGCATTGAGCATCTGCCCCCTGGTGGTCAGTGCATATCATAGCAAGCATTGAATGACCTTAGCATATCATTAGCATTTTATGCTTTGATTGGTTGAACAGACGACCAGACACTTAGCATATTAGGCTTTTATTATATAAGATTAAATTTTCATCAGTTGTTATTTAAATAATTGGAATAAAAATATCAATGAGCCCTGGCCAGTAAGTTCAATGGTTAGAGCATCAGCCTGTGCACCAAAGGGTCACAGGTTAAATTTCTGGTCATGTACCTCAGTTGCACGTGATCCCCGACCTGGTCAGGTGCATGTGGGAAGCAACTAATCTGTGTGTCTCTCACATGCCAATGTTTCTCTCTCTCCCCCTCGCCCTCTTCCGCTCTCTCTAAAAAAAAATAATGGAGAAAATATCCTTGGGTGAGGATTAACAATAACAACAAAATCATCAAAATACAATCTTACGAAACATAGGAAAAATAAATCTCTTAAGAATAAAACACAATTTGTAAACTGTAAAAAATATGTTTGAATTACAAGTTAGTTTTATATTTAATGCAAAAATATTTATACTTCCTGAACCTATTATAATGTCCTGTTGTAATATGTTTTTCAATTTTATTACTGAACATAAGTTTCAGGCTAAAGTGACAGGAAAAAAAGTCATTAAAATAGGAAATGACATCATGGTGATCAAATATAAAAAGGATTTTTGGATACATGTATAACTGGAGAAAAACTAAAGAGGGTGTCAGTAATAATAGCTAAGATTATGCATGAAGATGAAGCATAAGGATGAAGCACAAGATGAAGCCTGATATTTAAAAGTTCATATTCTTGCCTACTGTGTCAAGAAATATGTGAATTGGTCATTGGATTTGATGTGGAAAAAAAAATTTCTCTTTTTACTCATGATAGGAAGGCTTTATTCATTTTCTCCTATGAACAGATTACTTTCTTATAAAATTTCAAATATTCTTAACTAGAATAAGTATATCAAGTCTTTTTACGACATTTTCAATAGTTGCATATTATTATATGCAGCAAATGACAACACTGTATTAACTAACAGAAGGGTGTACCCACCTACTAAATTGCCAACAGACTTTGCTTTGTGCCAGTGAATTTCACCAAATTGTTTACTATCTATGCCTGTGTGTAGGGATATGTAAGTGTGCGGGCAGGTGCGTGAGGGGTATTAGACAACAGCAAATGATAGAGCGAAAAGCTCCTGGTATCAATGAATTGAATATGCACACATACAACTTGTATTGCTATTTAAATAATTTAGTAGACAGAGTTATTTATTTTTCTCTACTAGCAGCATAAAATGTATTACCTTAACCTAAGGATAATTTTATTTCTTCTTTCACAATGAAATGGGTTTATAGTTATATAATGAATTGTTTTGATTTGAAGAATTGGTATTTTTCAGATGTTTTCAAAGCTACAACTATATAAAATAGAATTAATGTCTTTTTAAAAAATATATATATTTTATTGATTTTTTACAGAGAGGAAGAGAGAGGGATAGAGAGTTAGAAACATCGATGAGAGAGAAACATCGATCAGCTGCCTCTTGCACACCCCCTACTGGGGATGTGCCCGCAACCAAGGTACATGCCCTTGACCGGAATCGAACCTGGGACCCTTGAGTCCGCAGGCCGACGCTCTATCCACTGAGCCAAACTGGTTTCGTCAAGAATTAATGTCTTTATAATTTTTCATCTGTCAGTATATCTTGACACATTGAAAGGAGCTTGGAAATTATTGCTTCACAAATAAGCATTTTTCACATATTTTGTTTGTCTTTTCCAAGCAGTTTCTTTTCTTTTTCCTAACTCAAAATACTATTACTCTAGAAGAAAGAAAAGTCAAGACTTAAATATAATGTTAAAAATAAGGGTGCGTTGGGTGAAGAAGTTTGTTGTGCCATTTATAACTTTGTCGACGCTGTTTCCTAGAGTTCTGTGGTTTGTGAAACATTAGTCAGGACTGAGTTTTAAAAAAAATTGGTGATGCTGGCTCTTCCACATCTGAACATATACAAGTACCAATGGTAAATCTTATCCTGAAAGGAAAAATGTGTTACATGATTGAAAACCATCAAAAGTCTTTGGTCCTTTGCTTCTCCAAAAGAACTATTAAAAGTGCAGGTTGGAAGAACTAAAGAATTTATGGAACATGCATATTTCATGAAGAAGAAAAAAATGTTCAGAAACTCCAGGTTTCTTTCTACCACAAGACAGAATCTGCAAACACGTTTTGGAAAAAAGAAAATAGTCTCTTTTCAGAAGAATCCTAATATTTCCAAATAAAAACCTGCCACTGAGTTCTTGCCTCATGTTATTTAGGGAAAGAGTAATAGTGATAATAATAACAGGTTTTTGGATAATCCCCAAGCTCCCCCTTCTCCTAGGAGGGATTATTCATTTGGAGAGTTGTTTACCAATTGGTAACTTCCATTTTAATTTAGTTCAGAAGACAGGAAGTTTTAGAACCAAAGAGTTTCATAAGTCACATTTGTGTGCGTGTGTTATCTGCCATTCAGTTTGCTCCAATTCTTGGGAACCCTATGAATGAGTGATTTTGACACTGCCCTTCCTCATCAGCCCTGCTCAGTTCCTGTTGATCCATGTCTATGGCTTCTTTTATGGAGTCGATCCACCTCACATTTGGTCATTTTCTTTTCCTGATGCCTTCAATGTTTCCGAGCGTTAGGTTCTTTTCCAAAGAACCCTACCTGTCATGTGACCAACGTAAGACAGCTTCAGTTTTGTCATTTTCGCCTCTAGTGATGCTTCAGGTTTCATTTGTTCTAGGACCACTTGTTCGTCTTTCTAGCTGTCCAGAGTATACAACCGTAGAGCTCCCTTCCAATGACATATTTCACATAAATCATTTTCTTTTCCTATCAGCCTTCCTCACTGCCCAATTTTTACACCCGTTTATAGTAATGAGAATAGGAGGGAATGAATGATCTCAGCCTTTATCTCCACTGACACGTCTTTGCTCTTGGTGAGCTTTCTAATTCTTCCAATGCTGTCCTTCTGAGTCTCAGCCTTCTCTTCATTTCTTGGCTGCGGTCTCCATGTGAATTGGTTACTGAGCCAAGGTAAGGAAAATCTTTAATGATTTCAATATCTTCATTGTCTGTTGAAGTTGTGTTTGTTTGTTTGTTTGTTTGTTGTAGTCAAGCGTTTTGTCTGTTTGATGGTACAGTGTAGTCCTTCTTTGGCACTTTCTTCTTTTACTTTCATCAGAAGTCCTTTCAAATCATTGTTCCTTTCTGCCCATAAGATGGTGCCATCTGCATATCGTAAGGTATTGCTGTTTCTTCCACAAGTTTTTACTTCTTCTTCCTCTGAGTCTAGCCTAGTTTTTGGATTCTGTTTATGTATTAAACAAATAGGGATAAAAAATGCACCCTTGTCTCACCCCTTTGCCTGCAGGAAACCATGCTCTCTCTCCATTTGCTGTCCTAATAGTGGCTTCCTTTCCACAATATGTTACACATTAGGACAATCAAGTGCTAAGGCACACCCATTTCTTTCAGAGCAACACATAACTTTTCATGATCTATGTAGTCAAAGGCTTTATTGTAGTCTATAAAACATAGACTAACTTTCTTCTGAAATTCTTTGGAGCACTGCAGTATCCAACAAATGTTCGCAATTAGATCTCAAGTGACTCGTCCTTTTCTGAAACCCGCTTGAGCATCTGCATTTCTTGCTTCATACAAGGTAGAAGCTTTTGTGTCATCACCGTGAGCATCACTTTACTTGTGTGGGAAAGTAGAGCAATGGTCCTATAGTACTGCACCCCTCGTCATGTCATCTCCTTTCCTGGAAATTGGATGTCTATTGAATGTCTCCAGTCTGTTGGCCATTGTTTTATTTTCCCTATTGGTTGACATACTCTTGTTAGGATTTTGACAGGTTCAGTCTCTGTGGCTTGAAATAATTCTGTTGGCATCCCATCTCCTCCTGGTGATTTATTTCTTCCGAACACTTTCAGGGCAGCTTTTACTTTATTTTTTAGAATTACAGGTTATTCCTCATAGGAATCTGTCATCACTTTGCCTCTTCTGTATAGATTTTATGTATCGTGTTTCCACCTTCCCTTTGTTTGCTCCTGGTCATGATAATGTGTTTCCTTGTTGGTCATTCAGCATTCCAAGTCCAGGTTTAAATTTCCCTTTTATTGTTTGTCTCTTCTAGTAGGGATTCTTCTCTTTTTCTTTTTTGTTGTTCTCTTGTATCTCCTTACATTGACTTACATTTTCACATCTACTTTTACCTTTTTCCTACTGCTAAAATTTTCCTCACTAAATTTTTTCAGTGTCTATATTTAAATTCTCCTCAGGCTTCTGTGATTAGAGGCTATTCTTACCATTCCAAAAATAAGCAGCTAAGCCCTCACCCCCCATTGGTTAGGCTTATATGCATGCATAGATATATGTGTCCATTGGTTTGGCTTATATGCCTGCATACACGTCCTTTGGTTGAGTCGGGGGAGGCAATAGGCGGAATTGCCCCCATTACATAAGGACACATATGTAATACCTTAATCAATAAACAAAAAACAAAAACAAGCAGCTCTACTTATGCTTATGTGAATAAGTTTTCTCCCTTACTTTATTAAAACTATTTTGTATGAAATTTGAGGTATTGTGCTACAGTATATCACAAAGAACATGAAATGGATTTGATTCAGGAATAATTGTTTAAGAACTTCTTTTTTGAAGTTATCAATATTTTTAAAGTTTGCACTTAGTTTTCTCACTTTGGGGTCAATGTCTTAAGCTGAAATGCCCTGAATTATATGTGTACTATATATACAAATGTGCTATAGAAATGAACTTACATATGAAAACCAGTATATAAAAATTAATGTTTATGTTCTAATCCTCTGTATAAAAACATTGTATATATCAGTGTTTGAATGATACACTCCTATCCTTAAGATGTAACTATATATTTGTATAAAATACAAGCCTGGGAAGTAAGTAAGGGCGTAGCTCCTAAATTTATTCCTTTCTCACACATAAAAACGCTCTTTTTAAGTACAATGGGAATAACAGAGTTAATTATAAGAAAAAGAGCAGGGATCATTTCTAGTGTAAATTTGCATATGTACGATGGTTTTCAAATTTAAATAAATAATGTAACTCCTTCTGAATCTAACCTGATTGTTTGTAGTAGTTAGTTCTTCTTAAGTTAGTGGAAAAACTAGATCCCTTGACTTAAAGAAAATAAAAGACTATGGAGAAACTGGGTTCAATTTTTAGACATTAGCTTTTTTTTGGGTGGGGGTCGAGTGATATTTACATTTCATCTGAATATTCTCCCTCCCCAACTACTGAGCTTTGTTAATTAAAATAATGAACTCACTCCATTTATGAAGTAAACCTTTTTATTTTTAAATATTGAAATAGGTTACAAATGCAGATTTTATGAGCTAAAATAAACAATTAATAGATTTTTATAAAAGGGTATCTCTATGTGCATATATGTATGTACAGAAATACAAGTACTGACTTTATACTTGTTTATCTTTGAAGAGATAAGAGGTGTTCCTAATTTTTAACACAAAAGCATGAACACTGGATGTGCTTGCAAAATACTAGGTGATGAATTATATTGCCATTCTCTGCTTTTCTATGAACTCTTGTATTTGTATAGTAGCTATATGCTCAGACTTTGAGAGTATAAGAAGTGAAATACCCTGAAAAGTATCACATGATGGCACTGTTTCCATTTCCAAATCCAATATATGACATAAAGCCATAAAAATAATCTGGTATTAAGAATGGGGTGTAGTGGCAATGTATTTTGTATAATTTATGTAAAATAAAAATCTAACTACTAAGGTTATTAATGCAGGCATTAAAGTGGAGTCATAGATTTTTCACAAAGTATTTTGTAAAAGTTTGTATATTTATTGTGTCTTTAATTTATATCATAAACAATTTATCTAGAATGCTAGAAATTTCAATATAACAGAAAGCAGTTTCCTTAAATATGTCAGTTACTTTATGAATTATTTTCATAAATAGCATAATATATCTTGCATTTTAATTTTATTTTGGAAAGAATATGCTGCATCACACATGGGATGACCATTCACACAAAAATATATCTGATAAATGCTGAGAAAGTATAGAAATAAGGCTGATATGAAGAAGATACTTGGATTAAAGGGTGAAGATACCAAGCATAATTTTACAATGAACAAAATTCAAAGGTGGCCAACCTTAATATTTAAAAGGTTAATTAATATTAAATGGTGTATGATTTCAGATACCACAATTTATTATGGTAAACATTCTTTCATAAACAATGGACATGACTAAAATGACATAGAGTGATTATCATCTCAAGTATGAAAGTACAATAATTCTCCATTCACAATAAAAGAGAAAAAAGATTGATCCAAACATGATATATATTGAAGTATAACTTATATGATAGTGTGTACATAAAGATTAACCAAGCATCTGTGTTTTACCAAGTTTTATCCTTAATAATGAAATAACAATAGTGAGTGTTGATGCTTCCTCCCAGTGGCATGAGTAGTGGGGTACAAAATTTAATTATGTAAAGAGATGAAATGATGCCCCTCTCATGATGACGAAGAACCTAGTATCCAGAAATTATAAGTACTGCAAGTGAGTGCTTTAAGAATATTTTTAACTGCTGTCAGCTTTGTTTGTTTTGATATGACAGAAAAAAAACAGACCTTGCACAATTTTCCTTTTAGTTTATCTCTAAACTTGACTCAAGAAAAAATATATATATAGGAAGTTTTCCTATTGCCATTTAAAAAATATCTAAAATCATCATGCATGTGGACTTCAAATATTTATCTTAATAAAATGCCAAAAATCTTATATTTGATAAGTATAATCCTTAAACCTTTAATCATAAAAGAAACAAGCACCTCCTACCAAAAAAAAAAACTGTGTGTGCAAGATAACTAACTGCTTTGATATATTATTTCAAATTGTGTTTCACTTCTAGCTTTAAACAAATAGTTTCATTATGATTATGGAGATAACAAATAGCTTATCTCAGTAATTCATCATGAAACAAGAGTTTCTCTTACCTTATAGTTTCAAGGATACATTGGGGTCATATCACCTCTTTTGCAAAAATGATAGTTTGCATAATATTTTTCAACATAGAATAAAAACTTACATTGTGATGTTGAGGAAACTTGAGAATTGCTTTATGATACACTGGTAAAAAGTATTCATAGCTGTACACTGCAAAAGAGATAGCATCCACGGCAAGAATCTGTTCATTTGTTTTATATGAGAAGTCAGGGAAAAGAAAAACCCATTATACTGAAATTGGAGATTTCCATGTTCACTGTATTTCACCATGCAAATTACTTGCAATTTCCAAATGCCAGTGTTACTTTTCAGGAAAAAAAATCACACAAAAGGAATTCAGTGATTATTCATCCAACTTAATTAATTCAATTAAATAAGTCTAATGCTTTCAGGTGTTCTTTTAATAATTGAATCAACATGCAGATACATAATAAGCATAAAAGCATTTCTATGGCTGTGGTTAATTTAGATCCAAAAGAATCTGCTGTTCCTCTACATTTGATATAGATTATTCTATAATATTTCAGTAATGGGTTGCACAAAGCCTGGCTTTTAATTCTCTGCTTTCTCGAATGTCTTTATATATAATGGTTTAAAACAGAAGGTGTTCAAGAGATGGTGACCTTTTTTCCATTACCATGGTTCCTGTCATTAATGCATTATAATTTTCTTTAGAAGTCTGGAAAATGTCTATGTGTGCAGTATGTAGCAGGTATGAATCAAAGTGTGCTAGTGAAAGTTTAGAATAATCTGTTATTAGTTTAAAAAGAAAAGATTCGTAAGACACATTTTATTGTTCTCGATATATATTTATTTTTCTTACTATAAGCAATTTTAAACTGTTTCTACTTACTATTCACATCAGACATAAAAAATGGGTTTTAATATTATAACAATAGTCATTTTTACTAAATTACAAAAATATGTATTATAACTACATTTAAATAAAACAGGAAAGTGGTTCTTAATTTTGATTTTTGCATAATGGTAACCTCATATACAGCATTCAATTATAAAAGGATATTAATCATATATAAAGAAAGAGATTGGGTTAAATGATCTACTTGGAGTTCTCAGCAGTGCTTGATGTCATAATTATTGTAAATATTAATTGCTGTGCTAAAAATGTAAGCAAGCCGATTTTGTATTAGATGAAAAATGAAAATAGACTGTGTACTGGTAAATAGATAATCATACAAAAGTAATTGGGGTTTTAAAACCCCAATCTATTCTGCCAGCATGAGCTCGTTTGCATGTTAATCACAAGAGTGATTTCCTACTTCACAAGGAAGTCCACACTCTTTCATAACCACTTTTAATTGCATTTAAAATGATTCAGGTTTGTAACATTAGAAATGAAGGCGTATCTGTGTCAAATTAATAAAAATGTCCCTGAAAATCTTTATAGACTATAAATACTCAAATATTTTAAGGACTTTTTTTTTTAATTGGAATGTGTAGAGGACCATTACATATTTTGAGTGCTATTAAATAATAGCATGGCTTTGGAATAATGTGCCAATTTTATTTTATTTTTAATTGAATTTATTGGGGTGACATTGGTTAATAAAATTATATAGTTTTCAGGTGTACAGTTCTATAATACATCATCTGTATGTCATATTGTGTGTTCACCACCCCAAGTCAAATCTCTTTCTATCACTTTTTATCCCTCTAAACTCTTTTCTACCCCCCTCCCCCCACTTTCCCTCTGGTAATCACTATATGGCTGTCTGTAAGTTGTTGTTTTTTCATTTTCCCTTAATCTCTTCACCTTTTTCACCCAACCCGGGCAAGGCACACCCCCACCCACTCTGATAGCTGTTCTCTGAGTCTGCTCTCTATCTATAAATCTGTTTCTTCTTTGTTAGTTTATTTTGTTCATTAGATTCCACATATGAGTGAGATCATATGTCCTTCTCTGACGGCTTATTTCACTTACCATACTGCTCTCTAGGTCCATCCATCTTGTCAGAAAGGGTACATTTCCTTATTTTATTTTATTTTTTATTTTTATGACCAAGTAGTATTCCATTGTGTACTAGTAAATGTACCAGAGTTTTTTTTATCCACTGATCTACTGATGAACACTTGGGCTGTTTCCAAATCTTGGCTATTGTAAATAATGTTACAATGAACACAGTAATGCATATATTCTTTAAATTGGTGTTTTGGATTTCTTTATTTTTTTGATGTGCAAGGGAAACAAAAGAAAAATAAACATATGGGACTACATCAAACTAAAAAGTTTTTACACAACAAAGGAAAATATCAACAAAATGAAAAGACAACCCACTGAATGGGAGAACATATTTGCCATTATATCTGATAAGGGGTTAATATCCAAAATTTGATAAAGAACTTACAAAACTCAACACCAAAACACAAATATTCCAATTAAAATTTGGCAAAGAAGATGAGGAAACTGCTACTCAGAGAGGTCATGAGACTTGTCAAGGCTACTCAGAATCATACTCCTGTCTCTTTATTTCCAGCCTCTTGTCTGTATGTCCATCTGTAAGGACTCTCCCAGTGTTAAAAGTCTGTGTTTGAAGTTATATGAAATAATCCTATATAATAAAAGCCTAATATGCAAATAGACTGAACAGAGAATGACCAGTCACTATGACACGCACTGACCACCAGGAGGTAGACGCTCAATGCAGCAGCTTCCCCCAGCCTGCAGGCCCCAGGACAGCCAAGACAGGTACCAGCGGGGACCCCTCAATCACCCTGCCAGTTTCCCTGCAGAGGGAGGCAAACGGTAGCAGCGGGGGTCGGGGCCAGTGAGTGGGAGGCCCCAGGCCAGCCAATGCAGGTGCCAGTGGGGGCCCCCCAATTGCCCCAATGGTCACCCCACAGGTTGGCTTTGATCGCTGGCCAGGCCTAGGGACCCTACCCGTGCACGAATTTCATGCACTGAGCCTCTAGTAATAAAGATAATAGCAGCTTACTCTTATTGCTTAAAAAAAAAAAAAAAATTGACAAAGTAACTGAATAAACATTTCTCCAAAGTGGGCATACAGATGGTCAATAGATTTATGAAAAGATGCTCAATGTCATTAATCATCAAAGAAATTCAAATTAAACTCAAAAAGAGATATCACCTCACACCTGTCAGAATGGCTGTTGTCAATAAACCAGTAAACAACAAGTGTTGGCAAGAATGTGGAGAAAGCGGAACCCTTGTTCACTGTTGGTGGCAATTGGTGCAGCCACTGTGGATAGCTATAAAGAGTTACCTCAAAAAAATAAAAAAATGAAACTACCTATGACCCAGCGATTCCAATATTAAAACATTACTTGAAGTGTAGTGTTTTATCATATTTTTTATTATATGGAATTTTCTCTAATTTTAATATGCCAATACACTGAAACTTAATTTAAAATTTTTATAATAAAATGAGTTACAGTAAAATAATGTAACACTAAAATTTTGTAGATTACTTTTTAATACATTCTTATGGCAAATGACTTTATAGTTCAATCTTCCTCAGATGCACACATTCTCAATTTTAAATTTTTATTAGCAAATAGATTTTTCCATAACAAAATAAATACTGAAAGTTATTACCTATATTTAGCTGTGAATATTATTTTAGTATTAACTAAAATGTATTTTATTACTAACATATATTAGAATTATTATTTTAAAACTATTATGGAATAAGAAAATGTGTTAGATCTGTTAAATATTTTTAAACATTTAAAAATCATCAGTGTCCTTTGTTTCGAGAATCACTGTAAGTGATATTTTAGTGTTTATATCACAAAATTTCTTTAACTCTTCATTATGCACTAAGTAAATGTCTGAGTGAAGACAAAATAATTTATTTGCAGAACATAAAAAAGGACTGTATTTTTTGGTAAATACATCAAGATTATAACCTTATCAGTAACAAAGATACAGAAACTAATTTCTAGTCAGGATTTTTACACATGCACAACACACCTACATATACACATACTTACATACATATATCTATATACATATTTGGTGAAAAGTTTGATGATTTTTTAAAAAAAGTATTCACAATTTAAAAGAGAGTATATTTGTTTTCATCCCAGGTGTTCTTTCTAATATAAATGACCAAGATGATGTTTTCATAACATAGCTTGAGGTGCTCTGGAGATTAAAACTACCAAAACAGATCTGTTAAATTTTTCATGGAGAGGGCCCACAAGGGACAATAAGCCAATATTTCTTGTCCCATATTCCAGATGTTTTATGTATTCTGCATCTTTCTAAACTAAATTTTAGCTTTCCAGAAAGGAAATATACTAGAGAGACTGAGATGAAAGGAAAGAGCTGTTGAAACGTAGCTTAGCTCTGTTATTGGAATGTTGTGGTATTTCAGTTGTTTGAAGGTTAGAAACTAGGGGCATGCTTTTGACTTAACAAAACAGAACGCCAGACAGTCTATGACAGTGTGATGGAAAACCTTTATCTTAAAGAATCTCTCTTTCAACGTTAGTGTATAAGAATGCTTTAAATATTATTGTGATAATCACAATTATAATAATGAATATATATATATATATATATATATGGTTTTTTTTTTTTGCTTTTTTTGGCTTTTAAAATTATAGGAAAAATGATTAAGGAAGAAAGTGATGGATGAAAATTACTTTGTTTCTTTCCTGTATTTAGTTTTCCCTTTAAGTTAGGTTTGTTCTCACAATCCTCTATTCATGGTTCCAATGCAGAACATCTCTGAAGCTTTGCTTTCTTTCAGGATTAACAGGGTGCGGTTAGCAAATTGTTGCCCTTCTGAAATGATAGGCCTGGACGAAATTTCAATAGCTGCAGCAATCCTGAGAAAGAACAAACTTGGAGGGATCACAATACCAGATATCAAGTTATACTACAAAGCCACTGTAATCAAAACAGCCTGGTACTGGCACAAGAACAGGCCTATAGATCAATGGAACAGAACAGAGAACTCAGAAATCAACCCAAGTCTTTATGCTCAGTTAATATTTGACAAAATGTTATCTTTAGTTTCACTAAAACTGTTCTCTTGATCAACAGACCTGGAGGTTTTGTTCTTTAAGGGCTTATTAAGGGTGTGGACATGCAGTGTGTGTAAGCTGGAAGGATCTGGTTGAAAGGAAGCAAGTGGGTCATGGCACTATTAGACTTGAGAAAGTCTACTTTAATTAAGGAAAAGTCATATGAAAACAATGAAATTCCTGTGTTGTTACAATTCCTCATGATTTAAGCAATAAAATATATCTTTATTTGTTTTTAAATTATTTACCTGAAAAACATAAATAATTACTTAACATTGAACATTCACATCTAACATCTTCTGAACTACACAATATTTTTAACGGATGTATCCTTAATTTTTTTCTTAAAATCAACTAAAGTCAATATCCTTACAATAGCCATATGATTAGCAGCAACTAGTATATTAATAAGCAAGGATAAGGTTGAACATTAAAGCACAATATAATATATGCTAAATTCAATTTTTCTAACTTAATAAGATATCTTCTTTAATTTACATTGGCTTCCAAAGGGGTGAATATTATCAAAGAGTAGTGTCTAATATGTAGCAAGAATCTATACTATATGTATGTGAACAAACTTATCTATTATAGAATAAATGTAGATAGATATCAAAAGATAAATACTATAAAGATAAAAACAAACAAAATATCTAAGAGAGTCCATGATGATAATAACTATGAACATCACAGATATTTAAAAATAAGTTATTGCTAAAAAATATGGTAGTAGGTTGATGATTCCTATATCCATCCAGCATATATCTACCCATCAGTTAAATTCCATTTCTCTGCTTCAGAGGAGAGTTCCTCTGTATTTTATTTTCCAGATCTCATTTTTCCTTCCTAACTTGAAAAATTAAAAAGAAATGTTCACTCCCTCATTACTTTACTAGGTCATTTTTCCAGAAATCTTTTCCCATTCTTTACCTTTATAGTTTACACTCTGACTGGATCAACTGCCAGGCCAGACTGCATTTTATATTCTGCTCATAAACTTATGCACCAGCAGTAGTTTTGATGGCTCAAAGGAATCACGGCCAAAACTGACTAGATTCTTAGGACTAATTCAGAAGCTGATTATCAGGAATTTAAGGTTCTATTCATGTCCTGGGACTTAACCTCCTTTATGCTTCATTTTGTACGTTGATAAAAAGGGTAACTAAGTTCTTTGAGGCTGTACCATTTCCTACCAAAGGCTTTACATAAGTGCTCAGTGTCACTGCTCATTGATTCACACTATTATAAGATGTTATCATTACTACTTCTGTAACTTAAAGAGCCAACTTGAACTTAGAAATGCCAACAAAAAAAACCCCTCCCATTTTGACTATTTTTTTTCTCTGAAATTCAAATCAATAAACTTTCAATAGTTTTAAATGGAAGTTAGTATCAAAGCAATAGTCGTCCAAATCTCCAAAACTATCTGTAATATTACAATACTACACATGATAATTTTAAAATAATTTCTAAGTACCTCAACATAAAATTTTGTTTAATATAGTTTTAATTCCAAACATAGTCTATTATATTTTCATTTCTTTTCATATTTTAGCACATTTATAAACACATTTGCTTATAAAAAATAGAAAAAAACTTTAGATAAATACCTACAAGTTTGATAAATATTTAAGAGTTAATTATAAGGTCAAATGACCATTTTTATGGTTTTGCGTATCGTCTACTTGTCTCAAAAATTTTCCCATGCGTATAGCTTGATTGATATGTGAATCCTAAACATGTAATTATTTCACCTCAAAGCTACTTCCTGCCAACTGTGGTTTTTCTTGTTGAAAGTTTGTCCCCTTGAGTCCCATAAACTCTATTCATGGATTCCAACATGGTGGCCAGCAGGACTGGAGTGAGGGAGAAAATGAGAGTGAGTGAGAAAATGAGAATGAGAGTGTGTGGATGTGTGTGTGTGTGTGTGTGTGTGTGTGTGTGTGTGTGTGTGTGTGTTTGTGTGATAGTCCAATTGCACAGGAATCTAAGGGTTTGGCGTTTTGGCCTCTCCTGACCAAAGATCCTCTGCTACCACCACAGGCACTCCCTGAGCATGGCTCTGCCTCGGAAAACACACCATCTTGAAGGGTTTACAAGGTCTTCCTTTGAGAGGAGGCTGTGGGGACCTAGCCTTGCCACCACCCAGACTAGTCATGGCCGGGGCCTGAACCACAGGCACCTTGCTCCAGACCCTGTGTGCATCTGCCCCCAAAATACAACCCAAACCCCATGCATGCCCACCGCAGACACTGCCTGGACAAGCAGGACCCCAAGTGCCTGCAGCTGACACCTGCAGGACCAGCTCCATGAGGAAAGGGAGTACATCTGAGACATCAGGGACAATCAAGACATGAGACTCAAGGCAGACTTAGCCTCTGGGCTAAGGAGTCCCTGCCCACTGGACTACTAGAGGCTTCAACCTCTCAGAACTTAGTCAGATTGTCCAGGACCAAAAGGGACAGTGACTTGCATTGACCTGCACCAGAGAAGCTCCCAGGAGGCCCAGGACAGATACTCCAAAGGACCAGATTCAATGACAATAGAGCAAAATCCAGCGATCTTTACAAATAACAGACCTAAATATTTTGGAGTATCACCTGTATTACAGCTGACATGATGATGTTGGGGTTGAACCTCACTGGCAGCAAGTCAGAGAGAAGATCCCTCCCACAAATGGGATCTCAACAATCAAATCCCAACTACAACAGGAGAGCTCAAATAACACAAAGAAGGGGCATTCTTAAATCATCCAGCTCAGGTGAACTAAGATACTGCACCACTGGACCCCTCAAAATACTTTCTACATAAGGCCATCCCACAAAGACTGGGAGGCATAACAGTTCTATCTAATACATACAAACAAATATAAAGAGCCAGCTAGATTGGGGAGACAAAGAAACAACCCCCAAATGAAAAAAAGAGAAGGAATCTCCAGAAAAAGAACTAAATGAAATGGAGTCAATCAACCTATCAGCTTTAGAGTTCAAAATAATGGTTATCAAGGTGCTTAAGAAGCTTAGTGTAAATTACAAGGAACTCAGTGGGAATTATAGCAGTATGAAAAAGGAAATAGAAAGCATAAACCAGAACCAGACAAAAATGAGGAATAACTTACCTGACATCAAGAACACACTGGAAGGAATTAAAAAAGATTGGTTGAAGCAGAGGATTGAATTAGCAATTTGGGATACACGATAGAAATAAATACCCAATTAGAGCAGCAAATAGAAAAAAAAAGCAGGAAGATAGCTTGAGGGAGCTTTGGGACAATATGAAATGTAAAAAGATCTCCAATATAGGAATACCAGAAGGGGAAGAGGGTGAGCAAGGAACAGAGAACCTGTTTAAAGAAATAATGACAGAAAAATTCCCCAACCTGGTGCAGGAAAATGTAATGCAAGTTCAGGAGGCACAGAGAGTCCCAATCAAGACTCTCACCTAGACACATAATTAAAATGGCAAACATTAAAGACAGAAAAGCTTCATAAAGGCAGCAAGAGAGAGACAGAAAATTACCTACAAAGAAGTTCCCATTGGAATTCCAATGGACTTCTCAATAGAAACACTTCAGGCCACAAGGAAGTGGCATGATGTATTCAATGTAATAAAAAGCAAGGGCCTAAATCCAAGACTAGTGTAACCAGCAAGGCTCACTTAAAATTGAAGGTGAAATAAAAAGCTTTCCAGACAAAAAGGAGTTATATTACCACCAAATAAACAATGCAAGAAATGTTAAAGGGACTGCTTTAAGAAGAAGAAAAGGAGAGAGAGAGAGAGAGAGGATCATAGGCATAAAGAAAATAAAAATGGCAATAAATACCTAACAATAATAACTTTAAGTGTAAATGGATTAAATACTCCAGTCAAAAGACATAGATGGATAAGAAAATATGATATATATATATATATATACTGTCTACAAAAGACAAACCTCAGAACAAAATATATACACAGACTAAGTGTGAAGGGACAGAAAAAATATTCCACACAAATGGAAATAAAAAAAAGCAGGGGGAGCAATACTCATATCAGACAAAATAGACTTCAAAACCAAGGCCATACAAGACACAAAGAAGGACACTACATAATACTAAAGAAATTATTAAACAAGAAAATATAACGCTTATAAACATATATGCACCCAATATAGGAGCATCCAACTACATAAAAAACAAAAAACAAAAACAAAAAAACTATTGATGGACTTTAAATGAGAGATTGACAGCAATACAGTCATAGTTGGGGACTTTATTACCACACTGACATCACTAGATAGATCTTCCAGACCAAAACTCAACAAGGAAAGAGCGGCCTTAAATTACACACTAGATCAGATGGATCTAACTGATATTTAGAAAACATGTTATCCCACATCAACAAAATATACCTTCTTCTCAAGTGCAAATGGAACATTCTCAAAGATAGGCCACATATTAGGGCACAAAATAAGTCTATACAAGTTCAAGAAGATTGATATAATACCAAGCATCTTCTCAGATCACAATGGCAAGAAGTTAGAAATCAACTACAATAAAAAAACTCAAAAACACTCAAACTCATGGAGGCTAAATAGCATGTCATTAAACAATGAAAGGGTTATCAATGAGATCAAACAAGAAATTAAAAACTTCCCTGGAACAAATGAAAATGAACACACAGCTACCCAAAACCTATAGACACAATGAAAGCAGTTCTGAGAGGGAAGTTCATAGCACTGTAGGCCTACCTCAAGAAATAAGAAAAAGCACTAATAAACTATCTAATCCTACAACTAAATGAATTAGAAAGAGAATAGCAAGAAAAGCCCAGGGGAAGTTGACGGAAAGAAATACTAAAGATCAGAGTGGAAATAAATGACATAGACACTAAAAATAAAAAGTATAAAAGATCAATAAATCCAAGAACTGGTTCTTTGAAAATATAAACAAGTTTGGTGAATCCCTAGCCAGACTCATCAAGAAACAAAGAGGACCAAAATAAAGTCAGAAATGAAATAGGCGATGTAACAACAGACATCACAGAAATACAAAGGATTATAAGCAAATACTATGAACAAGTATATGCCAACAAACTGGATAACCTGGGCAAAACGGACAAATTCCTAAAAACATACAATCTTTCAAAACTCAATCAGGAAGACTCAGAGAACCTGAGAAGACCAATAACAACTGAAGAGATTGAAGGAGTAATTTAAAAATTTCCAGCAAATAAAAGTCCTGGACCACATGGATTTACAGGAGAATTTTACCAAACATTCAAAAAAGAAATAACGCCTATCCTCCTCAAACTATTCAAAAAAAATTCAAGAGGATCACTTCCAAGTTCATTTTATGAAGACAGCATTACCTTAATTTCAAAACCAGATAAAGACACTACAAAGAAAGAAAAATAAAGGCCAATATCCCTGATGAACACTGGATAGAGCATCGGCCTGCAGCCTGTGCACTGAAGGGTCCTGGGTTTGACTCCTGTCAAGGGCACATGCCTGGGTTGTGAGCTTGATCCCCAGTAGGGAGTGTGCAAGGGGAAGCCAATCAATGATTCTCATCATTGATGTTTCTATCTCTCTCTCCCTCTCTAAGATTAATAAAAAAATAAAAATGGAACTTCTGTTTGACCCAGCAATGATCCCACTTCTGGTAATGTATCCTAAAAAAACCTAAAACACCAATCAGAAAGAATATATTCACCCATATGTTCATAGCAGCATTATTTACAATAGTTAAGATTTGGAGAGTCCAAGTGTCAATCATTAGATGAATGGATAAAAAAAGCTGTAGGACATTTACACAATGGAATACTATGAGGCTGTAAAAAAGATAGATCTCATCATTTGGGATGGCATGGAAGTACCTGGAGAATATTATGTTAAGTGAAATAAGCCAATCTGAGAAAGATAAATATCACATGACCTCAATTATTTGTGGAATCTAATGAACAAAATGAATTGACCAACAAAATAAGACCTGAAGCATGGATTATGGAGGCATGGAGCAGACTGATATACCATGGAGATGTGGGGTTGGGTGGCTGAGAAGAGATAAATCAAAGAACTTATATACTTTTATGCATAGCCCATGGATACTGGCAATAGTGTGGTGAATACCTAGGTGGGTGGGTAGGGGCTGCGAGAAGTAGGATAAAGGCAGGGGGGAATGGGTCGTATCTATAATACTATCAATAATAAGCAATAAATAAAACTTATTTTACAAACAAAAAAGCTTGTCCACTCAATAGTCCCCTGTCTCTACCTATATTAGTTCTTCTCTATCCTGACATTGAAGATAAACTAGGGAAATAAAAAATTAAAAAGGTTTTCCATGAATATGATTAATAGTTATATGATAATGAGCTATGCAATCACAATATTTTATTAATTTTATCTTCTCACATCTAACCAATTACATAGTCTACTACATTCATATTTCTTATACTCTTTATTTTTTTTAATTTAAGTTCTTTATTGTTTAATGTATTACATAAGTCTTATTTTTCCCCCATTGACTTCTCCCTGACCACCCCCAACCCCCACCTCTGTCTGTGTCCATTGGTTATGCTCATATGTATGCCTACAAGTCCTTTGGTTTATCTCTTACACTCTTTAGAAAAACATGTTTAGAAATATAAAAAATGCTTAAAATATTAACAATAGAGTCTTTATGATATAGATAATCCTGAAAATAAATCATCAAACACTGACTTTACTGTACTTTTTTCTTTTATCATCACTATACAATAATTTTGGCAATAGCTATTTTAAAATGTTATTATTAGAACTGAATATTGTCCAAATGTACTCTACTTTTGTAGTTCTTTTGGCTTACCAAACACTTCCCCCAAATTATAACACTTTTTATTGTCAGCAATTTTTGAGGAATCATTCTATCTCCACCATTTTTCTTGCAACAACCCCATCTATACTAATAAAAGGGTAAGATGCTAATTAGACCGGGAGACCTTCTGGGAGACCTTCTGGATGTCCTTCTGGACAAAGCCATGGTGGTGGGGCTGAGGCAGAGGCAGTTAGGGGTGATCAGACCAGGAGGGGAGGGCAGTTGGGAGTGATCAGGCCAGCAGTGGGGGACAGCTGGAGGCAATCAGGCCAGCAGTGGGGCAGTTAAGGGCGAGCAGGCTGGCAGGGGGGAGAGTTGGGGGCGAGCAGGCCGGCAGGCAGAGTGGTTAGGGGCGATCAGGCAGGCAGGCAGGTGAGCAGTTAGGAGCCAGTGGTCCTGGACTGTGAGAGGGATATCTGACTGCCGGTTTAGGCCCAATCCCACAGGCCTAAACTGGCAGTCGGACATCTCCCAAGGGGTCCCAGATTGGAGAGGGTGCATGCCCTCCCCATGCACGAATTTTGTGCACTGGGCCACTAGTGTTATTAATAAAACGTTTTATCACTTGCTTAGCTAATCTAGTAGTAGGAGAAAAATTGTCAATAAAATTCAGTCATTTTTAAAATTAAATTTATTAAGGTTACATTGGTTAATAACATTACTATAAATAAGTTTCAAGTATACAGTTCTCTATACATCATCTGTATATTCAATTGTGTGCTCACCACCTAAAGTCTAGTCTCCCTCCATATGACCGCTTTTGTTCTCTTTATCCTCCCCCTCTCATCTTCCCCTGTGGTAACCTTCGTACTGTTGTCTTGTTTTTTTGGTTTGTTCATTTGTTGCTTTTTGCTTTATATCCCACACATGAGTTAAATCTATGATTCTTTTCCATCTCATGTATTTTGCTTAGCACTTATTCCAACTTTGGTGCATTTTTACTTCTGTCTGTATTACTTTTAATTTATGTTGGATGAAAAGGTAATAAAAAGGGTGGGAAACAAAATGAGCAGGGGTCGGAAGGGAGAAAAATAAAATTAGACAGAATTAACTTCACAGTGTTAAATGATCTACTCCCTGAGATTTCTAATAAATGTTAAATACAAGAGTAAGCCACTAATGACTTACATTATGCCACATTTTAAAACTATCTATGAGATAATTCATGCTTGAAAAGATTGTTCTTGACTGAATGGTACTTGTAATTTGTACATATGCTTCTCTCACCCGAGTGTCTCTGTGCTGGCTCTTCTTTTGAATGTACTTCCTCAAGATATCGAATGTCTAACTTCTTTATGTTTTTCTTATCTTAAAGAGACTGCTAGCTATTTTATTTAGAAATGCAATTAACTTCTTCCCAGGTTTTCTCTAATGTAGTCTGCTCTAGCTATTGTATCTTTCTCCAAACATCCTCTTTAATAAAGGAGTAATATGCAAATTAACCATCACTCTACTACACAAGCCACACCCACCAGCCAAGCCACACCCACCAGCCAATCAGAGCGAGTATGCAAATAAACCCAACCAAGATGGCAGTTAATTTGCATACATAGGCGCCCTGAGCGGACCCCCTGCAACGGATGGCAGGGAGCTGGGTGTCTGCTTCAGAACAGATCCCTGGTGTTGGAGCAGACCCCCTGCAATCGATAGCAGGAAGCTGGGTGTCCTGGTGCACGAGTGGACCCCCTGCAATTAATGACAGGGAGCTGGGTGCCGGAGCAGACCCCCTGCAATCCATTGCAGGGAGCTGGGTGTCCGCTGAGGCCTGGTGCACCAGCGAACCTCCTGTGTTGGATCACCTGGGCAGGGAGCTGGGGCTCTGCTTTCGGCCTGGGCAGGAGGGGACCCCCTGCGATTGATCGCAGGTAGCTGGGTTTCCGCTCCTGCCCAAGAGGCTTTCGGTCTGGGCAGGCCTGGGCAGGGTTGAGCCGGTGATCAGAGGGAGCTGGAGGGGCCTGCCCAGGCCTAAAGCTTCGGCCAGAGGCTGTAGGCCTGGGCAGGGCCCAGCGGTTGATTGGTGTGAACTATAGAGGAAACACCTTTTCTGACTGCACATTGGCTAAGCTTCCTGTATGCCACTGGTAATATTCTTAGTAACTTGGGTAATAAGAATCGAAAAAGGTGATCTAGGGTTTTTCCACCACACTTCTGGAGAAAAAAATGAAGGTCCGCTGCTGGAGGGCTAAGAAATGTCATATCCTGCCCTAGCTGGTTTGACTCTGGATAATGCCTGGGCCTGCAGACAGCAGGGTCTGGGTTCGATTCCGATCAAGGGCATGTACCTAGATTTCAGGCTCCTCCCTGGCCGGGGCCCAGATCAGGGCTCATGCAGGAGGCAACCAATGAAAGTGTTTCTCTCACTTTGATGTTTCTCTCTGTCTTTCCCTTTCTCTTCCACATTCTCTAAAAGTCAATGGAAATATATCCTCAGTGAGCATAAAAAATGAAGAAAGAAATGCATATCCTATGAAAGACACATCTTGAAAATGCCTAAAGAAAGTTGTCATTTTTTCTTGGTGAAGGGACTGGAGTCTGTGTTGATGAAAACACCTTGGTGGCTGTGGTGACTGACAGTGGCTGCAGCAGCGGGGTGATGGGGCTGGTGTCTTCCCCTGACCAGCCCGGTTGCCTCCCACAAAGGGAGGCCAGACTGCGGCTTAGGCCCGCTCCCTGTGGGGCGTGGGCATAAGCTGTCAGTAGGACATCCCCTGAGGGCTCCCAGTATGTGAGAGGGACCCCCGACCCCCAGTACACAAATTTTGTGCACCGGGCCCCTAGTTCTACATAATTTGCTTGTTGTTTATCACCCCTGCCTGGAATGTAAGCCTTGTGAGGGCAGGGATTTTTGCATATAAGCCAATAATGACAAGAATTTTTATCTGTTTGATTCATGGATATAATCTAAGTGCCTAGAAGATGACTTGGTATATGATTCTCAATCAATATTTGTTTATGATACTGAACATCTGGAAGGCAGGGTATAGCATCAATATAAAAGAACTATAAGACATGGTAATTCCCCATGATGTTTACAGTCTACACCTATGATTTCTGCCTTCAGTCCTATGCTATTCATGAGAACGTCTAAGTCTGGGAGAGCGGGGTAGTAGGGAAATCCTGTCCCCACTTAGAATGCTGCATAAGAGTAGTCTGTCCTTCGTTGTGCACAATGTCATTTTACAAAGATACTAGCACTGGCACAGCACCCACAGCAAGAAGAAAGTTCTTTATTTCCCACTGGATGCCGACATATGAGTTGGAAAGTATAGTATGATACAATTTTATTCTTCACTTGGCAATTTCTATATTATATTAGTGTACTGTGTACTATTTTAGTTAAACAGTGTTCCAAATGTAAGCTGGGGTTTAGTGCCAGGTGGCATGCCTGAGACACATAAAGATTTTATGGGTAACAGATGTAGAGAAATATAGAACTTTCTCAGATTTACTGTAGACATATTATTTTAAGAGATACACAAAGTATTTATTCTGTCTTATTTAAAATAATTAAATTGTTATCTAATATAGTCCTTCCAAATTCTGAGTTTTTATGAACTAAATGCAGACTGTTTACATTAGGCTTAAAATAAAGGTAAGATAATTATTTGTTTGATCTCTTTTATATCGCCTGTGTGAACAAGAATAACAAAATGACTTGAAAATATACAGATTATACATAATCTAGTGGACATACACTAATTCAAGCTCATATGTACAAACATATTCCATTTTTATTGTGCATCTTTTACATCACTGTTTCCCTTTTTATTCTGTAAATATATATTCCTCTTGTAAAGGAAATGCATTTTAAAAGAATTGTTCAAACACATAAATGGATTGGAAATAGAAATATTTAAAGTGCTTTACTTTAGAAAAAAGACAGTTGTGAAAAAAATATAAAACAATGTGTTTTTTTATTTGTTGTTTTAAAAAAAAGAAATACTAAAATTAGTATTTTGGCACCAATTTCCACTTGAGAGAATATTTTGCAATACTGTGTTGCATTGTATAGTTATCTTAAAATAATTAAATAAAAGTAAACAGTGAAGTTGATGTGTCTCAAATAAGACATTATTTTAAAATTGTGTAGAGTGATGACAGCCAATTTTGTTAAGTAGGGCAGATTCCATATGTGGTATCAAGCAAATCATTTCTTGATGTTGATAGTTGTATATTATGGTGAATAATCTTGTAATGCTTCACTGTGTCTAAAGATATTTTCTGTTATTCTATATCCAATTGATGATTATTTAGTCTGCAAATGTTTAAACTAAAACTTCTTTCTAGGTCCTGGTTACAGCTGTTTTCAAAGCAAATGCTAAGTCTGCAAAAGGCATTCCTGACTACTTTTTCTTTCATTCTTTTCTGGCAGTAAGAGCTTGATTTGTGTTAATGTTCCGAGTTCCTTTAGTGCTCCCAGTATAGCTGTTGAAATCTATACTTCACATGATCTCATTGTGCTGCCTGCATTTCATTAATGACTGATTCTGTCTAAGGCTTGGGGAATGAAATATTTTTAATATGACACTACCCAAAATGAGTACAGTGCGCCAGCTAGAAAAACCACAGACCATCGGATTTTGTGGCTTTTGAGGGTGTGAAAGGTTAAGTTGCTTAAAGTAAGGCTTATATCTGCATTATACCATATGGTAGTGACTACTGTAGACTTGAGACAAATGTTGAAAATATTATATTCTCATTAGTAGCATTGTTTTAAATAAAGATGAGTAATGTACTTACGTTGCTTTTAACCTAGAATTACAGTTTACCTTTTTAAATCTTTGCCTACATAATTATGGCTTTTATAGTTATTGCCAAAATTACCAATTTTATCAAGTAAATAATATGATCATCCATAGGTTGATAATAAATTGTTTAATGATTTTAACTTAATTTAAGTTTATATGGAGTTTTTATAAAGAAATTTTAAACAACTATAATAATGTAGAAAATCATAGAAATTATAGACATTAAATTTTGTATTACTTCTGAAATAATTTGACTTTGAATAATTTTCCCCTTTTTATTGAATTTATTGGGATAACACTATTTAACAAAATTATACAAATTTAAGGTCCACAATTCTACAGCATATCATCTGTACACTATATTGTGCTCATCACCCCAAGTAAAGTCTCTGTCCATCACCATTTATCTATTCCCTTTATACCCTCCTCCACCTTCCCCGACCTATCCTCCCAGAAATCACCACACCCTTGTCCATGTCCATGAGTGTTTTATTTGCTTATTTATTTTTCTAAATCCTTCCACCCTCTCATCCAGCCCCAACACCTGACAGTTGATAGCCTGCTCTCAATCAATGAGTTTGGTTTGTTAATTTATTTTGTTCATTTGATTCCATGTATGAGTGAAATCATATGGTACGTGTCTTTCTCTAACTGACTTATTTCACTTAGCGTACTGCTCTACAGGTCCATCCACGTGTTGCAAAGGTAAGATTTTCTTCCTTTTTATAGCTGAGTAGTATTCCATTGTGTAATGCACCACAGCTTTTTTATCCACTCATTTACTGATGTACACTTGGCTGCTTCCAAATCTTGGCTATTGTAAATAACTCTGTATATAATATATTTTTTGAATTAGTGTTTCGTATTTTTTCAGGTATATTTCCAGAAATGGAATCACTGGGTCATATTTTTTCAAATATTAATTGTCTATAATTGGCAATTCCATTTTTAAGTTTTTGAGGTAGCTCTGTACTGCTTTCCACAGTGGCTGTACCAATCTGTATTCCCACCAACAGTACATGAGGGTTCCCTTTTCTCCAGACCCTCACCAACATTTGTTTTTTGCTTTATTGATGATAGCCATTCTGACAGGTGTAAGGTGATAACTCATTGTCCTTTTAATGAGTTATTATTATTAACTTATTGATGCCTTTTATTTCTTCCTGTTGTCTGCATTTTTCTGATGATTAGTGATTTTGAGCATCTTTCCATGTCTATTGCTCATCTCTATGTCCTCTTTGGAGAAGTGTCTATTCAGGTCCACTGCCCATTTTGTAATTGGATAGTTTGGATTTTTTTTTTGGTGTTGGATTTTGTAAGTACTTTATACATTTCGGATATTAACCCTTATCAGATGTATCATTGGCGACTATATTCGCCCATCCAGTGGGTTGACATTTCATTTTGTTGATGGCTTCCTTTGTTGTGGGAAAACATTTTCGTTTGATGAAGTCCCATTTTTTTTTCCTTTTGTTGCACTTACCCAAAAAGATACATTAGATAAAATATTGCTATGGAAATATCTGAGATTATACTGCCTATAATTTTTTCTAGGATTTTTATTGTTTTGACTTTAAAATTGAAGTCTTTAATCCATATTGAGTTTATTCTTGTGTATGGTGTAAGAGGTAGTCTAGTTCCATTTTTTTGTGCATATCTGTCCAATATTCTCAGCACCATTTATCAAATAGACTGTGTTTACCCCATTTTACATTTTTGCCTATTTTTTCAAATATTTATTGACTATAAAGACATAGGTTTATCTCTGGGCTCTCTATTCTGTTCTATTGATCTATATGTTTGTTTTTTATGCCAGTAGTAGGCTGTTTTTATTACAATGGCTTTGTAGTATAGTTTGATATAAGGTAGCATGATTCCTTCCACTTTGTCCTTCTTTCTCAAGATCACAGTTGCTATTTGGTGTCTTTTTGGTTTCATATAACATTTTGAAATATTTGTTCTAGGTCTGTGAAGTACCACATTAGTTTCTTGATAGGAATTACTTTGAATCTATAGATTGCTTTGGGTCATCTGGATATTTTAATGATGTTAATTCTTCCTATCCATGAACATGGTATATGCTCCCACTTATTTATATCTTCTTCAATTTCTTCTTCAGTGTCTTATAATTTTCTGAGCACACATCTTTTACATTATTGGTTACATTTATTTCTAGGAATTTTATTCTTTTTGATGCATTTGTAAATTAGGTTGTTTTCTTTGCTAATAGTTCATTATTGGTGCAGCAATGCAACTGATTTCTGGATATTTATTTTGTATCATGCTACCTTACTGAAGTCATCGATCTGTTCTAGTAGCCTTTTTAAATGGAATATTAAGTTTCTCTGCCTCTAGTATCATGCCACCTGATAATAATGAGTTTTACCTCTTCCTTTCCAATTTGAATGCCTTCTATTTCTTCCTGTTGTCTGATTGCTGTGGCTAAAAATTCCAGTGCTAAGTTGAATAAGAGATGTGAAAGTGGACATTCCTGTCTTGTTTCCTATTTTAAGGGAAACTCTTATACTTTTTGCCCATTTATTATGATGTTGGCTTTGGGTTTGTCATATATGGTCTTTATTATGTTGAGGTATGTGCCCTTTTTTTCCACTTTGCTAAGAGTTTTTATCATTAATGGATGCTGGGTTTTATCAAAAGCTTTTTCTGCATTTGGTTGTAGGTCCTTGCTTTTCATCACTTTTAATATTTCATGCCAATTCCTCTGACTTTAAATGTTTCTGTTGAGAAATCAGTTAATTGTGTATGGGAGCTCCCTTGTAGCTAACTAACTGTCTTTCTCTTATAGCTTTTAAGATTCTCTGTGTTTAACCTTTGCCATTTTAATTATGATGTGTCTTGGCGTGGGCTTCTTTGGGTTCATCTTTTTTGGGACTCTGGGCTTCCTGGACTTGGGTGTCTTTTTTCTTCATCAGGATAGGGAATTTTCACCAAGATAGGAAGTCCCTCTCCAGGTTAGGGAATGTAAAAGTAGTTTGGTGAATAGTGGTCAATATTTCTTCCAATAGATTGTTGATCCTTTGCTCTCTCTCTTCTCCTTCCTGTACCCCTATGATGCAGGTATTGTTATGCTTCATTTTGTCCCAAAGGTATCTTAAACTATCCTCATTTTCAAATTATTTTTCTTTTTTGCTGCTCTGACTGGGTGTTTTTTTCTATCTTTTCTTCCAAATTGCTGATGTGATCCTCTGCTTCATCCAACCTATTGTTTATTCCTTTCAGTGTTTTCTTTATTTCAGATATTGCATTATTCATTTCTGACTGGCCCTTTTTTATGGTTTCTATGTCCTTTTCATGCTATTGAACTCTATATCTGATAAATTTCTTGCCTCCATTTCGTTTAACATTTTTTTTTCTGGAGATTTCTCCCGTTCTTTTATTTGAGGTCTATTTTTTTTTGTCTTCCCATTTTAGCTGCTTCTTTGTGATTGTTTCTATGTGTCAGATAGTTCTGCTATGACTCCCAGTCTTCATGGGATGGCCTTATGAAGTAGGTGTCCTGTGTGGCCTAGTGGTCCAGTTTCCTTAATCACTTGAGCATGGTGCTCTCGGAATGTCCCTTGTGCATGTTATACGGTCCCTCCTGTTGTAATTCAGTCTCAATTTCTATTGGCCCATTTGTGTGTGAGATCAGACCTCAGGTTGGCTGACTCAACCCTCACCCCAACATGCAACTGCTGTGCAGGTGCTTATTACACCAAGCAGAATTCACCTCACCAGGGTTTGGTACCTGTGGCGATCTCCTTTGGGATATGCTGCTTGTGAAGCTTATTGGATCCTGATCTAATGGATGCTGATTACTGGGTGTGTTCATATGGGCCTCCTGGGAGGGACTCTGGTTCAGTACAAAGTAAGATGCTGGCCGAAACTGGTTTGGCTCAGTGGATAGAGCGTCAGTCTGCGGACTGAAAGGTCCCAGGTTCGATTCCGATCAAGGGCATGTACCTTGCTTGCAGGCACATCCCCGGTGGGGTGTGTGCAGGAGGCAGCTGGTCGATGTTTCTCTCTCATCGATGCTTCTAGCTCTCTATCCCTCTTCCTTCCTCTCTGTAAAAAAATCAATAAAAATATAAAAGAAAAAAAAAAAAGTAAGATGCTGCATGTGACTGTCCTGGGCAACCTGTTTGGAGCTACAGGGATTCAATGATTGTGGCTGCCTCTGCTCAGCCTGGATGCATGCGAAGAAGTCCAAGCTGTTCACCAAGGCTGGCTTTTACCGGCACTGAACCTGGGGCAAGTCCATAAATGTCCCAAGACACACCAAGATTTGCCTCTGTCTGCTGGCTCCCTTTCAGTCTCAGTCACTGAAAGAGCATCTTGCTGTACTTCTCAGCAGGGCATAAGACCCACAGGATGGGGCAAGCGGGAGTCCAGAGTTCGGGTCTATTGCTTTTCCCCAGGCTGATGCCACATGCAGGGCAGTGCTCTATTCAAGAAAGATGGTGTTTGCCTTATGGGACAATGACTCAGTGAAGGGATCCTGGTGCCTGTCCCTTCAGCTCCCTCCCCAGAGTCACCAACACCAGTAGTTCCTCATGTGGCTCGAGTCTCGACTGCTCTGCTTTCCCTCTGCCAGAGCCGAGGGTGAGTGATTCTGAACGTAATTTTGTGCTTTATCCCTTTAAGAGTGCACCCCTGTCTCTAGCAGAATTCTGGCTCACCCTGGTGGACAGAAACTCCACCACTTTTATCATCCAGATGTTATATGGGTGCCACTTCCTAGCTCAGCTGCTCTGGGCTGGGAAGCCCAACTTGGAGTGTAGACCCTATGCTTGTCAGTGGGAACTCCCTACAGCTGAGGTATCCATCTAGAACTGCAGCAGCCATCGGTAGGAGTAGAAAACTACTCTTCAGCTCACCTTCAGTTGGTTATTCAGGATGATGGTTTTTTAAAAATGTGTCTTTGTTTTTGAAATTATTATAGATATCTCCTTTTCCCCCCACCATTGACCCTTTCACCTCACACCTAAACCCCCCACAGGTGGGCTAGGTTAATCTCTCCTCACCCACCCCACCCCTGCCTTCCCTCCAAGATTCATCAATGTGTTCCATGCTTCTATGTCTCTGGACCTATTTTATTCATCAATTTATTTTGTTCATTAGGTTCTGCATATGAGTGAGATCATGTGATACTTGTCTTTCTCTGACTGGTTTATTAGGCTTAGCATAATACTCTCCAGGTCCCTCCATGCTGTCTCAAATGGTAAGATATCTTTCTTTATTATTTTTTTAAAATATATTTTATTAAATTCAGAGAGGAAGGGAGGAGAGAGATAGATCAATGATGAGAGAGAATCGCTGCCTCCTGCATGCCCTACATTGGGGATCAAGCCAGCAACCCAGGCATGTTCCCTGACCTGGAATTGAACTGTGACCTGCTGGTTCATAGGTCGACGCTTAACCATTGAGCCATGCTGGCTGGGTGAGATCCTTCTTTTTTACAGCTGCATAGTATTCCATGGTATAAATATACCACAGCTTTTTTAGCCACTCATCTACTGATGAGCTCTTGGGCTGTTTCCAGATCTTACCTAATATAAATTGTGCTATAATGAACATAGGGATACATATATTCTTTCTGATTGGTGTTTCTAGTTTCTTAGGAAATATTTCTAGAAGTGGCATCACTGGGTCAAATGGCAGTACCATTTTTAATTTTTTTAAGAAACTCCATACTATTTTCCACAGTGGCTGTACCAGCAGTGCACAAGGGTTCTCTTTTCTCCACATCCTTGCCAGTACTTATCATTTGTTGATTTGTTGATGATAGCCATTCTGACAGGTGTGAGGTGATACCACATTGTTGTTTTAATTTGCATTTCTCTAATGATTAGTGACTTTGAGCATATTGTACATAGAAAAACCTAAAGACTCCACTGAAAACTACTAGATTTAATAAATGAATTCAGCAATGTAGCAGGATACAAAATTAACAACCAGAAATTGGTAGCATTTTTATACACCAATAATGAGCTCTCAGAAAGAGAAACTGAAAAAACCCACCCCATTTACCATTACAACAACAATAAAATTAAGATACTTAGGAATAAAATTAACTAAGGAGGTAAAAGACATGTACTCCAAAAACTACAGGATGAGAGAGAGAGAGAGAGAGAGAGAGAGAGAGAGAGAGAAAGAAGAAGAAGAAGGAGGAGGAGGAGGAGGAGGAGGAGGAGATGGAGGAGGAGGAGAAGGAGAAGGAGAAGGAGGAGGAGAAGGAGAAGGAGAAGTTATAAACAAGTGGAAGAATATACTGTCTTCATGGATTAGTAGAATCAACATCATTAAAATGTCCATATTCCCCCAAAACAATCTATAGATTCAACATAAGCCATGTTAAAATACCAATGGCAAATTTCATAGATCTAGAACAAACACTCAAAAAATTTATATGGAACCAAAAAAGAACCCTAATAACAGCAATTTTGAGAAAGAACTAAGTTGGAGGGATCACAATACCTGATATAAAGTTATACTATAAAGTTATACTGTAATCAAAACAGGCTGGTCCTGGCACAAGAACAGGCATATAGACCAATGGAACAGAACAGAGACACCAGAAATTGACCCAAGCCATTATGATCAATTAATATTTGACAAAGGAGGCAATAATATACAATGGAGTCCAAGAGAGTCTCTTCAATAAATGGTGCTGGGAAAATTAGACAAGTACATGCAAAAAAAATAAAACTAGATCACTAATTTACACCATACTCAAGAATAAACTCAAAATGCATAAAAGACTTAAATGTAAGTCATAAAACCATTAAAATCTTAGAAGAAACCATACGCAGCAAAATTTCAGACATCTCTCATAGCAATATGTTTGCTGGTACATCTCCTAGGGCAGTGGTCGGCAGTGGTTTGCCGCTCTGTTGACTAATGAGTTTGCCCACCACTGTCCTAGGGCAAGGGAAACAAAGAGAAAATAAACAAATGGGACTATGTCAAAATAAGAAGCTTCTGCACAGCAAAAGAAACCTTCAACAAAATGGAAAGGCGCCCACTATATCGGAGAACATAATTGCCAACGATACATCTGATAAGGGGTTAATTTCCAAAATATATAAAGAACTCATGCAACTTTACAAAAGGAAGACAAACAATCAGATTACAAAATGGGCAAAGGACCTAGTAAATAGATGCTTTTCCAAAGTGGGCATACAGAAGACCAAGAAACATAAAAAATGCTCAAAAGTCAGGATGATCCTTTTATAATTTAGTTATAATTCGCTTTGATCCTGAGAGGAGGTAAGTGTAGCTTTCTCTTGCCATCTTGGATCCAAGTAAGTTTAAATCAATAAATTCACTGGTATGCCCCCAGCTGTGTTGGTTGGAGCATCATCTTGTACACCAAAAAGGTTGTAGGTTCAATTCCTGGTCGTGGTACATACCAAGGTTGCAGGTTGAGTCCCTGGTTTGGGATGATCAATGTTTCTCTCTCACATCTCTCTCTCTCTCTCTTTTCCTTCCTCTATCTCTAAAAATCAATATGCATATGCAGGGGATTAAAAATAAATAAATAACTTCTCAGATAGAAAACAAACCTAATCTTAAAATAAAAGAGAAGACAATTATATATGCCCTATGTTTTGATATAACCGTGATTTTGTTTTGGTAACAGCCATTTAAGCCAAGTAAGAATATTTCATATATGTTGATTATAGAATAACATTAAGATCTGCATGATCTATAAAGAATTAATATATAATTAAAATTATAGTTTACTTTTGTTTTCTAATTGTGTCTACTAGACTTCCCTTGACATTTTGAATACATGTTTGTGTGTATATATGCATATACAAATATATATATATCTATACACACAAATAGATATATGTCTACATTTATATATTTATTTATAAGTTAATGTTTTCAAATATATTTTAATTTAATATATAAATATGACATATTTTAATTTCAATATATACACACATGTATTTGTGTCATTTATGATAGGAAATGTATAAGACCCATTCACACTTATTTTTTGTAATTTTTACTTTTCTGATATTTTTGCATTGCCAATTTATTTCTTATAGGTCAGCAGTTAATACTGTCACCCCCACCAACTTTACAGTACAGCAATGACTCCATCCTTGAAGCTTGGCATTCAGGCTCATAAGATTGTATCAAAATAAAGTCTACGAAAATTTATTCAAATGTCAGGTTTACTTTTAGAAAATATATGACAAACTTATATATGAATATTTTTACATTGAATGAGACATAAAGTTACTAAAATAAATGTTGTCAATTACTGTAGTGTTGATTTAAAAAACAACTACATGTGGAGAAGTTAGCAGGAGAGGTATGTGAGTGATACTGGGACTGATTAAATGACATAGGATAAGTGGTTTGTCAGAGATTATAAATCTTTGTTAGAATGCAGTTAGGGCTTTTTTAAAATTGATACCCAATTCCTGTGTAATAAATATAAAATAAAGAGTGTGTGTGTGTGCATTATTTTAAAATCTTTCTAATGGAAAAGATTAATTTTGCGACAAAAATTGATTAAAAGGTGTAATTTTAAAGACACTCTGGGATGCGAAGGGGCATTTGGATATTTATGACATTATTCTCAGGCCATACAAAATTATCAACTTAAAAATTAGCCTGCTATATTTGGTCAAACATTTAATTAATTCACCCCTAATGCCTTTGCATGGCCAGACCAAATGATTTCGCGGGTCTTATATGGCCAATGGTTCTAAACCATAAAAACAGCCGTGCAGGTATTCCTCAGTGGGTGAGCATTGACCTATGAACCAGGAGGTCACAGTTCGATTCCAGGTAAGGATACATGTCCAGGTTTTGGGCTGGATCCCCATTAGGGGCCATGCAGGAGGCAGCCAATCAGTGATTCTCTGTCATCATTGACATTTCTATTTCTCTCTCCCTCTCTGAAATCAATAAAAATATACACTGAGTGGCCAGATTATTATGATCTCTGAACGCATAATCATCTGGCCACTCAGTAAATACATATATATATTAGAGGCCCAGTGCATGAATTCATGCATGGGTGGGGTCCAGCCAGCCTGGACAGGGGGAGGGGTCATGGGCGGTTGGCCGGTCTGCCTGCTGGTCAAACTCCTGGTTGAGGGTACAATTTGCATATTAGCCTTTTATTATATAGGATATACACTGAGTGGCCAGATTATTATGCTTTCAGAGATCATAATAATCTGGCCACTCAGTATATATTAAATCATAAAAACATTTGTGAAGGGAAAAGTTATTCAATTAAAAAAACCCTAACATTTCTACATAATCTGACTATAAAAAGAACTCCTTTAGCCATGGCTGGCATGGCTAAGTGATTAGAAAATGGGCCCTGGTCACCAAAGGTTCTCAGTTTCGATTCCCAGTCAAGGACATGTACCTGGGTTGCTGGTTCATCCCTGGTCCCTAGTTGGGGCTCATGTGGGAGGCAAACAATCAATGTCTCTCCCCAATCAATGTTTCTCTCTCTCTCTTCTTTCCTCCCTCCTTCCACTCTCTCTAAACATCAATGGGAGAAAATATCCTTGGGTTAGGATTTTTAAAAAACACTCTTTTATTTTATTCTTTTTAAAAATTCTTTTTGCTTGATAATACAAGATTCTTAACATAACTATTCTATTAAATGGTTATGTTGTTTATGTCAGTCAATACAGGAGCTTTATGGCCAGCTCTGTTACAAATGTCTAATTACCTTTAGCAACATTGATAAATGAAAACCTTTAACAAGTTAGAATTGAAAAATTAGATCCCAATGGCAGAAGTTTAACTTTTAAAAAATATGGTTGACATCTATCATTCATTGCCTTTTTCTTTGCTCTTTTCCATGCACCTTTATTAATTGGTTTATCTTTCTATCCCATGTTTTTCCTATTTCTTTTAAGGTCTTCTTCCCTTTTCCTCTACATTGTTCATATTTTTCTTCCCCAGATACCTAAGGCATGTTTTCTCATGTCATTAATAAATGATATTCTTATACATTTCCATTTCTGTGTTGTTGTTTTTTTCACCCTTTCTTTCCTTTTTTATCTTTTTTATTCTGTTCCACTAAGAGCTTTAATAAGTCAAACTTATTTGGAAATTCCAGACATATCTGTTTAGTAGTTTGGTATCAGCTATTTCTGGTTCCTCTTTAAAGCCTGGTCTTATGGAAAGAATACTGGCCAGATTCCAAAAGACTAAGCGTTTGAGTTCAATTCTGTCCCCATCTTTCTTATCTATAAAATTAGGAGATAAAAATAGACCAGACTTAATTCCTTACAGCTCTACAATTCTGTGAAGCATGCTCAGGTGTGTGGAGCCGTGAAGGCTGCAAGTTTTATCTTTCCAAGAGAAAGTGGTGCTTTTGCAAGGGCCACATCATGTCACAGCACCCTACCCGACAGGTCAGAGAACAATCCAAGCATCAGCTTATAGGAACCCAACATCTTGCCTCAGTTTTTCCTGGGAGCCAAATGGGCACGTGATAAGGCCAGAATTTTGTGGCAATATATGGACGCAACTATGTGTTATAAAATTCTAATTGTAAACAGTGTCTTGAGATTCATTGATATAGATCATATAGGGTGGATCTAGAGTTCTAGAGAGACATATATCCTCTTCTCTAAATAATGCATTTTACCATAAAAATATTATTATTCAGGTGGTTTCAGACATTGCTCTTGTCCCAAAAATGCTTGTGGCTTTACTATGTTTTCTATATTCCTTGAAAGCACCTTAGAATAACTATAGAGCTCAGATGCAACTCAGAGATATTTGGTTCAAATGGTAAATAACTTTTAATAACCAAGGCATTTCACTAAAAGCTCTTTCTTGGTATGAAAGTTTATTTTTTGATAGTAGGAATGTATAGTTTAAGTAATAAAATTCAAAAGATAAAGCATTAACAATATTATGAAATGAGAACTATTATTTTATTTTAACGATAAGGAAGAAGGGGCTTAGAGTGACTGAATAAGGATGTAGTGAATCATAGAGCAGGAAACCAGCCCACTTTCTTTCTTCTTTATCATTTTAAAATATATTTTATTTATTTTAGAGAGAGGAAGGGAGAAGGATAGAGATAGAACCATCAATGAGAGAAAAACATAGATTGACTGCCTCTTGCACGCCCCCTACTGGGGATTGAGCAGAAAGCCCTATGCATGTGCCCTGACAGGGAATCAAACCATGACCTCCTGCTTCATGGATCTACATGCAGCCACTGAGCAACTCCAGCCGGGCCACTTTCTTAATTTCTATGCTATCTTTCCAATAGATAAAACAAATAATTTTACATTTGTTTTTTATTCTATTCTCCTTTTTGCTAGTATATATTTTGAGTGTATGATATTTAAAATGTAAAACTATTTCTAAGATTATATTATTTAAAGGACAACAGAATTTTACTTAAGAGGTATTTTGATTGTTTTATTTACTTTATCAAAAAACAAGTCTTTTTTCTTTTTTCTTTGCCTTAAGTCCTCATCATGTATTAGTTAGCATGTTTTATAGTCACTTAAATATGAAAATAGATGAAATAATTTATGGTGATGCATACTGGTGTGAATTAGGTTTATTAATTAAGTCAATTAGTGTCTAAAAATCCTAGGTTAATCCAATTTGTTACACTTACAACGTTTCTGAATCATAAAATAATTGCATAATTATGAATTACACATTGATTAAAGTGATTGCAAAGGATTACCATAGCTGGATTGTGAGGTATCATTTGAGCAGATACTATGGAACAAAATCTCACTCTCCTACATAGAGAAATGACTTTAAAATACTACTAACTATCTATGTAGTACTATTTATCAAGAAATAAATAATTCCTGTCCATAAATTAGCCATATATCAATATATCCTGAATATATATAATACGTCAAAATTGATATAATACATCAAAAGCACCTTTGTTGCAAATGCTGTTATTTTAATATTTTTTTTATTGATTTCAGAGAGGAAGGGAGAGAGAGATAGAAACATCAATGAGAGAGAATCATTGATCGGCTGCCCCCTGCACATTCCCTACTGGGGATTGAGCTTACAACCCAGGCATGTGCCCTGACTGGGAATCGAACCATGACCTCCTGGTTCATAGGTCGATGCTCAACCACTGAGCCATGCTGGCCAGGCGCAAATGCTATTTTTAATACTTTCATTGAACATTCTCCTTGCGTGACTCTGTCTACGCATCATTTAATAACACAGGTTACTACTAACGCCACTCAAAATGAAGCTAGGCATGATCATTTGATGAAGCTTCATGAGAGGTTTAGGTACTATTTCAGGACTCCTTCAATGTATAGTTGCCTCTAATTCCAGAGACCACAGGCTATTAAAAAGGCAAAACACACACACACACACACACACACACACACACACACACACACACACACACATATATATATATATATATATATATATATATATATATATATATATATATACTATTTAACGTTTTTATTGAGGGATAACTGACAAAAAACTCATATATTTAAAGTGTGCAAATTGATAAGTTTTGATATACATATATTATCTCTACAAATATCATCGCAATCAAGATAATGAACACATCTGGTTATTTTCCAGCCTCTTTATGTTCCCTTCCTCCCACCCATTCTTGTCTCTACTCCTTCTGCAAGCAACCACTGTTTTGCTTTATGTCACTACAAATTAGTCTGAATTTTTTAGAATTTTAAATAAATGGAAACACATGTAATATACTTTTTTTTGTCTTCCTTTTTCACTCCTATAATTTGATATTTATTTATGTTGTGTTTATCAACAGTACATTCCTTTTCATTGCTCAATAATACTCCATTGCGTGCATTGCACAATTAATTATTTTACTTGTTAATGGACATTTGAGTTTTTTCCAGGGTTTGGCTGTTAAGCATCAAGATTCAACTGAGTATTCATGCACAATTTTTTTTATGTGGACCTAAATGTTCATTTCTTCTGGGTAAATACCTACAAATGGAATGTCTCGGGCAGATTATAGGTATATATTTAAGTTTCTGAGAAACTGCTAAACTGGTTTCCAAGGTGGTTAAACAATTATACATTTCTACCAGCATTGGATGACAACTCTAGTTGCTCCTACTCTTACAATAGCTTGATATGGTCAGTCTTTAATTTGAGCCATTTAAATAGGTTTGTGATGATATCTCACTGTGACTTAAATTTACATTTTCTAGGTGATTAATTATATTGAGCATGTTTTCATATTTTATTTATCTTTATTGTTTCTTCTTTATGTTTCTGCTTAAATGTCTTGCCCATCTTTAAAAGAATTTATGGAAAACAATAAGGACTCTTTATATGTTGAGAGATATATTTCTCGTCCTGCTACAACTTATGCAATTCTGTTGAAAATTTTTATAAAATTATTCCCATGCTTCTTTATTTAGCATTTAAAGCCAGGATCATGTCTATTGCAATGATAGTAGATCAATAAAATAAACTTGGTTATTTGTAAGTATAAAATTAAACTATTAGAATAAAGAGTAATGTAAACCATTGCTATTTTCAAGAAATATATAAAATGCTAATGTACCTTTGTTATTGGTACATTACATCAATTAAAAACAGTAGCTTTATTATATATTGACTGTGAATAGCTGACAATATCTTCTAAACAACAAGAAAGTTATGTTTATAATAAGTAGTAGTCTTTGAAGAGGGCTTTAAAGGTACATTGAAATATCGGTGCTTGATAATCCAGATAAAACTACTATCCAAATTCAATTGCTTTTATTTTGTTGTCTTAAGTATTATCAAATATATTTTACTTTAAATACATTATTTGTTAATTTAAGTTTTATCAAATATATTTGTTCATCTTTTGCCTGAAGGGTTTGAATCCTTTTAAGACTCTTCATTCTGCATCTGTAGACTAGAAATAAAGATACAAGAACAAGAATGAGACAGGCAATAGTGGTTATGCTAAGAGGCAAATATAAGGATATCCAGTGGAAGGGATTAAATTCTTTCATGTTCTTTTTAAATTGTTGCCAGGCATCTAAGGAATTAGTTTGTAAGTTTTTACAGTGTTCTTAATGGATTGCAAACTGGAAGTTACAAGGACTAATATGTATAGCCAGGAAAGTATATTTCAGAATCCTTCAACCCACTAAATATAGGGAAAGAAGATGTTTTGTTGCTATGTCTGCCATGATGTTAGGCTTTGGAGAAGTAACTAATCTATATCACATGAACCAGGATTTTCTTCAGAAACTCCACATCAGCTTCTCACGAGCTGTCTCTGACAGTCCTTTACTCCCCCCGCCCCCAAACACACACACACACACACACACACACACACACACACACACACACACATTTCATTCTGTCCTTGCATGACATAAATCAGTGTTTTCACTGCTAAAGACAAGTTCCTCTCATCAAGACTGTTATCTGAAGACCTATTTCCTTATTATAGACTAGAAGCCCGGTGCACGAAATTCGTGCACGGCGGGGGGTTGTCCCTCAGCCCAGCCTGTACCCTCTCCAATCTGGGACTCCTGGAGGGATGTCCGACTGCCTGGCCCGATCCTGGTGGGATCGGGCCTAAACGGGAAGTCGGACATCCCTCTCACAATCCAGGACTGCTGGCTCCCAACTGCTTGCCTGCCTGCCTTCCTGATTGCCCCTAACTGCTTCTGCCTGCCAGCCTGATCACCCCCTAACCACTCCGCTGCCAGCCTGGTTGATGCTTAACTGCTCCCCTGCCAGCCTGTTTGCCCCCAACTTCCCTCCTCTGCCAGCCTGGTCACCCCTAACTGCCCTCTCCTGCAGGGTTGATCACCTCCAACTGCCCTCCCTTGCAAGCCTGGTCCCTCTCAACTGCCCTCCCTTGCAGGCCTGGTCCCTCACAACTGCCCTCCCTTGCAGGCCGGGTGCCTCCCAACTGCCCTCCCCTGCTGGCCATCTTGTAGTGACCATCTTGTGTCCACCTGGGGGCAGGATCTTTGACCACATGGGGGCAGCTATATTGTGTGGTGCAGTGATGATCAATCTGTATATTACTCTTTTATTAGATAGAATAGAGGCCTGGTACAGGGGTGGGGGCCAGCTGGTTTGCCCTGAAGGGCGTCCTGGATCAGGTGGGGGTTCCCTTGGGGTGTGGGGCGGCCTGAGCGAGGGGCCTGTGGTGGTTTGAAGGCCGGCCATGCCTCCTGGCAACCCAAGGGGAGGCCCTGGTATCTGGAATTTATTTTCTTTGTACAATTGAAACTTTGTAGCCTGGGGCAGTAGCCATTTCTGGGGCGGCAGCCATTTCTGTGGCAGTTAATTCACCTTCTACAATTGAAACTTTGTAGCCTTAAGCGGGTGAGCCTGGCCAGGGTGTGCGGAAAGCTTTGCTTCCCCTGTTGCCACCGGCAACCCTGGCCTGCTCTCTCAAGCTCCATTCTGCCGCCATTTGTTTGAATTTGTTTACCTTCTATAATTGAAACTTTGTAGCTTGAGTGGAGGCTTAGGCCTGCAACGGCTATGGAAAGCTTGGCTTGCTCTGTTACCTGGGAAACCTTGCTCTCTGTGGCTGTAGCCATCTTGGATTGGGGTTAATTTGCATACTCGCCCTGATTGGCTGGTGGGCGTGGCTTGGCTGGTGGGCGTGGCTTATGTAGCGGAGTGATGGTTAATTTGCATATTACCATTTTATTAGAGAGGATGATCTTCTCCTCTGGCGCTCCCATCCTTGACAAACCTTTGCTCAGATATCCCCTCTTCTATTTCCAAAAGCCTGTTTGTTTTACCAGAAGCCTTATCCATCACAGTTTGGAGGCAGGTTTCATGTCATCCTAGGTCCCTTAGCCAGCTCACTTATTTTTTCCATTTTTAATTTAATTTTAATTTATTTTTAAATTTAAAAAATATTTTTCAATTACAGTTTACATTAAATATTATTTTGTATTAGTTTTAGGTAAACAGCATATTGCTTAGACAATCATATACTTTACACAGTGTTCCCCCTGATATTTCCAGTATTCAACTAGCACTATACATAGTTATTAAAGTATTATTGACTATATTTCCTATGCTACACTTTATATTCCCCTGACTAGTTTGTAACTACTAATCTGTTTTACACCAATACTCAGTGGAAGATGATATTCACATGCTTCCAAACATAATTGTGAACATACTATCATTAATGCCAACCCCCATTTCCATTATGAAAGCTTATTTAAACTTATATGGTAATGGTGTTATTGTGGAATGAAACAACATTAAATCCATTTTAGTTTCTCTTAAACATCATCTGAAAGCTTTGGCACTTCGTTTAGGAACACAAGTGATCAAACACCTTCTGAAATGTCCTTTTAAAGAGATAAGACCTGTTATAAAACCCAATCCTCCTTTAAGGCTTAGGTCATTTTGACACCTACTACCTCTCTGTCATTGGAATGGCCTCTAGATACTCAGATCTAAAATCCAGTATTCCACTTTCTAACCATAACTATATCTACTGAATTTTTTTACTTCTTTACTTTCACTACAGAGTCACTGGCTGAGAACTTCTCCCAGGCCTTCTCCTTTTCTTTTTTAATAAATTATTGGGGTAACATTGGTTAATAAGATTATATAGGTTTCAAGTGTATAGTTCTATGATACATGATCAGTATATTGCATTGTGTGCCCACTACCCAAACTCAAATCATCTTCCATCACAATGTATTTGATCAACTTTACAATCTCCACCACCATATTCCAGGTGGTAACCACCATATTATTGGCTGTGTCTATGAGTTTTTTCTTTATTGTTGACATTGTTACAGATGTCCCCATTTTCCCACCTTTGTTCACCTCCACTTAGCCCTTGCTACCCCTTCCCTCTGGCCAACACTACGCTATTATCTGTGTCTATGGGTTATGCATATATATTCTTTGGATAATTCCTTAACTTTCTTTCATTCAGTTTCCCCCTTTCTATTCTGACAGTTGTCAGTCTGTTCCATGAATACATTATTTGGCTTCTATTTTAATGGTCAGTTTATTTTGTTCATTAGATTCCAAATATAGGTGAGATCATATGGTATTTGACTTTCTCTGACTGGTTTATTTAACTTAACATAATAATGCTCAGATACATCCATGCTGTTGCAAATGGTAAGAATTCCTTTTTGCCTCTATGGCCGTGTAGTATTCCATTGTGTAAATGTTCCACAGTTTGTTTTTTGTTTTTCACTCATCTACTGATGGGCATTAGGGCTGTTTCTAGATCTTGGCTATCTATATCTATCCATATCTATATATCTATATATCTATATCTATCTATCTATCTATCTATATCTATATCTATATCTATATCTATATCTATATCTATATCTATATCTACATCTATATCTATATCTATATCTATATCTATATCATCTATATCTATATCTATATCTATATCTATATCTATATCTATATCTATATCTATATCTATCTATACATACATATATATCTATATCTATCTATCTATCTATCTATCTATCTATCTATCTATCTATATATATATATATATATATATATAATAAAAGCCTAAATGACTGTTCGATCGGTAACTATGACACGCACTGACCATCAGGGGGGCAGATACTCAACGCACAGACATGGAAACATGGAACAGACAGATGAATCTTAGGGGGAAAGGGGGAAGGGGGAGGGCATGAAGAGATTAACCAAAGATCTTATATGCATACTAGAGGTTCAGTACATGGATTCGTGGACTGGTGGGGTCCCTCAGCCTGGCCTGTGGGGATTGGACCAAAACTGGTAATCGAACGAACATTCCCTGAGGGGTCCTGGATTGTGAGAGGGTGCGGGCCAGGCTGAGGAACATCACTGGTGCATGAATCCATGCACTGGGCCTCTAGTTGTAAATAACACTGCTATGAACATAGGATTACATATATTCTTTTGAATTGATGTTTTGGGATTCATAGGATATATTCCAAGAAGTGGGAAAACAGGGTCAAAGGCAGTTCCATTTTTTATTTTTTGAGGAAAACCCATACTTTTTTTCATAGTGGCTGCACCAGTCTGCAATCCCATCAACAGTGCACAAAGTTCCCTTTACTCTACATCCTCACAAGTATTTGTTGTTTGTTGATTTACTGATGGTAGCCATTCTGGTAGGTGTGAGGGGGGTATCTCATTGTGGCTTTGATTTGCATCTCTCTGATAATTAGCGACACTGAACTTTTTTTTTTTTTTTCATATGTCTATGGACCATCTCTATATACTCTTTAGAGAAGTGGCTATTCAGGTTCTTTACCTATAGTTTAATTGGATTGTTTGTCTTCCTGGTGTTGAGTTGTATAAGATCATTACATATTTTTGAAATTAACTCCTTATCAGATATATCTTTGGCAAATATGCTTTCCAACACAATGGAATCCCTTTTTATTTTATTGATAATTTATTTTCCTGTGCAGAAGCTTTTTTGTTGGATGTAATTCCATTTACTTATTTTTTCCTCATTTCCCTTGCCCTAAGAGACATATCTGCAAAAATATTGCCACAAAAGATGTATGAGGTTTTACTACCTATGTTTTCTTCTAGGATTTTTATGGTTTCATGTCTTTAAGTATTTTATCCATTTTGAGTTTATTTTGGTGTATGGTGTAAGTTGGTGGTCTAGTTTCATTTGTTTTGCACGTATCTGTCCAATTTTCTGAACACCCTTTGTTGAAGAGACTGTCTTTACTCCATGTATGTTCTTGACTCTTTTGTCAAACGTTAATTGACCATATTGGTCTGGGTTGATATCTGGGCTCTCTGTTCTGTTCCATTGATCTACATGTCTGTTATTATGTCAGTACCAGGCTGTTTTGATTACAGTGGCCTTATCGTATAGTTTGATATCAGGTATTGTGATACCTTCAACTTTGTTCTTTCTCAAAATGGCTGAAAATACTTAGGGTCTTTTTTTGTTTCATACAAATTTTTGGAATATTTGCTCTACATCTGTGAAATATGGCATTTGTATTTTAATAGGAATTGCACTGAATTTAAAGATTGCTTTGGGAGCGTATGAACATTTTAATGATGTTAATTCTTCCTATCCATGAACATGGTGTGTGCTTGGACTTATCTGTATCTTCCTAATTTTCTTTCTTCAATGTCCTATAGTTTTCTGAGGACAGTTCTTTCACCTCTTTTGTTAAATTTATTATTAGGCACCTTATATTTTTGTTGTTGCAATATAAATGAGATTGCTTTATTAGTTTTTCTTTCTGTTAGTTTATTATTGATGTATAAAAATGCCAACAATTTCAGAATGTTCATTTTGAATCCTACTACTTTGCCAAATTATCTTACTATATCTAGTAACTTTTTAGTGGAGTTCTTAGGGTTTTCTATGTACAATATCAGGTAATCTGATAATGACAATTTCACTGTCAATGACAGTTTTACTTCCCCCTTTTCCCATTTGAATGTCCTTTATTTCTTCTTGTCTGATCACTGTGGCTAGGACTTCCAGTTCTATATTGAATAAGAGTGATGAAAGTTGATATTTCTATCTTATTCCTCATCTTAAGGGAAATGGTTTTAGTTTATTCCCATTGAGTATGTTGTTGACTGTAGGTTTTTTATATATGGCCTTTAATATTTTGAGGTATGATCCTTCTATTCCCACTTTGTTGAGAGGTTTTATCATAAATGTGTGCTGGATTTTATTGAATGTTTTTTCTGCATATATTGATATGAGAATGTGATTTTTAGCTTTCATTTTGTTTATGTGATGTATCACATTTATTGATTTGTGAATATTGTACCAAACTTGAATCCCAAGACAAATCCCAATTTATCATGATGTATGGTCTTTCTGTTTATTGTTGGATCCAGTTTGGTGATATTTTGTTGAGGGTTTTGGCACCTATGTTCATCAAGGATATTGGCCTCTAATTTTTTTTTTTCTTTGTAGTGTCTTTATCTGGTTTTGGAATAGGATAATGCTGGCCTCATAAAAAGAGATTGAAAGTCTTCCTTCCTCTTGAATTTTTTGGAATAGTTTGAGAAAGATAGATGTTATTTTTTCTTTGAATGTTTGGTAAAATTCACTTGTGAAGCCATTCCGTCCAGGACACTTATTTGCTAGGAGTTGTTTAATACCTGCTTCAATTTCATTGGTTGTACTCAGTTTATTCACATTATCTGATTCTTTCTGATTTAGTTTTGGAAGATTGAGTACTTCTAGGAATTTATCCATTTTTCCCCCGGTTGTCCAACTTATTGATAGTAGTTTTTACAACCCTTTGTATTTCTGTGGTGTCTGTTATTACTTTAGCTCTTTCATTTTTGATTTTATTTATTTGGATACTCTCTCTTTGTTTCTTGATGAATCTGGCTAAAGGTTCATCAACCTTTTCATCTTTTCAAAGAACCAGCGTTTGGTTTCATTGATATTTTGTATGTTTTTAGACTTTATTTTGTTTATTTAGTCTCTGACATTTATTATTTTCTCCCTTCTACTTATGTTTGGCTTTGTTTGCTGTTCTTTTTCTAGTTTTTTAGGTGAAGAGTTAGATAGTTCATTTGAGATTTTTCTTACTTCTTGAGTTAGGCCTGTAATGTTATGAACTTCCCCCTAAGAACTTCTTTCTCTGAGACCCATAGATTTTAGTTTTATTGTGTATTCCTTTTCATTTGTTTCAAGGTAATGTTTGATTTCTTCCTTTACCTTATTTTTAACCAATTCATTGTTTAATAACATGCTATTTAGCCTCCTTGTGTTTGAATATTTTTGAATTTTTTATTGTAGTTGATTTCTAGTTTCATGCAATTGTGATCTGAGATGATGCTTGGTATGATTTCAATCTTCTTGAATTTATTAAGACACATTTTGTGTCCTAACATGTGGTCTATCTTTTAGAATGTCCCATGTGCACTTGAGAAGAATGTATATGCTGCAGCTTTGTGATGAAATATTCTGTAAATATAAATTAAATCCCTCTGATCTAGTGTGTCATTTAAGATAGCTGTTTCCTGTTGATATTTTGTTTGGTAGATTTTCCTTTGATGGCAGTGGGGTGTAAAATCCCCTACTGTGACAGTATTGAAGTCAATCTCTTCCTTAAATTTCAACAATATTTTCTTTATATATGTAGGTCCTCCTATATTGGGTGCATATATGTTTACAAGGTTTATAGCCTCTTGTGTCAATTCTTTCAATTTTGTGTAGTGATCTTCTTTGTCACTTTTTATGGACTTTGTTTTCAAGTCTGTTTTGTCAGATATAAGTATTGCTAAGCCAGCTTTTTTGTTTGTTTGTTTGTTTGTTTCCATTTGCATGGGATATTTTTGCCATCCCTTCACTTTCAGCCCCTGTGAATCTTGTGTTCTGAAGTGGGTCTCTAGTAGACAGCATATATATAGGTCATGCTTCCTTATCCATTCAGCTTCCCTATGTCTTTTCATTACAACATTTAATCCATCTACATTTAAAGTCATTATTGATAGGTATTTATTTATTGCCATTTTTTTTTCTTTGTGCCTATGTTCCTCTCTATTTCTTCTTCTTCAAACAGTACCTTTAACATTTTTTACAATACTTGTTTGGTGATAATGAACTCCTTTAGCCTTTTTTGTCTGGGAACCTTTTTCGTTCACCTGCATTTTTAATGATAGTCTAGCTGGATAGAGTATTCTCAAGTGCAGGTCATTGTTTTTCATCAGTTTGAATACTTCATGACAATCTTTTATGGTGAGAAGTCAATTGACAGCCTTATGGGAACTAACTCTTTTAGTTCTCTCTAAAGTTATCCATTCTTTCCCTAAGGTCCTTGAGCATCATCATAACTATTCTTTTAAACTCTGCATCTGGTATTTTGGTTGTTTCCATTTCATTCATTTTATTTAATTATTTTTCTGGGAATTTATCTTGTTCTTTTGTTTGCAATATTTTTCTCTGTTTTTCTATTATGTCTCTGTGTAATAGGTAGATTTGCTATGACCCTCAAACTTGTTATGATGGCTTTATGATGAAGGTGTCCTGTTGGGCTCAGTGGCACAATCTACCAGATCACCTGAGCTCCATGTTCCAGGAAAGTTTCTTGTGGGCTATTTGTACCCCCTGTTTTCTTGACTCTTAAATGTTTTGGGCTCTTTTGTAGCTGGAGTTAACTCTTCAGGTTGTATGACTATCAGGGTAAACCTCGATCATTGTGTTTGAGATGCTGTGCGGGGCCTGTCTTCCAAGACAATAGGATTGTTCCAAGCAGAGTCCATTCCAGTGTCTGCTGGAATCCCCCTTTGAGTGTGCTGCTTGTGTGGCTAGTCAGATCGAGCTCTGGTGTGATCTGAAGCCCAGCACTGGTTGTGTTGGTTCTGGATCCACTTGGATGGGGTTCAGGTACTGGTCACTGTCAGACATTATGTGGAACTGGCTTGAACTACATGTCTGTAGCTACCACACTGTTCACTGGACTTGATGTGCACGGGAGGAGTTTCTTCGAGCTTAGAGCGGGGAGGAGATCTGTAAAAGGACGAGGGTTCCCTGATGGGACCCCTCAGCATGTCAACTACTCCACCTCCCCCTGAGCTTTCTCCAAAGCCTTCCAAAGAGAAACTGTAGGATGAGACAAGGCTAGCCGAGATCCACAGCCCCTTTCTCAGGTTGAGAGCTCTGTAGGGTAGGACAGCTGGAGTCAGGAGGATAGGGCTAGTGGGTCCCCTACTTGGGGAGCAGACGATGATCAGGCACTCAATTGAGGGGGAAGTAGCCCCTGCTTCAAAGCCAAACCCTCAGTCTCTGCCAGAGTCTCCCCTCTAGTTCCTCCTTGGGGCTCACTGCAAGTTCAGTTGGGTAAAGCCAGCCATCCCCACTGTAGGAGTAAGCTCAGCCACACTGGTCTCAGGGCGGTGATTAAAAGAGTCTCCCATTGGGGATGATACTGGCACTGCCTGCAGAAGGGGGCTAAGCACTTCATCCTGATCCCAGTCAATAGCCTTTGAGTCTTACACTGTGAATATTCCCATTCTGAGTGTTGTCCCTTTTAGCCATGGGACTGAACCCAGCAGGGACATCTAGGACATGGCAGAGGTGATCTAAACAGTCTCTTGTTGGAGGTGGTTTTTGCAGCCTATAGGAGGGGGGCTGGCAATGCTTCCCCTTCCCAGTATAGCCCAGGTTGAACTCTTAGGGGAAATTGATTTTACCTCCCCACAATGTAGCCACATAGCACAGTGTTTGGTCATCTGGCTCCTGAGCAGAAGCCTTCCTGGGAGATACAGTTCAAAACTCCCAGCTCTGCACAGCTTGCTGGTCTCAGTTCAGCATGGCTTCCCTGTGCTGCTGAACCCAGCAGGGTGTGGCCAAAAGTCCCAACTCTGCGGCCTCAAATTCAGCAGGACTTGGCAGGCCAATTGGCTCAACAGGTGGAGGGGAGGGGTGCTGGCTATATGCTCAAGGTGAGGGAGACTGGTCTTCTTTTCCAAGTCATAGTTTAGTCACTCTCTGGGTCTCTGCCAAAAGATTCCTCAGAAAATAGAGGACCCCTTAAAGTCACTGCTGGGGGTAGCCAGCCGACCCCTGGGCAGGATCCAAGTAATGCAATATGGCCTCACCAGCCATCAGAGTCTGGACCGTGAAGCCCCAGGCTGGTGCTGTGGCAATAGAAGTGCTCTTCCCTGAGAAGGTGTAGTCCGATTCTCTCAGGTGGATTGAATCCCCACTGATTTTCACCACCAGCTGCTACATAGGCCAGCTCCTCTCTCCATCTCTGTTGCTGTGGATTGAGGATCCCTGCGTGGGGTTGAGACCCCATACTCCTAGGGGAAGGGAGTCTTGCAGGTTTGATATCCCTCTGGCTTATCAGCCACCGCTGCCGTGGCTCTGCCTTTCTTACCACTCTCTATGTGGCTTCTTCTGTAGTCCTTGGTAATAATATTTCGGTTCAGGTAGGCTTCAGCTGGTTGTTCAGATTGATTGCTCTGTAATTTAGGGTGTAAATCTTGTTTTCGGTTGGGGGCTGGTGTGCAACATCCACCTACTCTGTAGCCATCTATGTAGGAATCTAGCCTGTGCCTATGAGTTTTGTTTGTTTGTTTGTTTTTTCTTGTTTGCTCATTTGTTGCTTTCAGTTTTATATCCCACCTATGAGTGAGCTCATATGGTCCTTAACTCTTTCTCTCTGACTTATTTGGCTTAGCATGATATCACCACCATTGCCCTTCTTCTTTTCAAAATAACTTTGTCTCCTGTTCCCGTTCATCATTCTGCTATACCAGCTGGGCAAAATGCCAGTGGTGGTGAAGAGGCATCTATCAAGCCTTTGCTTTCTTTCTCCCCTTTACTCAGACTGTAAAAAGGAACAAATAGGCTTAAATTTCTTCCACTTTAAAAACAAAGGCCTCTCTGGACCCAATAGATGGCATCCCACTTCTCTTATTTCCTCCAAATCCAAGTTTCTAGATGGCATGCTTCTTCTTCCCCTACCCCCGCCCCATATCATGTAATTTGTTAAAAAAGTTAATAGTCTATGAAGACATGCTCAGTTTTTTTTGTGTGTTGTTGTGTTTTTTTTTGGGGGGGGGGGGCATATTCAAAATTCTTAAATCGCATACATGGAAAAGTCATTTGCTTTTCAAGTAGTTCTTTTAAAATATGGGGTATTTTGAAAAAGTACATTATGGTAAAAATATGTATAATCACAGCTTTGGTATATACATTTAATGAAAATTAAAATTATTTTCATATGTATAAATAAGTAAGCATTGTTATTGCTTTTCCTATAACTGTCTGCAATCTTGAATTTTGCACTTTGGGGAAATAAGTCATTCTTTTGTAATACTATCTAATAAATAGGGAATATGCTAATTGACCATCACACCCTCACAAAAATGGTGGTGCCCACAGCCAATAAGGAGGGAATATGCTAATTGACTGCTATGCCCTCAAAGATGGTGGCACCCACAGCCACAAGATGGAGCGCCCAGTCCCCTCATCCCTGCCGGGGTGGCAGGCACACAGCACAGCAGGGCCTGCCCCCAGGCGAGTCCAGCCACTCCACGCGCCTGCCTCTGGAGTACCCTAGTCCCCTCAACCCCCAGTCACCCAGGCCAGCCCGAGGCGCAGGCAAGCCTTGGATGTTGACTGCCCAGCCACCTAGGGCCGGCCTGAGGTTCAGGCAAGCCTCGATGTCAACTGCTCAGCTGCCCAGGGTGGGCCCAAGGCACAGGCAAGCCTCAGATGGCAGCTGCCCAGCTGCCCAGGCCGCCTGATGCTCAGGTAACCAGGGCCAGCCTAGGCTTGTGCTGCCAGCAGTGGCAGCAGCAGAGGTGTGAAGGGGTCGTCACCTTCCCCTGATCTCTAGGTCACCTCCTGCCCCTGTGGGCTCCCGGACTGTGAGAGGGGGCAGGCCAGGCTGAGGGACCCCCCTCCAGAGTATGAATTTTCATGCACCAGGCCTCTAGTTATTTTATAATACATAACATTATCTGGAACTGATATCCTAACTTTTGTTTTCTGTGTTTTAGAGTCTTACTCTGGTGAAAAAGTACTCTTTTATCATCAGAAACAGCTCCCTCCCCTTTTAGAATTTAGGGAAGTAAATATAATGTCAACTCTCTCAAGACCATGCCAAGCTCCTGGGGAACTGAGCTGTGTGGGTCAAGTCTATGGAGTCAGCAAGAACCAGGTTAGTTTGCCCTCCATAGGTGGTTCAGGTCTGGACTGATATCAAACTTGACTCTCCCTCTGGTTTACCTGTCCCATGGGGAGGCTTTTAGGCTTGGGTCCTGTTCTGCAAAGGTACCAGAGTATTCAGTAACCATGTGTGTGCAGGTACCTTTGTCCTGGAGGAAGAGAAAAAAAAATCATTTTTAAAAATAATATACTTGTGTCAGCAATCAAGTACAATCATTTCTGTAAAGGTTTTTCCTTTTTTAGGTCTCAGATGAGATTGTTTTGGAATGTAATGCAGACAGCATTTTGGATCTGTATTTCAGTGGACTGAAACATGCCACAGAGCTTATTCTTATTTGTGAAAAGTGATTTAGATTGTTGTTGTTTTTTAAGTCAGTAACCTTTGATCTGATATTTTGGAGACTAATTAGACTTTGTGTATCTATATGGAACAATTGTTATACTAGTACCCTATTTAATGGGACGGCCGGGACTAGTTGTGGAAAGGGTGATTAGTTAGTATTGCTCAACACTTATAGGAAAGGTGTGTCCAATACCCTTAAAAACTGTCCTTTTACGCTTGGTTCTCCTACTGTCCTGAATTCCCTGCTTCTCTTATTTGGCTATTAACTTTTCAGCATGGATAGTCATTTTGGTTACGTTTTGGTAATTCATATGCCAGACTCTTAAAGTGAGATTTAACTCTCTTTTCCATTGTGGCTGCAACATTTACATTCCCACCAGCAGTGCACAAGTTCCCTTTTCTCCATATCCTTGCCACTGCTTGTTATTTTTGTCTTTTTTATAATAGCCATTCTAACAGGTGTGTGGTGCTCTCCTATTGTGGTGTTTCTGATTTGCATTTCTTTGATTATTAATGATGTTGAACATGTTTTCATGCACCTCTTATCCATCTGTATGCTTTCTTTTAGTGTGTGTGTGTCTACATTTTTTAACTTTATTTTTATTGTTGACATTATTACAGATGTCCTCATTTCCCACCCTCCGTTTTGCCCCTCTCCACCTAGCCCCCACCCCCTCTTCCCTCTGACCATCACCACCACATTGTTATGCATATATGTTCTTTGGCTAATCTCTTTACCTTCTTTAATCCAGTCCTCCCTATCTCCCTCCCCTCTGACAGTTGTCAATCTGTATATATTCTTTGGAAAAATGTCTACTTAGCTCTTATGCTCATTTTTTAATTGAATTTTTTGAGTTTTGTTTTGTTTTGTTTGCTGTTGTAATGCATGAATTCTTTGCAGGGTATATTTGGACATTAACCCCTTATCAGATATATTATTTCTAATATTTTCTTTCATTCAGTATGTTGCCTTTTCATTCTATTGATGGTTTCCTTTGCTATGCAGAAACCTTTTTAGTTTGATGTCGTACCAATTGTTTATTTTTGTTTTTCTTTCTTTTGCTTTTGATGTCAGATTAAAATAACCATCAACCAGACCTATGTTGGGGAGATTGTCCTCTACGTTTTTTGTTTTTTTTTCCCTATAAGTTTTATGCTTTCAGGTATTACATTGAAATCTTTAAACTGGCTTGAATTAATTTGTGAGTATGGTGTAATATGGCAGTCCAATTTCAGACTTCTGCACGTAGCAATTCAGTTTTCCCAACTTTATTGAAGAGACTGTTCTTTTCCCACTATGTATCCTTGGCATCTTTGTCATAAAGTAATTGACCACACATTGTGGGTTTATTTCTGGGCTCTCTATTTGTTCCTTTTTTATGTCAGATGAGATTGTTTTGGAGTGAACTATGTATGTGTCTGTTTTTATGCCAGTGCCATATTCTTTAGATGACTGTAGCTTTGCAATTTAGTTTGAAATTATAGAGCACAATGCTTCTAGCTTTGTTCTTCATTCTCAAGATTGCTTTGTTATTCAGGGTCTTTTGTGGTTCCACATAAATTTAGGGTTTCTCATTTGATTTCTGTGAAAAATACCATAATAATTTTGATAGGAATTGCATTGAATAAGTATATTGCTTTGGGTAGTATGGACATTTTAGCAATATTAGTTTTTTCCAATCCACTAGTATAAAAATATCTTTTCATTTATTTGTGTCACCTTCATTTCTTTCATTAATGTATTGTATTTTTTAATATATAGGTCTTTTACCTCGTTGGATAAATTTATTGCTAGGTATTTTATTTTAATCTTGATGCAATTATAAATGGGATTGTTTTAAAACTTATGTCTCTTACAGTTCATTATTAATATAAAGAAATGCAATGGATTTTTGAGTATTGACTTTGTATTCTGAAACTTTACTTAATTTTTTTATTAGTTCTAACAGTATTGGATGAAGTCTTTAGGGTCTTCTATATATAACATCAAGTCATCTGCAAATAGTGACAGTTTTACTTCTTCATTTTCAATTTGGATGTCTTCTATTTATTTTTCTTCCCTAATTGTTCTGGCTATGATTAACATCTTTGAATGAGAAAAATATAGGAGACCTGATTATCAAATTTGAAGACCATGGAAAAGTAGGAGTTATGGTTAATATAACCCTTATTCAAATAGGTCTCAATGGGATAATAGACCAAAACAAAGTAACATTTAATAGGGATTCATCCATTCTTTCTTCTATAAGGTGTTTAGGTGTTCACTTATTAAGGACCTTTTATATGTAAAGGACTTGGCTTGTTGTTAAAGAAGCAAAGATGAGTAAGTCATGTCTCTGTTTCAGAAGTGCAGAAGAGAAGACATTTTAACAAATAATTGCATTTAAATATAAGCGCTGCTATGCTATAAACATGTACAAGCTGTTATGGAAGTTAAGAGTTGTGAATAAATAATGGACTGAGTGGGAACTATTAGGTATAGGTTTTTGGATGATTTACAAAATAACAGACATGCTAAGTTTACATTGTTAGGAGGAAAATGTGTCAGTGGCATATTGTGAGTGCCTTAAAATATGAATGCATTAATATTATGATGTTTAAACAAATTAAATATGCATTGTTGTTTCTGGTTCTGTGCTCACCTTTGAGAAGGGTGTGATTAGAAATGAAAGAAGACAAAAACAGGATGTAGATCCAACAGGTAATGGCAAGTTAATTCCCTTCAGTATTAATAAGGAAAAAGCATAACAATTGAGTAAATCATGGCTATCCAATTTTTCCCATAAATCGTTTGTACAGTTTTAGTTTTACATGATATTCGTTAACTTGGTGTTTATTGTTGACACTATTACAGATGCTCCCTTTCCCCACTTTTGCCCCCACACACACAGAGCCCCTGTACATACTTTCCTCTGGCTATCACTATACTGTTGTGTGTGTCTATGGGTTATGCATATATGTTCTTTGCCTTATCCCTCCCCATTCTTTCCACCAGTCCCCTTACTGCCTCCCCTCTGACAGCTGTCAGTCTGTTCCATGTATACATGCCTCTGTTTCTATTTCATCCATCAATTTATTTTGTTTATTAGATTCTACATATAAGTGAGATCATATAGTATTTATCTTTCTCAGATTGGCTTGTTTCACTTAGCATACTAGTAATCTCCAAGCCCATCTATGCTATTGCAAAAGGTAAAATTTCCTTCATTTTTTACATCCATGTAATATTCCATTATGTATACATACCACAGCTTTTTTTTATCCACTCATCTGCTGATGGGAACTTGGGCTGATTCCAGATTTTTGCTATTGTAAATAATACTGCTATGAACATAGGGGTGCATATATATATATTTCTGAACTGATGTTTCAGGATTCTTAGGATATATTTCCAAAATTGGGATCACTGCGGCAAAATTTAATTTGCTGAGGAAAATCCACACTGTTTTCCATAGTGGCCTCACCATTCTGCATTCCCGCCAATGGTGCACTGAAGCTCCCCTTTTCTCTACCTCCTAGCCAGCACTTGCTGTTTGTTGGTTTATTAATGGTAGGCATTTTGACAGGCGTGAAGTGATATCTCATTGTGGTTTTAATTTGCATCCCTATAGTGGCTAGTAAGGTTATGCATTTTTTTATATGTCTACTGGCCATCTGTATGTCCTTTTTGGAAGTGTCTGTTCAGGTCCTTTGCTCATTTTTTTTTTTATTGGTTTGTTTTCTTCCTGGCGTTGAGTTGTATACATTCTTTATATGCTTTGGAAATTAACCCCTTATCAGATGTATCATTGGCAAATATGTTCTCCCATGCAGTGAGTCCCTTTTTACCTTTTTGATGGTTTCCTTTGTTGTTCAAAAGCTTTTTAGTTTGATGTGGTCCCATTTGTTTATTTTACCTTTTGTCCCCCTTGCTCTAGGAGACATATTGGCAAAAATATTGCCATGAGAGATGTGTGACATTTTACTACCCGTGTTTTCTTCCAGGATTTTTAAGGTTTTACAACTTACATTTAAGTCTTCTATTCATTTGTAGTTTATTCTTGGGTATGGTATAAGTTGATGGTCTAGTTTCATTTGTTTTGCAAGTACCTGTCAAATTTTCCAAAACCATTTATTGAAAAGATTGCCTTTACTCCATTGTATGCTCTTGACTGCTTTGTCAAATATTAATTGGTCATATAGGTGTGGGGTGATATCTGGGCTCTCTGTTTTGTCCCATTGATCTATATGCTTGTTCTTATGCCAGTGGCAGGGGGTTTTGATTACAGTGGCTTTGTAGTATAGTTTGATATGAGGTTTTGTGATACTTTCCACTTCGTTCTTCTTTCTCAAGATTTCTGAGGATATTCAGGGGATTTTTAGTCTGTGAAATATAGTATTAGTATTTTAATAGGAATTGTGTTGAATCTTAATATTGTTTTGGGTAGTATGAATTTTAATGATGTTACTTCTTCCTATCCATAAACACAGTATATGCTTCCAGTTATTTGTATCTTCCTCAGTTTCTATCTTCAATGTCCTATAGTTTCCCTAGTACAGGTCTTTTACCTCCTTGGTTAAATTTGTTCCTAGGTACCTTATTTTTGTTTGTTTGTTGCAATAGTAAATGAGATTGTTTTCTCAGTTTCTCCTTCTGATAGATCATTATTGGGATATAAAAATGACACCAATTTCTGAATACTAATTTTGTATCCTCCGACATTGTCAAATTCATTTATTAGATCTAGTAGCTTTATGGTGGAGTATTTAGGGTTTTCTATGTACAATATTAGGTCTTCTATGAATAATGACAGTTTTACTTCCTCCTTTGCAATTTGGATGCCTTTTATTTGTTTTTCTTGTCTGATTGCTGTAGTTAGAACTTCCAGTACTATACTGAATAAGAGTGTTGAAAGCAGAAATCCCTGTCTTGTGTCTGATGTTAAGGGAAATATTAGTTTTGCCCATTGAGTATTATGTTGACTGTAGTTTGTCATATATGGCCTTTGGTACGTTGAAGTATGTCCCCTCTGTCTCTGAGAGTCGTGTGCTGGATTTTATTAAATGCTTTCTCTACAGCTATTTGTACAATCATGTGGCTTTTACCCTTCATTTTGTTATGTGGCGCATCACATTTATTGATTTACAGATATTATACCAACCTTGCATCTCCAGAATAAATCCCACTTGTTCATGGTCTATGATCCTTTCAACATATTGCTGGATCTGGTTTGCTAATATTTTGTTAAGGATTTTGGCATCTATATTCATCCAGGATACTGGCCTATAATTTTCTTTCTTTGTATTGTCTTTATCTGATTTTGGAATCAGGATAATGCTGTCCTGGTAAAATGAGCTTCGGAGTTTCCCCTGCTTTTTAATTTTTTGGAATAGTTTGAGAGGGTATGTGCTACTTCTTTGAATGTTTGGTAAAATTCACCTGTGAAGCCATCCAGTCCAGGACTTTTTATTTGTTGGGAGGTTTTTTATTGCTGCTTCAATTTCACTTATAGTAATCTGTCATTTCAGATTCTCTGAGTCTTCCTTAATCAGTTTTAGGAGAATATATATTTCTAGGAGTGTATCTGTTTATTCCAGATTGTCCAATTTGTCTTCATATATTTGTTTGTAATTCTTACTCGATATTTTTAAAAGTGTTATGATACATTAGAAATGTTATAATAATATCATAAGACATCCTCTAGGTTAGAAGTTGCCTTCTTTTATATCCCTTTCTTAATCCTGATATATGTGTACTTTTATGTATATGTTTCAAAAGTAAAATTTACACCAGCAATAAGATACATGAATCAACTTTTGATTGCCGAGTATTAGATTCATTATTCCATTTTATAAGGGATACTTGCTTATATGTCATCATTAATTTTAACTTAAAGTATTTTGTTAGAAGTTTTTAACTCAAGTCTTTTCTTTTAAGAGGAATTTTGATTTAAAGTTGACTTTTAACCAACAGAATTATGCACAGTTGCATTAGCCATAGTACTTAATATATTTTTGAAGCTTGTTTTCCCCTTCAATTTCATAGCAGTTTCATTGTAATAATGGTTGTGTTGAATTTCATGAAATTTGTTTCTCATAACAAATTTGTTTGAGAAAATTTTATTTGAGAAAACAAAAATTACATTTCTCTTATGGATATATTGACAATTTTAGTTAATGTTTCTATCCTGGCAAGGTATACCTTTATTTTAATCACTGACCAGTTACCGCACTTGGGAACCATGTTGTTGATGAAGTAGAGGTCTTCCTAGTACCTACTTCCTAGGCCAGCAAGTTAATTTACTTCCTACTTCCTAGGCCAGCAAGTATCTCTTTGTTATGTGGCATACCTTTCACCTTAGCCAGCTGGCCGGCAAATGTGCACAGCTGGTGACAAGGAGAACTCGGGGAGACTGTGTAGATGGATTGGTGCAAATTTATCACCATAGCTAGGAAAATAACCCCAAGCAATTGCCTCTCTAATGTACAACACATGGTTGTTTATATCCAATTGAATTGTAGGTATATAGTTTGTCATTACTCTTAGTTACAGAAAAATCTCACTTTTCTATAAATACTTTCCTGCTTTAGAGTTTATTGGATTAAAATTTCCTAACTATATTTTACAAATATTTTACTTTTTTCACATAATCTAATTCTCTTACAAGTATAATTTCATTGCTTCTTAGGACATTTTGGATTGGCAACAGTTTTACTTAGTTTTTAAGGCCGTGGACAAAAATCACATGAGCACTGATTATTTTGATGAAAATAAATCAGTCTGTGAAAAATATTAAATGAAGCACATAATCTTTGGCTAGTGCCATCCAGACAACCTTCCTCTGCATTTATTAGTATGATTTGGGTAAAATAGTAAACTTAGTATTGTCTTGTTATTTGGAAGTCTGTGTGCCCTCACCAGCACAAATTAAATTAACCCATTCACTACTTCCAAAAATAGCACTTAAGGTTGAGTAGCTTTCAAACTTAGTTTATTTCGCATATACTTAGCATATGCTAATTACTCCCAACCAATCATGCTATATCATGTAATTAATAAGAGCATAGCTAGGATTCACCTTTAATTTTTTTTATCCGCAGGCTTTCATACAAAACAGAATTATGTGTATTTAAAATTGCAACTTTAAAAAACCTAATCTAACTTTTAAAAGCACTATATATATTATTTGGTCACCTTAGACATTTCATAAGAGACAACCTTAGCATAATTGTGTGAATTCCATTTTTTAAAGAATGGAGTTAATTTTATAGAGCAAAAAATTTATTATTTTAGCTTAATTAATCCGCATATATCAAAACCTTAGTATTATAACCAGTAGATTATGGAATGTACACTGTAAATTCCTGTTAGACTCAAAACGGCTCTTTTAAACCTATTCATACTTCTCATTCTAATACAAAGTGTAAAATATAAATGTTAAAACTGAGTACCGCTCCTGATAACCAGGAAGTCTGAGAGCCATGGCATATATAATTATCTGGCTTTACAGAAAGTAAAGCTCCGCGGTTTTCATTGTATAATTTTTTACATTGAAATGACTTCATTGTTTAAAGAAGATTAATCTTTTTAGATCTCTAAAAGACCATTTTCATACAGCTAGGGTCTGACAATAGCCCTTTACAGAGATTTTGTTTTTTCAATCTAATTTTTACAATAAGCTAGCATAGTACGATTGATAGCAACCATCATGTAGATTTATTTTTTTAATGTACTTTCAAAGTTTCCTATAGAAAGTACTTAGTACTTCCCATACCTGATTTTTTAAAAAATACCACAAATTCTATATTTACATTCTGTGGTTATTTGATGTGCCATATAAAAATGAGAGGGGGAGAGGGGGAGAGAGAGAGAGAGATTGATTTAATTCTTCAGGATTGTTTTATTATTGTTGTTTTGTTGTTGTTCATGGTGGTGGGGTGATGTGGAAAATGAGGAGTGTTTCCCACAATTCCTATTTTTATGAGTTTTAGGGATTTTCCAGTCATCAATATGAATTTTGTCAGAGTGCAGATACATTGACAATACAATATTTTAAAAATCTAATTACTTTCACCTGTTTAAATAAGGGAAATCCATGCTGAAAAATGTGTGTGAGCTGCCATAGAAGTAGTTGAACTCCTGCTCAAGGAAGATTTTCCTGGAATCTATTTTCATCCCTTGAGGTGTTTATGTCCTTTTAGAATCTGTATGGATTTGGTCTATAGCCTCAGATTTGTGACTAAATGACTGTGATAGGAGATACTAAGCAATAATAAGGTTTGGTAATAGCTGTTTGAGGTTTATTTCAAAAGGTTTTTGTCTAATCTCATTAAAATACCTATAGATACAAATACGTTGTTTCTCAGTTGTGTGCTATAAACAGAGTAAATGATAGCTAATCATGAATGTACTAAAAAGGCACATTTTCCATTGTTTTTATTTTACAATGCATCATTAGTTCACCTAAACCTGAAAATATGAATTTCTTTTATTTTTCTGTTTGTTTTTTTGTTTTCTTTTTCTTTTAACTAAAAAGCATGCATATAGATAAATAGATATAGATATAAATATAGATATATTTAGATTTAAAGAGAAGATGAATTTCACTGGTTTTAAACAAATCAAAACAAAGAGAATAATTCCCTAATAATTTTGCAACACATCTGAATTAGCCATTTATTTGGGAAGGTGAATGGAATGTGTAAGATAAAATTCTGCAGCATCAATAGTTACACATTTCAGCTGACAGAGTTTAAAGCTGTCACATAGTTACTTTCTTTTCCGGGCAACAATTATTTCATCATTAAATGAAGATAATGGTAATTTTGTTTTGTCTTAGATGCCATTTATAAGATATGTTACACATATTATTACCTCTCATTCTTATTAGATTATTTTTAGTAAAATTAGATTTTAGTTGATTCTGGGGAATTATACTACTGCCTTTAAAGCATTATTAGCATTTTGTTAAGATTGGTTATTAAGGAATTCAAATGACCAGGTCTTTTATTAAAATAGGGCAACAAATTCCACTTGACTATTTTGATTTTTCTCTCTCTTTCAATATGTAGAGAATGCACTTTGTGCACAGGCTAAATTACAAAATATGTGTGTGCTTGTGTGTGTGTGTCTTCCATATCATATCTAAACAAACAGTTTTAGGTGATAGGATTACAAGTGTGATTCAGAAGTTTTAAACTCATATGCTTTTGAAAGTCAAGCAAATCACACAAATGAATAAAATATGCTATTGCCAATAAATTAGGAAGTGATGAAAACAGACAGATTATAGGCCCATTCTAAAAGGTATTGAACTTTAATTGTTTTTAAATATCCTATACTAGTGGTCCGTTGCACGAAATGCATGCACATTAAAAGGGGATTAATTAGAGGAAATATTTTAATATTGCTATTTGCCCTTTCTCTCTAATAGAAGTGTCGGAGATTAAAGAACATTAGGCCGAAACTGGTTTGGCTCAGTGGATAGAGTGTCGGCCTGTGGACTGAAAGGTCCCAGGTTCAATTCCGGTCAAGGGCATGTGCCTTGATTGCGGGCACATCCCCAGTAGGGGGTGTGCAAGAGGCAGCTGATCAATGTTTCTCTCTCATCGATGTTTCTAACTCTCTATCCCTCTCTCTTCCTCACTGTAAAAAATCAATAAAATATATTAAAAAAAAAAAGAACATTAGTAAAATGTATATGAAAACCTTCCTCCTGTCAGAGTCTGGGGCGCGCCATGGGACCCAGAGTCAAGTCCCCGCCCACCTTCAGTGCCTCAAAATCACGAAAGATCCACACACAGCCGACCCCACCCCCATTGGGCGAGATTCAGACCCGGCAGGCCCCACCCTTGTCAAACCCCGCTGGGCAGGGGGTGCAACCTCAGATACTCTGCCCCGGCCCAGTGCCATGCAGCCTCAGGTATCTGCTGATTGCTTGTTAAGGCTTGTTCTGGAACTCAGCCTCCACTGTGTATGAAGCCATCTTGTGTTATGGAAACCCCACCTCTGCTGTGGGCACCACCATCTTTGTGATAGCGTGACGATCAGTTTGCATATTCCCTCTTTATTCGATAGCATGTTGTCATTATTAAGGCAAACCCTTCAGAGGACTCAATTTGCTCTTCAGCACACCTGTGTGAGACTTCTAAAAATCCTAGCTTTAAAAAGGAGACATATGTAATATTTTCAACAATAAAGATTTATAAAACAATAAATAAATTGATTAAATAAATAAACACAAAATATACTCAGCCAGATTGTGGTGGCCCCTTCAATCTGATGCCTTTGCTTCCAGGAACATATCAGCATGGGTCACTATAAGTATTAGCAAGTTACTGAATATTCCAAGCTTATTAATAGAGCTATTAACTAGAAAACATATAGAATCTTAAAATTAGTGCTTTAGAACACATACAGTTACATCTCCGCATCATCATAGGTCTTGACATTGTTGAAATCTGCCTGTCTACTATTCTCTGATCTTCACTGATGCATTAACAATACTTTGCAATTCCATTACTCTACATCCAGCATTTCCCTTCAAAAATTGTGGAACACCTGAAAACAAGTACATCTCTAAGAAGGATGACTAAATACAATTGTTATTTATGTAAATATGCACATTATGTATGTAAAATTTTATATAGATCTAGTGAAAATTAAATTTCTGTGGTTTGGCGGTGTACATTGCAAAATATCTGTTGTTGTGTTGTTTTTTTTTTAATTAAGCATCACACTGAAATTAGTGAAATAGACACATTGTTTCAGCCTAAGGGCAAATACTATTCCAGTTTTTATAACTGTTAATAAAACAGCTGTCTGATTTTGAAATTTAAAGGGCATGCTAATTATTTTCTTTAATTTTTAATTATTCTTTTAATTGCAATGATAAACTCACTAGTCTGAAGTGACTTATGAAACCTAATTTATTTAAAGTATAAATTTCTCTTTCTTCTATTTTGTTCGATCTCTCTATCTTCCCCAACCCAGTCCCCAACCCCCCCCCCCAGCTCTAACTAACAGCTGTCAGCCTGTTCTCTATCTATGTCTGTATTTTGTTTGTTAGTTCATTCTGTTCATTAGATTCCACATAGGAATGAAATCACATGGTATTTGTCTTTCTCTGACTGGCTTATTTTACTTAACATAATGCTCTCCAGGTCCATTCATGCTGTGGAAACGGTTAAGAGTCCCTTCCTTTTTATAGCTTGAATAGTATTCCATTGTGTGTCACAGATTTTACCCACTCATCTCCTGATGAACACTTGGGCTGCTTCCCAATTTTGCCTATTGTAAATAATGCTGCAATGAACAGAGGGGTGCATATATTCTTTTGAATCACTATTTCGGGATCTTAAGATAAATTCCTAGAAATGGGATCTCTGGGTCAAAAGGCAGTTCCATTTTTAAATTTTTGAGGTAAATCCATACTGGTTTCCATAGTGGCTGCACCAGTCTGCATTCCCACCATCAGTGCATGAGGGTTCTCTTTTCTCCACATCCTTGCCCACTTTTGTTGTTGGTTGATTTATTGATCATAGCCATTCTGGCAGGTCTGAGGTGATATCTCAAGGTGGTTTTAATTTACATTTCTCTGATGATTAGTGGCATTGAGCATCTTTCCATAATGTCTGTTGGTAATCTGTATGTACTGTTTGGAGAAGTGTCTATTCAGATCCTTTGCTCATTTTTTAATTGAATTGTTTGATTTTTGGTGTTAAATTGTGTAAGTTCTTTATAAATTTTAGATATTAACCCTTCATCAGATGTATTGGTGAATATATTATCCCATTCAATGTGTTTTCTTTTCATTGTGTTGATGGTATCCTTTGCATGAAAATACTTTTTAGTTTGAATACTTTTTTCTTCTTTGATTCCCTTGCCTGAGGTGATATATTGGGGGGAAAATTGCTATGAGAAATGTCTGAGATTTCACTGCCTATGTTTTCTCCTAGGATTTATATGGTTTCAAGTTTAACATTTAAATCTTTAATCCATTTTGAGTTTATTCTTGTGTATGGTGTACGAAGGTGGTCTAATTTTTTTTTTTTTTGGCACGTATCTGTCCACTTATTGAATAGACTATCTTTACTCACTATATGCTTTGCCTCCTTTGTCAAATATTAATTTATTATAAAGGCATGGGTTTATTTCTGGGCTCTCTATTCTGTTCCATTTATCTATATGTCTGTTTTTATGCCACTACCATGTCGTTTTGAATACAGTGGCCGTGTAGTATAATTTGATATAAAGTAGCCTGATTTCTCCAACTTGGTGTTTCTTTCTGAAGATTGCTGTTGCTATTTTAGGTCTTTTTTGGTTCCATGTAAAATTTTTTAATATTGCCTGGCCGCTGTGGCTCAGTGGTTGATCGTCGACCTGTGAATCAGGAAGTCATGGTTCGATTCCAGGTCGGGGCACATGCCCAGGTTGTGGGCTGGATCCCCAGTATGGGGCTGTGCAGGAGGCAGCCAATCAATGATTCTCTCTCATCACTGATGTTTTTATCTCTCTAACTCTCTCTCTTCCTCTCTGAAATAAATAAAATTATATTAAAAAATTTTTTTGGAATATTTTGTTCTAGGTCTGTGGAGTACCACATCAGTTTCTTGATAAGAATTGCATTGAATCTATAGATTGTTTTGGGTAGCATGGACATTTTAATGATGCTAATTCTTCCTATCCATGAACACAGTAGATGTGGAGAGCAGCTACAGTGTTTGGACAGGTTCAAGCCTCTGTCTAATGAGAGGGCATGGTCCTCTCATGGCCACGGGGAAATCCCAGCCTGGAGAGCAAAGCCCTCCCACCACAATTATAGCCAACAGCTATAGTTGTAAGCTTGAACCTATGGTCCGAACACGTGGTCGCACGTGTCAGAGTGATGTGGGCTTGACAGAGTTCAGGTGCGTGTAATTGAGTGGGATCGAAACCCACGAGAACGTTGTAACCATGCCCTTACTTTGCCTCGCGGAATCTGGCTATAAAATAAGGAGACGGCTTACAGGCAGTGACGCTGCCTCTCCTTTAGAGAGGTCAGTGTCCCACCCAGACCCAGCTCTTTTCTCTTGTCTGTCTTTTTTCAATCCTTCACCGCCCCCTCTCAGGCTCACCGAACCTGGCTGAGCTGGCTCGGCACAAGTATATGCTTCCACTTATTTGTATCTTTTTCAATATCTTATAATTTTTTTGAATATAGCTCGTTTACATTTTTGGTTAAATTTATTCCTAGGTATTTTATTTGTTTGAAGCAACTATGAATGGGACTGTTTTCTTAGTTTCCCTCTCTGATAACTCATTATCTACATATACATAAGGCTAATATGCTAAGTGTCCGACCGTCTGACCAGTTGCTATGACGTGCACTGACCACCAGGGGGAAGATGCTCAATGCATGAGCTGCTGAGCTGCAGTGACTTGGCAGTGGCGGTTCTTGGGTGATGCACCCCAAAACCAGAGAGGAGGGAACCACGCGATTCCACCTTCGGCCATGGGTTATGTTGTTGCTGGGGCACTGTTGGCCCCGAATCTAGTTTATTGCACACTTGCATTTGCGTTCCACACCCTGTATGACAGCAACTTTGCAGAGTGCCCTCTCGCACTCCGGGACCCCTCGGGGAATGTTGAAGAACCGGTTTCAGCCTGATCCCCGCAGGCCAGGCCAAGGGACTCCTACCTGCTGGAGGGACCCCACTCACTCTGCAGATGCGCTTTGAGCCATGGCGACACCCCAGGTGCTGCCAGCGAGGGAGGGACTGTGGGAGGTTGGCTCCAGAGTGTGTCTGGCCTGTCTTGCCCAGTCCCTCCCTGCCGGCCACCTTCTAATTAATTTCCTTTCAATGTGCCGAACCCGTGAACCTGGTCACTAGTTGTGTACAAAAATGACATAGATTTCTGAATAACAATTTTGTATCTAGCTATTTTGCTAAATTTATTTATTAGATCTAGTAGTTTTCTGGTGGAGTCTTTAGGGTATTTTTTTTTATTTTATTTTTCGAAATGAAGTTATATTTAAAATGTAAAAGAAATAGTTTTTGAATATGCTGATGAATAAAGCAAAAGAAGCAGTGTCCTCTTCCTACTAGTCAGCCAGCCTACCCAAGTACAGGGCAACATACAGTACATAGTACTGGTAGAATTTCATTGTAGTTTGGTGCTAGATTATTTGTGCCTAGATTATGTAGAGACTTGAGGCCCAGTGCAGGAAATTCATGCATGGGTGGGGTCCCTAGACCTGGCCAGCAATCAGGGCCAATCAGGTTCCCTGCCTCCCCATCTCCCCAACTCCTCCTTGCCTCGCCGCCCACACGCTGCCCACCCCTGGTTCCCCATCCCAGCCTGGGGCCCGGCCCCAATGGGGCGATCGGGACCTGCCAGCCAGGGGGAGGGACCGGGAGGTTGACCAGCAGGCCCCATCAGTGATTGGGGCCTGCGGGCTGGTGGCAGCTCCTGCGTTGAGCGTCTGCCCCCTGGTGGTCAGTGTGCGTCATAGCGACTGGTCATTCTAGTTGTTCCATCATAATGGTTGCTTAGGCTTTTATATAGATTCTCAGTGTGAGATCTCAGTTCTAGGTTTACACCTTTACTGAGCCATAGCCAAATCCCTGGGGCCCACAGTTCTTTGCACAGCAACCTTTAAAATATATTTCACCTTATTTCTCAGTCAGAGTTATTGATTCGAGATTCTTTCCACACTTGGCACACTGGAAACAGTTTTTGTGCCAGAGATTTCCTGCCCCAATTATGTTCATAGCAGCATGCATGGAATCCCCACATCTGGAACTCTTCTCAGAACCTCTGTATTTTTGAGTCAATTCAGATGTGCTTGGATTTGTTGTAGGCCTGGGAGTTTAAACACTCTCTGGCTTGATGCCCAGCCTCTGGCCCTGGTCCATGTGGTGCGTGCCAGCTCTCTGGCTGTAACCATCGTCTTTTGGCCCATACTTCTTTCCATAGCGGGATATGCAGTAGAATTCTTCATCATGAATTGCCACTGTTGTGTTATCTAATTTTTTCCTGCAAACCATGCACAGAAAGCAGCAGTGGTGGAAGCTTCTCCCATCACATTTCACCTCTTCCACATCAGACAGGGTCCTCCCCAGACCCCACACTTGTTTCCACCGCCCCAGACAGGCATTGAGTCAGAGGCAGGACCAAGCACCACAGGCAGGGCTAGTGAAGTACAGTTGGAGGGAGCAGGTGGGAATTCTGGGATCATCTGCGAATAATGACAGTTTTACTTCATCCTTCCCAATTTGGATGCCTTTTATTTCTTCTTCTTGTCTGATTGCCGTGGCTAGGACTTCCAATCCTATGTTGAATAAGAGCAGTGAAAGTGGACGTCCCTGTCTTGTGCTTGATCTTAAGGGAAATGCTTTTAGTTTTTGCCCATTGAGTATGATGTTGGCTGTGCGTTTGTCATATATGGCCTTCATTACATTGAGATATGTTCCCTTTATTCTCACTTTATTTACCATAAATGGGTGTGGATTTTATCAAATATCTTTTCTGCATTTATTGATACAAGCATTTGGTTTTTATCTTTCATTTTGTTTAGGTGCTGTATCATGTTTATTGATTTGTGGATATTGTTTCAACCTTGCATCCCCAGAATAAATCCCACTTGCTCATGGCGTATGATCTTTTAATACATTGCTAGATCTGGTTTGCTAGTATTTTATTGAGGGTTTTAGTATCTATGATCATCAGGGATATTGGCCTATAATTTAGTTTCTTTGTAGTGTCTTTATCTGGTTTGAGAATGAGAATAATGCTGGCCCAGTAAAATGAGCTTGGAAGTATTCTCTTCTCTTAAATTTTTTAGCTATAGCTTACAGATAGGTGCTATTTCTTCTTTGAATGTATTGTAAAATTCACCTGTGTATCCATCCAGTCCAACACTTTAGTTTGCTGAGAGGTTTTGATTACTGCTTCATTTTTACTAGCTGCAATCTGTCTATTCAGATTATCTGGTTCTTTCTGATTAAGTTTTGGAATATTTATGTTTCTTGGAATTTATCCATTTTTTCCAGATTGTAAAAATTGTTGGCAAATAGTTGTTCATAATATAGTCTACCATTTCTTTGTATTTCTTTGATGTTAGTTTTATTTCTCCTTTTTCATTTCCGATTTTATTGATTTGGGTCCTCTCTCTTTTTTTCTTGATACATTGGTTAAAAATTTGTCAATTTTATCTTTAAAAAACAACAATAAAAAACAGCTGTTCATTTCATTGATCTTTGTATTGTTTTTTTTAGACTGTATTTTGTTTATTTATGCTCTATCTTTATTATTTCCTTCCTTCTACCCACTTTGGGCTTTCTTTCTTTCTTTCTTTTTTTAATATATTTCATTGATTTTTTACAGAGAGGAAGGGAGAGGGACAGAGGGTCAGAAACATTGATGAGAGAGAAACATCGACCAGCTGCCTCCTGCACACCTCCTACTGGGGATGTGCCTGCAACCAAGGTACATGCTCTTGACCGGAATAGAACCTGGGACCCTTCAGTCCACAGGCCGACGCTCTATCCACTGAGCCAAACTGGTTAAGGCTGGGCTTTCTTTATTTTATTTTTGAAGTTCCTTTAAGTGTAAAGTTAGATTGTTTAGTTGAGATTTTTCTTGTTATTGTTGTGCGTTTTTTTCTCAGATAGTCCTATAATGCTATGAATTTCCCTCTTATAAAGCTATGAAGGATTGCTTTCACCATGTCCCATAGGTTTTGGGTTGTTGTGCTTTCATTTTCATGTGTTTCAAAGTATGTTTGGATTCTTCTCTGATGTCATTGGTAACCCATTCATTGTTTAGTAACTTGTTATTTAGCCTCCATGGTTTTGTTGTACTTTTCAATGTTCCTCTTATAATTGATTTCTAGTTTCATACAATTATGGTCAGAGGAGATTCTTATTTTTTAATTTTTTTAAAATTCTCTTTATTGTTGAAAGTATTATAGATGTCCCTATTTTTTCCCCATTGACCCCCTTCCTTCCCTTTCTCATCGCCTCCCCAGGCCTTCAATCCACTATTGTTTGTATCCATGGGTTATGAATATAGGCATATAAGTTCTTTGGTTGATCTCTTCTCTCCCCCCACCCTTCCCTCTAAGGATTCTGCATCTGTTACATGCCTCCATGTCTCTGCATCTATTTTGTCCATTTATTTTGTTCATTAGATTCCACATCTAAGTGAGACCATATGATACTTGTCCTTCTCTGACTTACTTATTTCACTTAGCATAATACCCTCCAGGTCCCTCCATGCTGTCTCAAAGGGTAAGTGAACCTTCTTTTTTTTACAGGTGCAAGTATTCCATTGTGTAAATGTACCATAGTTTTTTGTGTTATTGTTTTTTATCCACTCATCTCCTGTTGGGTACTTGGGCTGTTTCCAGATCTTAACTATTGTAAATAGTGATGCTATGAACAATCCCTTCTGACCTGAAATGTTTCTGTTGAGAAATCAGCTGACAGTTTTTTGGGAGCTCCCCTGTAGGAAATTAACTACCATTCTCTTGCAGCTTTTAAGATTCTCTCTTTGTCTTTAAACTTTCCCATACTAATTATGACGTGATTTGGCACGGGCCTCTTTGAGTCCATCTTGTTTGAGACTCTCTGTACTTCCTAGACATGTATGTCTTTTTCCTTTACCAGGCTAGTGAATTTTTTTGTTATTAATTCTTCAAATAGGTTCTTGATTCCTTGCTCTCTCTTTTTTCCTTCTGGTACCCCTAGATGTAGATGTTGTTACACTTCATGTTGTCCCAAATTTCCCTTAAATTATCATCATTTTTTAAATTCTTTTTTCTTTTTGCTGCTTTACTGGGAATCTTTTTTACCTTTTCTTCCAAATCACTGATTTGATCCTCTGCTTCATCTAATCTACTGTTTATTCCTTCCAGTGTTTTCTTCATTTCAGATATTGTATTCTTCATTTCTGCCTGATTCTTTCTTTTGGTTTCTATGTCCTTCTTCATGCTGTTGTGCATCCATAGAACCACTCCTTTGAATTCTATATCTGATATATGACTTGCCTCCATTTCATTTAGCTTTTTACCTAGAGATGTCTGCTGTTCTTTCATTTGGGGCCTTTTTTTTATAATTGTCTTCTCATTTTGGATGCATCTTTGTGTTTGTTTCTATGTAAGACATAGATCTGCTATGACTGTCATTCTTCGTGGCCTTATGTAGTAGGTGTCCTGTGGGGTCCAGTGGTGCAGTTTCCTTGATCACTTGAGCTGCGTGCTCTAAGAATGTTCTTTGTGTGGGTTATGTGGGCCCTTCTGTTGTGAGTAATTGGGTCATTGGCTTGTGGGATGTGCCCTTAGGCTGGCTGACTCTGAGGCTCAACCCTGACCATGAGGTGTGAGCTGCTGTGGAGGTGCTGACCACATGAAGCAAAATTTGCCTCATTGGGGTTTAGTATCTGCCAAGATTTCTCTTTGAAGATGCCAGTTGTGAAGCTTATTGGATCCTGCTCTGATGTTGTCTGATGCTGGCCACTGGGTGCGTTAGTTCTGGACTTCCTGGGAGTCACTCTGGTGCAGGCCACATACGACGTTGCCTGTGACTGGCCCTTGGCAACCTGTTTGGAGCAGTCTCTATGTGGCCTCTTCTTTAAGTTCTTGTTTATAAGACTTCTCTTCAGCTAATCTTCACTTGGTTAGCCATGATGATTGTTCTATAATTTAACTATAATTCCAGTTTGGTCCTGGTAGGAAGTGAGTGTAGCTTCCATCTACTTCACGGCTATCTTTACTCTCCTCATGGATATATTTTTAAAAGCACAGTATAAATTTCTAATTGAACTCAATTATATACATTGGATAGTGCTTTGTGGTGTATAGACTTTGATAACAAAATCAGGTACAACATGGAGAACACAAACCAGTAACCCTACTTTAAAATATAATATATATGACTTTATTTTTGAAACTAAACAAATTTCTCCATACTTAAAATCCATTATTTAAATGAGAGTGCCATTTTGAGAATATAGATAATTTTAGATAGTTTCTAATCACTGTGAAGAATAGCATCACAATTTTAATAGCTAATATGCAGGCCCAGTTTTGAAGTCCATTCTTATGATAGTGAGAGCCTCAGCCATGGCTCTTAACTTGAAGAAGGACAGAAGAGTGAGTATAAAACTCCCTCTATAGTTTTAAGAAAACTTTAGTCTCTAAGGTTATTCATAAGGAGTCCTGAGCAGACTTGTCAGCAGGTCTAACTTGGTGGCTAGTGTACAGAAACATACATAGCATCAACAGTTGTCTTGGTAGCACTGTGCCACAGTAAATTACGTACCGATAAACAGAACTTCGATGTGTGGCTTGCTAGACTGCTCTAATAAATGTTTCAGTTATCTATTGCTGTGTAACAAACCATCCAGAAACTTAGTAGCTTAAAATCACAACAATCATTTATTTTGCTTACACAGTACAGTTTTGGCAGGGCTCATCTGGAAAGCTGGTCTCTACTCTGGGGAGCTTTAGTAGGGGCCGCTAGATTGAACATGTAGGATCAAGCCACTTAAGATAGTTCACTCCAAGGCTGGCAAGTTGGTTCTGGCTGCTGGCTTGGAATTCAGCCAGGGCTGTCAGCTGAGTGCTTTAGTTCCTTTTAATGTGGGTTGCTTGGGCTTCCTCACAGCTTGACAACAAGTGGAAACTACAAAGCTATAACCTAGCCTCAGAAGTGCAAGAACATCACTTCTGTCATATTCTATTTGTCTAGCAAGTCAATAAAGCCAACCTATTTTTAAGAGGAGGGGGACTCGATTTTATCTCCAAAGGGAGAGGTCGCCAAAAATGTTACCGTCTTTAACTGACCAGAGCAGAGGGTGGGTGTGTAGGGACTTGTGGCATTGCTGCTCCTTGCCCAGGTGGAGGGGTTATTCATATGCCAACAATCTTGCACGTTGCACCTGAAGCAGATTGCCTGATTATAAATGACACCACATCTACCACCAACCTCTAACATATAGGCGGCATGTACCATGGCCGGGCAATATACTAAATGCTTTATAAACATTTTTAAATAGCATTCTTATAACAGTTCTTTTATGTAGATGGTAATATTGTCTGAGGCACAGAGAGGTTACGTGTACAAGATTCATAGCTAGTTGGTGGTAAATCTGAGGTTCAAATGCTGACTGTCTCATGCCACAGTTCATACTCTTAAGCAGTACACAGTATAATCGCATATGAGATCACTCCTCCTTTGACAAGCAGGCAATCAAAATACTACTTAGTCTGCTACAGTGAAGAGGCTCCTATGAAATGAATTAATTGAATACAGCAGTCTAATAACTAAGTTTCTTTTTTAAAAAATCACCTTGTGAAATCACTAGAGACCTGGAATTGCCATAAACATGAAGTTCTGTGTTGAGAGAGGGTGCAACTAACACGTAGAAACCCAACCCTGCAAAAGATGTCCCAGAAAGCAAGAGTTGGAGTACCGGGTGGGGGTGCTGATGTTGGTCAGCAGCCAAGTCACTGAGAAGTGATAAGGTTAAAGTCAGAAGAGCATTAACAAGAGTCGGGTCTGAAAGCTGAAACAGAAAAATAAACCATTTACTCCCAAACCTCTCCAACACTTGCTGTTAATCTAACAGGGGTGAGGTGGTAGCTCATTGTAGTTTTGATTTGCATTACCCTAATAGTTAGTGAAGTCCCTCATTCCGTGCTGATGGCAATGTAAACTAGCACAGCCACTATGGAAAATAGTATGGTAGTTCCTCAAAAAGTTAGGAATAGAGTTACAACATGACCCAGCAATCCTTCTGGGTATCTATGTGAAAAACTCAAAAACATTTATTTGCAAAGATATATGCACCTCTATGTTCATTGCAGCATTATTCACAGTGGCCAAGACATGGAGACAACCATGTTCTTTGATATAGGATTGGATAAAAAAAGATGTGGTATATATATACAATGGAATACTGCTCAGCCATAAGACGAGATGAAATACTGCCATGGATGTGCCTTGAGAACATTATGCTATCTTAAATAAGTAAGAAAAAGTTAAGAACCATATAATTTCAGTCATATATGGGATATAAAACTGAAACTGATAGACATAAACAATAATAGTATAGTGGTTACCAGAGGGAAGAGGGTGGAGACCAGTAAAGGAAAAAGGAGGGCAAATATTTGATGACTGAAGATGATTTGACTTTGGGTGGTGGGCACACAGTGCAATATACAGATCAAGTATTATAGAAATGTACACTTGAAACCTACATGATCTTATTAACCAATGTCACCCCAATAAATTTAATAAAAGGAAAGAAAAATAAACCAAAGAATGATTAGTGATGTGAGAATTTCTGATCTCTTGACTTTGTAAACTTTAACTATTCTCCTTTTCTAAATTCCTGACTCTTGTAAAGCAGACTGCTAACCTGATGCTTATCTGGTCTGTGGATCTATAGTTGTTAGGTCCCTCAATACTTCAGTTTGCCTATAGACTGAATATTTCTGCAGCACTGGAAGCTGAAACTGTTTCTACCAACATCTTCTGGCTTTCCCCCCTCTGCTCAGAGTAAGCTGGGCTGGTTTGGGCACTGCTAAAAAAAGGACACAGAGGCATTAATAAGTGGCCTGATGCTTCATGTAGTGTCTCTATCCATAATGATTGCCGTAATGGCCAAAAAATACCAACCAATTATTTTATTAGCAACTTATTGTATCCAAAACTCATCAGAATAGAGTTTTTACCCTTATGATTCTAATATATAGAAATTTTATATCCTTTCGTTTAAACCCCATCAACTGATTTCCAAGGCATTGTACAAAGCATTAAATTTTATTGTATTTATTACATATTTATAACACTGTTAGTTGCTTCTACTCTATGTGTATATACTATTCATTAATTGTTTTTACATTTGTCCAAAAGTCATATTCAAGAAGTTACATTTCTCTGCTCATTTATATTAAAAATGCAAAAGTGTGTCCAAATGGAAAATATGTTGGCTTGAGAGTGTTAGTTTATTACAAATAAAAATACATGCTGTGAATAAAGAAAAAGTGTTTAATGCTCATATTAAACCCAACTACACTAATTTTATTAACGATATTGAGTTGTACTTGTTCAAAATTCTAAATATTGGCAAAGAATGGAATTGTCTTTTGTGTTGTTGCTGCTTTGTGCTTTAGAGATTTGATTAAGTTTTGTGTCTCTTATCATTTTTCTACTTTTAACTTTTCTTTATTACCTTATACTGACCCTTCAGATGTATCCTCATTAGGTGTACTTGTATGGTTCATTAAGGGGTCCTTAGACAGATAGAGATCACAGGGGTATGCAATGTCCAATCCTTTCCTGAAGTGAAGGAGCCGTGCCCCAATGGCTTTCAGGGCATTCACTTGTCATGCTGTTGGCTTTTGGCCAACAGAGATGAACAAATTAGCAGAGTGTACCTGTGTTGGCCCTGTTCCTGGTCTCATTTATGTAATTGATGTCTGGTGGCTTCATTATGGATCATTAGCATATCAACGTGGTGTCTGAGCCTGGCAAAGTGCTGCTTGTTGTCAGGCCTTAGCAATTTACCTTTAACATATAAAGCCAGAAGTCCTGGACCTTCCAAGTGGACTCAGCAAAATCAAGATAGTAGCACAGAAGGCCCAAATTCAGTAACTTAGAGTTCCTTTGTGTTTGAAACAGTTAATAACAAGTTTGGATTTTTGTTAGACTATTTTTCTATAATACAAAAGCCATGTTTTGTAAATAACAATACTCTATGTGGTTCTTTAAATATTTTAAGTTCCTTTACATTCACTAATTTCATTTTCATAGCTGTATGTCTAATTAATGTACATATTTGTTGGTACCTATGAACAATGGTAATTTTGTCTTAACTGTAACAGATTTTTAAGCCAAAGAAATTACATATTTGGAGATGGTTTTGATTTTAGTTAAATGATTTACTCTGAATTAACTGTCTCACATTGCTTGAGAAGAATTGTAGGTTATCTTTATAGTCAATCTGAAATACAAGCTTGAAATTTTCTATTCTAGAGTTGTTCTTATAAAGTGTTATTAGATGATCAGTTGTTTAAGATGCAAAACAAGAGTGTTTTAAAAAACACATATTCCTTATTCACTTAATACTTCTAATTTAAGGTAGTTAATACAAAGATAATATTGTAAACATTTACTACCATAAATAATAATAAAAAGAAATAAGAATTTTTTAAAAAGAAATAAGGATTACTTTAGGAAGTAAAATAAATATATTCAGATAAACTGTATTTGTTATAAGGGACATATGTTTTTAGAAGTGGAAAATTAAACCCCAACACAACCTGAGGACAAATGCCAACCATGACAGAGTGGCTTGTGACAACAAACAAACAACTCCGAAGGGAACGCTCTTTCAATCATTACCCTGCTTCCTTGGAAAAACATAAAGTTGGCAACCCAGTGCTGTTCCCAGCTTTCTTTTCTTCTTCTTCTTTCTGTTTTGTCTGTTTGTTTGTTTTAGAAAATTATGTTACTGAATTTACAATGCTGGTATGTGCTAGTTAAAGTCTATATACTCTTTCCTTGGTACGCATTTTAGTTTTAGGCAACAATTCAGTCAGTGTTAAAACTTTCTTTTCAGTTGACATTTCACAGTCTTCAACAGAATAACCTAGAAAAAATAGTTATTCATAGTCTACAGTACTTTTGTATACAAGGTCAATTTTGATGACAAAAACACTGTTAATATTTTCAGAACAAACAATTTATAAATTTAAGGCAATAGATTATTTATTCAAAATTAATATGTTACACAAAGTTCTGATAAAATAGAAGTATTAAGACAGTCTCCTGGAGTTTGTTGTAATATTATTTAATTTGTTGACATATTTTTAGGTTCCATAAAGTAAGATTTCATTATGTTTTCCTCAAGTATTTAAAACTAGAGGCCCAGTGCACGAAATTCATGCAAGGGGCTCAGCCCTCGCAGTCGCGATGTCTTGCCTCGGCCCTCGCAGCCCCGGCTTCGTCCAGAAGGTCCTCTGAAAGGATGTCCGGAAGGACATCCAGAAGGTTGTTCGGCTGTCTGGTCTAATTAGCATATTTTGCTTTTATTATTATAGATAATGTGTGATTTAAAGCAATGACCATTTTCAAAGTGTTCATTGTTTGTGTTCCTTAAGTGAATCAAGAAAATGCATTAATACTTCTTTTGTATTCACAATGGGCAAAATGGTCAACTTAGAGTCTGTGAAGCACCCAAAGCATATGATGAGGTTGTGTTTTGAAGATGCTTGTGATTTAATAGGAAGGGGAAAGGCAGACATAGTGCTTCTATTAAGTGAAATTAAGGGATCCCAGTGATCTCTCTTGGGACTCGTTTACTACTTTGACTTTGTGTATCTCTCCTACTACACTGTGATTTCTTGGTTGTTGTTGTTTATTTCTTGTGTGTGTGTGTGTGTGTGTGTGTGTGTGTGTAACTTTCCAAATACTGTTTACTTCACTAAAACCTGGAGACAAGGAAAAGGCATGTGACTGGCTGGGACCCAAGCCTAGGAGTGCACATTGACAACCGCGACATTCAAGGCCAGGGTGCTGAGGGCCAGCAGCCCCGTCACTACTGCTCGAACCAGAAGTGCCATCCAGCTGCCCAGGGAACCAAGGTGGATGAAGGTCTCCATGACAAAGGCCTTATAGACGCTAAGGAACATCAGCAGGAGGAGAGCTGGCTGGAAAGTGTGGTGCAGGTCAGAGCGTGATATCATCCACACCTGGGCAGATGCAAGGATGCAATGGACCAGACTGATGTTGGAATCAATGTTCATCTGGATGTATTTCCAGTCAAATTCAATGCCCTGAGCTCCAGCCAAGAGGGGGATGCAATGGGACATTATGAGCTCCAAGGTGGTACTTTATCCTTATTTGTAATTTCCTCCAGCACCTGAGGACATTCATCAGGCTGTGAATGGCCAATAAATAGCTTTGGGATGAACAATATATAAAACAATAATAATAAGAAATTATATAGCTGACCTGTCAAATTCATGGAACTGACAAGTGATATAGAAGTTCACTGGGATTGGGTTGCTCAGGTGGGTTTCCACAGAGGAGGGAGTAGCTGAGTGAAAATATGAAAAAGGAAATGTGAAAAAGGAAGACATTTCAGGTGAGTGGAAGAGCATGTAAAGCAGTTGTAAGGTGGAAATGCAGAAAAGCTACATTCTATACTATAGTGCAGTGATTTTCAAGCTGTGTGCTGCAAAAATTAAAGATGCATTACTGGACTATTTAACCAGGGGCACTACCTTTTTCCCTTAGACTGTCAAGTTAAAAAATGACAACTATAAACACAATAGCCATCCAATGTGAATAAATCAAAATTAAATTTATTTTGTATCAGGTCAGCAAAAAATATAATTTTTGTGTGCTGCATAATTTCAGTAATTAGTTTATGTGTGCCATGAGATTGAAAAAAAAATTGAAAATTGCTGCTTTAATGGGTACCTTTTTTTTTTCCTGGAATGGTATGATTTTTGTAGAAAAATATTGATAAAGGTTGAGAGAAATTATAGTATAGGTCTCACCCATCAGTTAAATAGAAAGTTTATGTCAGTTTATATATTATCAATAATAAACATCAAAACAATCTTTATTTTATGATAAAGGATATTTCGTTAGTTATTTGGAACAAAATACATGCTTTCCCATAAGTAAAAGTGTCTCTCACTCCTTTTCCCTTCTTCCCTCCCATAACATATAATTATGTGGTTTAGAGTCTGGGTTCTGGAGCTAGTTTACCTGGCTTCAAATCTTCTTTCTGTGAGAACTTGGTTGTTACTTTAGTAGCTAGAATATAGGCTCCACTCATGTCCAAGAGATATAATCTGACCATGCCCGATTACTGTATAGAAGTTTCTTTTCATAGCAGTCCAGCCAGTGTACAGGTTGTTACAGTTATGTTGCTTCCTGAAAAAATTGCCTCAAAACTTTGGGGCTTAAAAATAAGCTGTTGACTCAAGGGTCAGGAATTTGGGCAGGGCCAGTGAGGAGGCTCATCTTGCTTTACATCATGTCAGCTGGGCTGACTCCAGTGGGTCTCCAACATCCAAAATGTCCTCAGTCATATGTCTAGTGCCTTGGTGCTGGCTGAGCTGCAGTCCCTTGATTCTCCTACATGCGACCTCTCTCTCTTTTACGGTTTCTTATTGTTTGGTAGTCTGGCATGAACTTGTTGCCATGGGTGTTGGTTCCAAGAGGATGAAAATAGCGGCTGTAAGGCTTCTTAAGGTCTAGGTCTGAGAGTCACAGTGTCATTGCTGCTGCATTCTATTGGTTAAAACAAGTCCTGGAATCAGCCTGGATATAAAGGGAGGGGAAATTCCTATTGATGATAAAGATGGCAAACTTTTGTTGCAAAAGGACTTGGAGAGAGGGAGGAATTACTTGGGCCATCTTAGGTAATAATCTGTCAAAATGGATCTGCCTTAGGAGGTCTCAGGGCCCAGATTATTTTTTCATGCCTTCTCCAAAATGTGACTCCCCTCTGTGTGGTCCAAGATGATTCATTCCAGCCAAAGCAAATGAGACAAACGAAAGGGCTAGCCGGGATACAGATTCTAGTCACAAAGCCTACCTAGTTAAAAGCCTGAAAAGAAATAAAGTCTTTGGTTTTGATCACCATAAAACCACCTGAAAATTGAAGATTTTATTTCCATGAGAAAAAATTACAGAACAGATACTGGAAGAATCTCTGTGACAGTTATTTAACCTCTGTGACTCTTTGTTTCTTTATGAGATGCCAGATACTTATTAAGCTCCTAATAAGCATTAAGCTCATAATAACATTATTATTATTATTACTAGAGGCCCAATGCATGAAGATTCATGCAAGAATGGGCCTTCTTTCCCCTGGCTGCCGGCTCCGGATGGAGCCACTTTTCCACCTTCCCATGCTGCCCAGAGGCCCGGAGCGGCTGGAGCAGTGCGGAACACCTGTGTTGTCACCATGGCGACGATGCAAGCATCCCACCCCACCCCTGGCCGCTCAGTGCCTGCATATGCAAATTAACCCACCATCTTTGTTGGGATAATTTGCATACTCACTCCTGATTGGCTAGTGGGCATCGTGAAGTTATGGTCAATTTGCATCTTACTCTTTTATTGGTGTAGATTATTATTATTATTGAAGGAACTAGATTTAAGGTATTTTAATGTAACTTTGTTAATATTTAAAAGAGTGATAAATGGTGACATGACTTTGAGATTTCTAGCTATTAATAAGATATGGAATTCAAAGTGAATTGGAGAAACAAATATGGTATTAGAAAAATTGAGTCTGAGATATCTTTTTTTACCCCCAAATATTTTTTATTGATTTCAGAGAGGAAGGGAGAGGGAGAGAGAGAGAGATAAACATCAATGATGAGAAAGAATCTTTACTTGGCTGCCTCCTGCATGCCCCACACTGAGGATCGAGCCCGCAACCTGGGCATGTGTCCTGACCTCCTGGTTTATAGGTTGTGGCTCAACCACTGAGCCACACCAGACGGGCAAGTTTGAGATATCTTTAAAACATCCAATAAACATATGTGTTCAAGAGTCGGCTGAAAATATCTTGACTAAGATGAAAGGCCAGATTAGGAATAAAGAATTGCCAGATATTGGCATCTCCTCCCTAGAAGAGGAATATGTTCATCCTGGGGAGTAAATAGGAAACAGGACTAAGAGAAAGGTGAAAAGGTGATTGTTTTCTTCAATTATCCTTCAAAAGTGCATTCTAGCCATTGTGAATTAGGGGCATATGACAATGATGATAATGAGATGAACTAGTTGGCATTAATTCAGTTGGAAATATGCAGTCATATTTACTACCAGGCATACTAAGGGCATGTCTCCACAATACAACTGGGATGAGGATGTATTCTTGACCTCTAGACAGTGAGCATGAGAAAGTCATTGGCTTTTGTTGTAATGTGCTAGAAGTTTTCTTCACATCTAGTTTTGCACCCTGTTTGAAAATTCTCCTCACCCTAGATTTACTGATTAGTTTAAAAAAAAACAAAACAGTTCTGGCTTAAAATCACGTAAAGGCTTCTCATTGCTCTGTGGATCAGGAAGAAAGCCCCTGCTTACCTCATTGTCATCTACTTACTTTCACACATAAGCAAGATGGACTTCTCTAATCACTGATTGTGACATGTTCCTTTTGCCCTTACCTTTGCTTAACATGCTCACATCCCTTTATCCCTTTACATGGGTATCACAAAAAAAATTCATTTTTACAAGTTAATTTCAAAGCTTCCTTACTCAAGATCATCTTCCCTGACCTCCCAAAGTCAGGCAGATCCTCTCGGTAGATGCTCCCATAGCATCTTTGTAGCATTCGTCATAATTATGAATAAAGTTGTGCTTGTGCAAACAATTGATAACTCTTTCCTTCACTACAAGTAAAATTTAAACTCCTCCACAGTAGAGAAAAAGTTCGTGTTAACTGCTAATGGGGCTTGGATCTCTTCAATTTCTACCTTCAGCAAGGAGCAGATTATGGGGTAACACAAAAATAGAAGACACATAGAGTGCCATACCCCTGCTTTGCTAATGCTAACTCTTGAGTATAGAATTCAGCCTGATCTGTGGTCCAAATCAGACTTCCCACTCATTCTCTCAGGATTGAACTCATTTGCCCCCAATAAGAAGAAAGGGGGGATAACAATAGCTCTGTTCCATCTCTCATACCTAGAAGAGTGCCTCATTTAGAATAGTACTTACTGGTACAAGGAATTGCATGTTGCCTTTTGATTTTTTTCTTTTAAAATGGTGACTTTTTACTTTAGATAAGGGTTTCTAACATCCCCGATTAAGTATAAAATAATTACTCCTTAAGATTTCTCCTTTATGCTACTTTCCCTGAACATAGGGAATATACAGTCACTTCAGGTTTCTTGGAGGACTTAACTACAAACAGCAAATGGGGAAACTACGGGATGTAAAATAACTCTCCTACACCCCTTCCGCTTTCTCATTTTTAAAGCTTCTTAAGCTTTTTCTAAAACCTTATATTGAAGAGCAAAGGCACAAAAACATACTAATACTGGGCGTTTTTGTTTGTTTCCATAGAAGAACATTCTAGAACTAAGGAAAACTAGCTGTCAGCTCCTTAGATTATATAGGTTCCAAAAACTCTTCAGAGACAAGGGTTTCACCTGGACCACAACAGTTTTGTGAAGGGAGCCAAGGAGCATGGCCATGAGATGGGAAGGGTGAAAGTGACTGTTCCCCATTTTCCTTCTTTTCTTTCACTTTTACTGGTTTTACCTTTGAGGGTGCCACGATGAACCAGATTTATGTTTAATAAGTAGCAAAATACTGGATAAGAATACTAGTCCTAGGCAGGAGTCAGTTGACAGAAGCAAGAGGAAAAAGGAGAGGAGAAAAATTTCCAGAACTTTTTGGGAATTCGAAGCCTCAGGCTATTTCTGAGAATTGTATATTAAGGACTCTTCTTATTGTAATTATTCAATAATTTTTAAAGGTCTTTAATTTTCTATACCAAAAAATATGTACTCGCTGTTAAAGTATTTGGAAAATACAGAAAAGTATAAAAATGAAAATAAAAATCACACATAATCATATCCCCCATGTCTTCTTCCAAATATGGTTTTGATTTTACATTTAACATGATTCAAGTAGATTGTGCACCACTTAACCATATGAGTAAAATTATTCTGAGGAGAAATTTTCCTAGATGTCTGTAACACATTATATAAGTGTTTATTTTCACAGGTAGTTAATTTTATGCAAATTTAACCCCAAAAGTTATTTTGTGCAAAAATTATGTGATCTTCAAACATTTTATTGCAGCTTTGGACATTTGGTTTGTAAGTATTCTCTTCTCTTGAGGAAATTATATTCCATTTCCACTCTGACATACCACACAGTAAAATGCTGATACAGTTTCATTGTAAGTAGGGACTATATAGTACAAGTCAATACTAAGTTGTTAAGAATTTCCTTCTTCTCCCAATGGTATACACATGATTGCTGTAGGAAAATGGTTGGAAATCAGATTTAACCCTTTGTTCAGTTTTCCAAATAAGAATGAGGAGATTCGGGGCAATAAGTGCATTTTTGACTACTTGTTGAACAATAAGATTTTGGCTAAGATGCAAGCACGCAAGAAAAGTTTGCAAACTTAATAGACACACAAAACACTTTTACTGGATGAACAGAAGAAGCTCATAAACTTTCTAGGTTTAATAAAATATTCACAGTAAAAAAAGTTCTTATAAATTATTATAAAGCCACCTTTTCTTAAAATAACCCTAGCATGGTTTCTTAGGTGACAGACCAGGTGAACTAATTAATTTAAAATTCATTTGTTGCCATCCTGCTGTTGGAAAACTAGATAAAAAGACTGATAGAGACAGCAACATGGAGAGAAATACACAGGAACAGAAAAATAGAGCACTATCAGAAAAATACAACATTTTGAAATTCAGATGGCTATCATCAATAAATCAACAAAGAACCAGTGTTGGTGAGAATGTGGAGAAAAACAAACCCTCATGCACTGTTGGTGGGAATGCAGATTGGTGCAGCCACTGTGAAAAGCCGCATGGAGTTACCTCAAAAAATTAATAATGGAACTGCCTTATGACCCAGTGATTCTAGTTCTGGGAGTTTATACAAAGATACCGAAAAAATTAATTTGAGAAGAATATATGCACCCCTATGTTCTTTGCAGTGTTATTTGCAATAGCCAAGATTTGGAAACAGCCCAAGCATCCATCAGTAGATGAGTGGATAAAAAAGCTGTGGTACATTTACACAATGGAATATTACTCAGCTGTAAAAGAAAAAAGGAAATCTTACTTTTTGCAATAGCATGGATGTAAGCCAGTCAGACAAGTACCATATGATTTCACTCATATGAATCTAATGCACCAAATAAATAAACAAAATAGATTAATAGAGAACAGACTGACAGCTGTCAGAGAGGATGGAGGTTTCAGGGCTGGGTGAAAAAGTTGAAGGGATTAAGACAAGAAATTTCATAAACACAGAATACAGTATGGTGATTACGAGAGGGAAAAGGGGGTGAGGGAGATATGAGAAGGTAATGGGGGGATAAATGGTAATAGAAGGAGACTTGACTTGGGGTGGTAAATATACAATATAACATACAGATGATGTATTATAGAATTGTACACCTGAAACCTATATTATTTTATTAACCATTGTCACCCCAATAGATTAAAGAACAAATACCTGTCACAATGGGATTGCTTCTTCCCAACATTTTATTTTAACTCTATTTTTTAAATTCACCTTAAGGTTTCAATCATGGAGTTCCCAATATTAAATGCTCATATTTTAATATATAACTTGACAGGAAAAGGTGCAAGATTAATGCCCTTGATATACAAAGTCAGTTGAAACAAGACTTGACAAAAGGTTTAAGTTTGACCATCAGTTATTCAAATCTCCTAGGTCATATTTATTTCACGTTAACTTCCTTGAAGAGCTTTCTTTTACCTATTAAGGCAGGTGTCCTTCTCACACTCTCACCAGATTTGACAGGTGGCCTCCATCACCCAGGGCTGAATTATAAAATGAGCCTGGCCATTAGGTCAGCTGTGATCACACATTTCAATGCTGTTATATTTCTGTTGAAATAGTTTTATATGACAGTCTGTGCCATCTGATAACATTATTTAATTGACAAGGAAGCTATGTATCTTATTATTTCTCTTCTTAAAGGTTTTGCATTTTAAAATCATAGGCCTTCTTAGGAAGTAGTTTTGAAATGTGAAGCTTTGGGGGTGAGGCAGGGGGTTGGAGGGGATGGAGGGGTTAAAACTGAATGAGCCTATTGTTTCCTTGTGACTTCTTTGAAGTTTTCCCAATTATGTAGGTCTTACTATTGGTTTGTTTTTTAAGTTGGAATTGCTGCTACCAGCAGGAGCTCTGATAGTGGACTTCACAAATTTGGTAAAAACATAGTAGTTAGAGACAAAGGAGATCAACGTGACTTTTCTTGAATTTCATCCATAGGCACTAGCTTCTTATTTTTCTCCTTTCCAAACTTCTTAACAAGCTAATATTTAGATTTAGAGAATTTATAGCCAAGAAAAAAGTAGTAAGAAAGCACATATTGGAAATGTTCTAAAGTATTAGATTCATCAAAGAAAAATAAATGGAAATTGTCAGTGATTATGTTAAGTTTATTTGCTTATAATCTTTAAGGTCAAATTTTGCCACACAGCTTACAAGAATACATCAGTGAAATAAACAGAAATGTAAAATAAAAAGTCGGAACCTTGAATCTTATAAATGAGAGTAGAAAGTGAAGATTGGTAAGAAATAATTATAGAGTGCTACAATAACTATTAAATTTGGAATGCAAATTTGTCTTAATCCAAATTTACCCTCTTTGTCTATGACCAGCTTTCTCGGAGTGATATGATAAACACTTTCCACCACATCACAGTTTTAGTGAATATGATAGTGCTTACCTAAACCTGTTTATCTTAGTACATCCTGGTAGTATCCTTCCACAGTGCACCAAGCTAAAACTAATTTTATAACAGAACCAAACAATAGGGCCATTTGTGCTGTTTTCTAAGGACTCCTAAGAAACAACCTTAGAATATTTGGGGGAATTAATGGATTGCTTTTTCTGAACAAGTTGCCAGATGAGACTTGAGTCCCAAACATGTGAAAGTTACTAGGACCTAAAGAATAGTTATACTGAGTTATTGACTTAATATAGATCCCATGCCTCAAAGATCAAATAAGAGGCAAACTTTAAGGTTGACAGCCTATTGTAGAAATTAAAGTCCTAGCTAAGAATCTTTTTATTTTCCTTCTCTAAAAAAAGAGTACCTATAAGCAAAGATAGGATTTTTCACAGGAAACTACTTTAATAAGAAAGGGCATGTGAACAAATTACTGATCAATCCCTAATTGTGTTCAAATACCATATGGCAAGACAAAGATGATTGTAGCTTAAAGAAAGTTCAAAGCAGACTACAGAATATCAAATGAGATTTAATCCATGAATAACTTATTCATTTCTGGTAAGGAAAATGCATAAGAAATTCAGAGAAGAGTTAGTGACAAAGTTTTTTTGTGGCATAAATATTATAAAACATAATTATACAATATATACAAACAAAGATTTTAAAAGTAGAGGGAAGCATGTAGTATAGTTAACTTGCACAGCGAAGTTAATAATAACTGAAAGAGTTAGAAAATAATGGGCATTATCATATGAACATGAAATGTAACAAAATTTATGAAGCTTAGCAGTCCTTGAATATCACTCTCAAACACTACCAGCTGGGCAGGTTACACTTTCCACAGAGAGGTGGTGCTCAGGAACAGTGCCTGAATTTGCTTATGAGAAATTACATAAATTTTAAACTGATAGTATTAAACAGGATGAGCTTGTATGCATATATGTATAACCCATGGACACAGAGAATAGGGTGGTGAAGGCCTAGGGTGGTGGAAGGGGGCAGGGGCGGGCTGGGAGAGGTCAATGGGGGGGAAAAGGGGCATATGTAATACTTTCAACATTAAAGACTTAAAAATAAATAAATAAATAGATAGATAAATAAATAAATAAATAGGATCATCATAAACCTAGGCTTCACCATCTATATATATTTATCTACATAAACCCTAATGTGCAAATTGACCAAACGGCAGAATGACCTGTGGAATGACTGGCAGAATGACTGGTCACTATGACATGCACTGATCACTAGGGGGCAGACGCTCAACACAGGAGCTGCCCCTAGCACACAGGCCCCGACCAGCGGTGGCCATGGCGGCGGGGAGTGGGGCTAGTGAGCAGGCAGCGCCAGGCCAACCAAGGCAGGTGCGAGCAAGGCCCCCCCTGCCCAAATTGCATCGCAGGTCACCCCGCAGAGAGAGGCAACCGGCTGTAGCCGCAGGGGGCAGGGCTGGCGAGTGGGCAGCACCAGGCCAGCCAAGGTGGTGAGAGCTGGGGCCCTGATTGTTCCGCCAGTTGCCCCACAGATCGGCCCCGATCACCAGCAAGGCCTAGGGACCCTACCCATGCACAGATTTCATGCACTGGGCCTCTAGTAAATATGTAAAAGGCTAAGCCACCACCAACTGGCTGATCGGATGGTAGGTATGACATGCACTGACCACCAGGGGGCAGACACTCAACGCAGAAGCTACTGAGCGACAGCACTTTGTAGAGTGCCCTCTCACACTCCGGGACCCCTCGGGGGGATGTCGGAGAGCTGGTTTCAGCCTGATCCCCACAGGCCAGGCCGAGGGACCCCACCTGCCAGAGGGACCCTGCTCACTCCGTAGATGCCCTTCGAGCCCCAGTGCTGCCCCAGGTGAGGCCGGCCAAGGGAGGGACCGCGGGAGGTTGACTCCAGGGTCTGTCAGGCCCATCTCACCCAGTCCTGCCCTGCCAGCCACCTTCTACTAGTAAGTAATTTCCTTTCAATGTGCACAAATCCATGCACTGGGTCTCTAGTTTATATAAATTACAGATTGGTGGCTTGCAGGCCAAATCTTCATTCATTTTTGTTTGGCCCCATAATTTTTAATTTGGTTTTCAACATTGAAGCATCAGGCTTCTCTAGAAATACATGAAGCTCTGGTAACACTAAGCCAGCATTCCATGTGGTAACGCATCCCTTTAGACTGGACACGCACCTGCCACTTTGCTAAATGTTCTACCTTGCTTCTTCACTGGGTTAAACATCTGCTTAGCCTGTGTGAGCATTTGGATTAAGATTCCTGGTTTAGATATTTTTCTAAGTATTTTATTCAAGAGATCATGCCTATGCAAATAAATACAAGGGAAAGAATCAAATGAAAACTTGAGTATTTTGATTGCATGTTTTTTTGAGTGATGCTTTGGTCAGTATTTGTCTTTCACAATTTAGGTAAGCTCCACAAGGGCGAGTCGCACATCCTGTTGTTCACCATGGGGTATGCAGAGCCTGACACAGTGCCTGTCTTCTTCCAAGGCATTGATTAACGTTTCTATGACTGACGATAGTAATGAAACTCTCTAAAAATACTAACAACATATTCCTGTTTAAAATGTACTTTATTTTAGGAGTTAAGACATTAACCATAAAAAGTAGGCCTTTTTGTCCATAACAAAGTGTTTTAAGAATTATCAACTGACCTTGTCATAAGCCAAGAAAATATTTAGTCCTGATAGTTCTGGAATGTAAGGGATCAAAATAAAATCATCCATATTAATTCTAGCTTGAGTTCAACTGTGTTCTATAAAAAATACACTAGGTCTTTAGAGTAAAGGCATGCCAACAGAGCTCATATATGTGCTGATTTAAAAGTAAAATAAGTATTTTAATTGCATTAGTTATGAATATATTATTTATAACTTATTTAGATCAAGGGAAAATGTTGTCAAGATCTTTAATACAGTACCTGACACAGAATGAGAATTTCATCATTTTTTCATTTGGCTGAATCTCACAATGCTCAAAAAGGAGTAGAGGATGCTCAGATAATGAGATTCTGCCCAGTGGAAACGGAAGTAGAGAGTTTTTTGTTAGATATAATGGAGAAGGGATTTGGGCCAACAAAGATAAAAACAAATAGTGTTGAGACCACTTAGGAATCCAAAGTCCAGTAAACCAAAATGAGAGACGAGAGGAGTGCCAGACAGAATAGTCCATAGTCACCATTAACATGAACTTGGTGGGACCCGAAACCTAGGAACCAGGGTGATGCAAATACAACTGAGAGTAAATGAGGAAGGGCTTAAAGTATTGCCGAGAACAAGTTTTCATTCCCAACTTGTTTTGAAGAAGTGAATGGATTATGGTACATGGATGGGACAACTAGTTTATTCCAAAATATCCAAGAGCAAATCTTTTGGAATAAACCATGAATGACTCTGAGAAGGAGAAGCCATGAGCACTTGTCAGCTACTGGGAAGATAACTAAAACAATCTGAATTGCCTCTTGACAGTGAAGATTTTCTGGTAGAATGCAACAAAGTTCCTTCCTTTGACTATGTTTTTTCTGGACTTCTTTCCACCTTTGGCTCTACACAGTGATTACCAGTCAGCTTCTGGCTCTCTTCTTAAGGTAGTCTCAAACCCGACATCCTTAATTGTCCAACCCAGCAGAGAAGATAGAATTTGTATATCCTAGCAGAAGTCACTCTGGACCAGATTGGCAAAGTGCCTACCTTTGAATCCATCACTGTTGCCAGCTGAATGCTATGTACTGATTAGCTTAGGCTTACATCCAGGCCACTTTCTGAACTAATTACTGTAGCCTGGAAGATGAGGTAAGTCCATTGGCTTAAGAGGATCAATGCCTACCTGGGGAGATTTGTGTGGAGTCAGTACAATCCAGGCCAAGTGACTGGGAAATTAGGGTACTCAAGAAGGAAAAATCTATACTAATAAAAGTATAGACCAGTTGACCGGACATCTTCCAGTTGTCCTGACAAAGCCATGGTGGCGGGGGGCTGAGGCAGAGGTGGTTAGGGGCAATCAGGCCAGCAGGGGAGCAGTTAGGGGCAATCAGGCTGGCAGGGGAGGGCAGTTAGGAATGATCAGGCAGGCAGGTGAGCGGTTAGGAGCCAGTGGTCCCAGATTTCGAGAGGGATGTCCGCAGGGATTTGGCCTAAACCAGCAGTAGGACATCCCCTGAGGGATTTTGTATTGGAGAGGGTGCAGGCGGGGCTGAGGGCCCCTTCCTCCGTGCATGAATTTTGTGTACCGGGCCTCTAGTAAATATATAATCGATTCTGGTGAGGAAACCAATAAATGTCCACTATATAAAGAGCTTAGCATAGTCATTGTAGTTGGTGTAGTTGGAACATAGCAAAATATGCACAGAATGTCAAGGTGACATTCGGTTCAACAGTTCTGGAGAAGGTGTAGCTGATAAAATGTTGCACGCTCCCTAAGCCAAAAGCAGTTAGAATATATTTTAGCTATGTGTGTTTAAGAAACTTTGTACCTAACAATAATAGCTCTTTCTCTTCTCCTTCCCCCTTTTATTCCCTTCCTTCATTTGTTCCCCCTTCCCTTCTTCTTTTTTTTTTTTTTTACCTAGTATCATTTATTTTTTCCTAAAATCTGGATACAATTAACTGTTTAAGACAGTGCTCAATACTAGTTAGGTCTCATTTTAGGTTCTTTAAATTACCTCAGAATTTGTAAATGTGAGAATTCACATTCCAGTAAAACTTGAAAAGTAAATTTGACATACCAACAAATTTACTCAATGTTGGTGCAACTTTACAAAATTTCATATGCAACATATGGACTTTAATATAACAGGATTTGGCCTTTATAAACTAGTTTACACATAAGCATAATTACTCTTTGCTTATCTGTCCTAGCCTATTTATTTAATGTTTATTGTTTTTAGAGAAAGGAAGGGAAAGAGAGAGGGAAACAATGTGAGAGAGAAACATCAATTGGTTGCCTCCTGAATGACTGGGGATCTAACTCACAACCTGGTTACGTGCCCTATACGGGGAATCAAACCTACCACCTTTTGGTGTATGGAAGGATGCTCCAACCAACTAAGCCAAACTGGCCAGGGCTGTACTAACCTATTTAGTATTGCACCAATAGAGGTACCGCTCCATAGCTTTTCATTCTGTAAACAGATTATTCTTCCTCTTAAGACAAGGTGAAAAAACTTAAAGTTCCCGCCCAGAAAAAGTGTTAACTTTGAATTATCAAAGACCAATGTTTCAGCATAGTAACACCAGAAATAGGTTATGGGAAACTTTTTTTAAAAAAATACATTTTTTTAATTGATTTTAGAGAGGAAGGGAGAAAGATAGAGAGAAATTGAAACATCAATGATGAGAGAGAATCATTGATCGGCTGCCTCCTGCACGCCCCCTACTGGGGATCAAGCCCACAAACCAGGCATGTGCTCTTGACTAGAATCAAACCTGGGACCCTTTAGTCCCCAGGCCGACGCTCTATCCACTGAGCCAGACCGGCTAGGGTGGTTATGGGAAACTTAAGATTTTCACCTAAGTAGTTAAGTTATAGTGTTGACCAAAAGAACACAGAGGTCTCTCATTAAACTTTGCTTTAATGGGTCTCAAAATTCATTGGCAAATTTTTGGTCAAGTTGTTTTCATTAAAAAGTACTGATTTTAAAAACGACTAGCTTAAAAACTGCCACACCAAAACAAACAAACAAATGGTCCATAAACATTCTTCTTTCCTTCTGAAGGTTTTAGTTTGAATTATATTCATTATCCAGTCTTTTTAATTAAACTTAAATGGCCAGTTGAAACAAACAGTTCTGAGACCTTTCTTCCACCACTGATTAAGACTGGGGAGGCAGGTATTGGGCATAATATTCTTTTAGCCTTCTGAGCTTTCTGGGCAGACTTGGTGGCTTTGCCAGCTCCCGCGGCCTTCTTGTCCACTGCTTTGATGACACCCACATCAACTGTCTGTCTCATGTCAGGAGCAGCAAAACAGCCCAGAGGAGGGCAGTCAGAGAAGCTCTCAGCACACATCGGCTTGCCAGGAACCATATCTATGATGGCAACTTCAAAAGATTTTTAAAACGTTGGGCAATTTTCCAGCTTATCCCCACAATAATGATCATCTTCTCCTTCAGCCCAGCAAACTTGCAAGTAATGTGAGCTGTGTGACCATCCAGCACAGGTGCATACCTGGCACTGATTTGGCCTGGGTGGTTCAGGATAATCACCTGAGCTGTGAAGCCAGCTGCTCCCACTGGGGGTCATTTTTGCCATGACGAACATCTTTGACAGATACATTCGTGACATTGAAGCACACATTGTCCCTAAGGAAGAGCTTCATTCAAAGATTCAGGATGCATTTTAACAGACTTTACTTCATTTGTAGACTTGGAGCAAAGATGACCACCATGCTGGCTTTGAGAATACCAGTCTCCACTCGGCCCACAGGGACAGTACCGATACCACCAATTTTGTAGACATCCTGGAGGGGCAGGCGCAGGGTCTTGTCAATCGGATGAGTTGGTGGCAGGATGCAATCCAGAGCTTTAAGCAGTGTGACTCCACTGGCATTACCATCTTTATGGGGAACTTTCCATCCTTTGAACCAAGGCATTTTTGCACTTGGCTCCAGCATCTTGTCATTATTCCAACCAGAAATTGGCACAAATGTTTCTTAATGTTAATGCTGACTTTTTAAACAATGTCCTCGTATCTCTTCTGACTGTAAGGTGGGTCAATGGCATCCATTTTGTTAACACCAACAATTAGTTGTTTTATACCTAGTGTGTAAGTCAGGGGTGGGGGTATGCTCACAGGTCTGCCTATTCTTGGAGATACCTGCTTCAAATTCACCAATACCAGCAGCAACAATCAGGACAGCACAGTTAGCCTGAGATGTACCTGTAATCATGTTTTTGATAAAGTCTCTGTCCCAGGGCATCAGTGATGGTCACATAATACTTGCTGGTCTCAAATTTCCACAGGGAGATATCAATGGCGATACCATGCTCACATACAGATTTCAGTCTATGCAAGACCCAGGCATATGTACTTGAAGGAGCCCTTCTCCATCTCAGCAGCCTCCTTCTCAAATTTTTTGACGGTTGTTTTGTCAATCCCACTACATTTGTAGATCAGATAGCTAGAGTAGTGGTAGACTTCTCAGAATTATGTGTCCAATGACAATGATGTTCATATGAGTCTTTTTCTTTTCCATTTTGGCTTAGATTTAGCCGTGGTTTTCATGACACCCTGTGTTCTGGCAGCAAACTCATGACAAAAAAGTTCCCTTCCCTTCTTAAACAATGTAGTCCTAAAGCCATTAGGTAGGACAAAAAAAAAGTTATTTGTACCAGGAGTGGGATGGAACCCCAGTGAAGAGCCCAAGTAGTGTGAGGCAGGTATCTGCAAAGGAGAGATGTCCTGCTCAGGGTGTTAGAGCCTGACCACAGACAGGAGGTCATCCACAAAGAAGGGCAGCCTGGAACGGAGTATAAGAGGCTGAGTGGACTGAGGAGGGTATCTACATGGGGTGAGAGACAAGGCAAGTCAAAGCCATAGGAGAATGGTAAGGGCACATCTACAGAAAGCTACAGGTGTCAGCAGCAAGACAGGGACACCCTTGTGGAAGAACAGCCTGGCATGGTTCTCAGAGCCCAAGCTGGGAGAAGAGGGCATCCAATCAGGAGAATGGTGGAGGCAAAGAGGCAAATGAGTTGTACATAGCAGATGTTTCAAACAAGTAAGTCTATTAAAGATATGGGAGTCAGGTTGCTCATTGTTAAAGGTACAAATATGGAAAGGGAGAAAACTTGAATGACCTCTGTGTTGGAATTACAGATATCCTTTTCAATGAATACAGACATATTTATGGATATAGACATAGAAATAATTGTAGATGTAAATATAGGATGTCCCAGAAAATGTATATACACACTTTGAATAATTATAAAGGCAGTGTTTATTAAAATACATTCCATTTCCAAAATTGAGTAGTTAAAGTGTACATACATTTTTGGGGGATACCCTGTATATATAACATATATTCCCTAGCTCTGTTCACTGGGAGACCCTGGAAATTGCAATACCCCAAAAGCAATTAGCACACCTAGGGCCCAGATCTTTCTTCCTAAATACCAGTTTTTTTCCAAAAGGAATCTGGGATCCTTAGAGAAATGCCTCATTTTATCTTTGGGGCAAGGAAATTAGAAAACAAATCTGTGTCAAAAAATAAGGAACATGATACAGGGATGTAGAAACAACTTAAGGAGTCTTCCACTAGTCATACTGGAGAATCAAAGTAAATAATGATCATGAAGTAAATCATTTTAAAACATTTAATAAAGAGGGAAATATGAATACACATACATTCACACATATAAATGGAAAGTCTGATGCGGAACGGGATATTAATATAACTTCAAAATAACTCCCAACAAAGTGTGTATGAATTACAAAGAAGAAGACTCTACAGGGGAGAAGCTGGGCCGATACCACTTTAGTCAAGTGATCAGAGTGAACACTAAAAGTAAAGAGATACCATGAAATCCTGTACCAACTAATAGAATATAATGAGAAAAACAGAGTATTATTTTTGTATTATGTCTGAAAAGATATATAACCTGAAACTAACCATGGGGAAACCATAATTAAGGGACATCTACAAAATAACTGGCCCTATAGTCTTCAAATGTGCCACGGTCATGAAATCAAAGAGAGGCCAGAACTGTTCAAGATTAAAGAGACCTGATAACTAATTCACTGTGATTCTGAGCTGTATGGACCCTTTTGCTTCAGAGGACATTATTAGGACAATTAACTAAACTTGAAAGGAGGCCAAGTACTAGATGGTGCTAATAATGTATCACTGTCAATATCCTGATTTTGATGGTCCTGTCCTTATGGAGGAAATATTTCCTATTTTTAAGAAACACAAAGGTATTTGGAAGTGTTAGGGCGTAAGGTTGGTAACTTTCCAACAATTCAGGAAAAAAGAAAATTGTACCAGACTGGCAACTTTTCTGTAAGTTTGTGACTATGAGAGTATTTTCCCAGATTCCCCAGTGAGAACAGAAATTGATACTAAGCAAAATAGCCATTCATTCAATACATTTTATTGGATCTTTTTAATTTCTTACAAATGGCCAGACACCCCCAAATCAAATATGCTAACCATTGTTTGAATAGGACAACCCAGAAGATAAAATAATAATGTGCCTTTTCTAATGAATATGATGAAAACAATGCCAAGGAGACATACTAAAACAGACTGTGATAAGTGGAAAAGAGAAGTGGGATATTCCAGAAGATGAAAAAGGAGCAAAAGCTCAATAAAGTTTAGTTTTCTTCTTCTCTTTCTCTGTTTTTTTTCTTGAGTAATTGGGCAGAGAGTGATTGCATTAACCAAGACAGAAGTATGGGGGAAGAGGAGTCATTATAGATACTCCTAAATATAGATTTTTTTATTTAAAAATTAACCTATAATAAGGAAAGCATTCCAAACTGAGCAGAGAGATAAATTTTCAATGAAAGTCTTGAGGTAATTGGCTATTTGCATTAAAAATTACATTAGTCAAGAAATGTTAAATTTTTGATATATTTAATTAAATCTAAAATTGTAGTCACCTAATACCTAGCCAAAATTATGCAAATATCAATTTAATCTTGAGGCAAGTAAATGCTTTAAACTGGAAAGAAATAAAAGGAACCACAAAGAGAAAAAGGGTCAGTTATATGAAAATGAGATAAACTGGGATGATTTTGCAAAAAATATAACAATAAAATACATCAAAATAGAAAAATGGGTAAAAACTGTTAATACTTTTTAAAAGAAAATATACAAAGGACCAATGAAAATGAAGAAAAAATTAAAGTTCATTAGTATTTTTTAAGTAAATCACACACAAGTTATACCATTGCTTTATTAACACCTATTTTAAAAATACATTAACAAAGGTAATATTGAGGAGACGGAAGGAAGCTAGGTAGATAGGGGCGGGACCACGGGAAGGGAAAGTAAAACCCAATAACCCAAGTAGGCGGTTCCTAAGGCACCCAAACTGGGCGGAGAGGCAGGAACCACAGAATGTATGGGTATTGCTAAGACAGGCAGCCTGCAGATAACCATCCACAAGGCAGTAAGGCACATAAAACCAATCCAAAGGAGGCTGCTAAGGCAGAATTCTTTGAAAAGACCAATAAGGAACTAGGAAGACTATCCACCTCCTAAATTAAAAGGCAGGGACTTCCTTTCACCGTCTTTCTTCTCCCTGGCCTGCAATGGGTTCCTGACATTCCGGTGGCAGGGAAGCATACACACCCCCATCCACCCCCCCATCCCCACATGGCTTACGGCCACGTGGGCCTCCACACAGGGACTAAGAGACTTTAATGAGCTCGGATGCTGAACTGCTCCCCACTGTCACATGGAAGGAAGCTCTGGACACGGGGCTGCTCCTGCAACCCCAGCTGCACCTTTTCCAGGTCTGGCTTCTCTCAATACACTTCGGTTTCACTAATGGTTTTTGTCCCCCGCTTCATTCTTTGATTTAGCGAGACAACGAACTCAGACTCAACACCCTACATTTTGGTTTCAATGTGCGGTGAACACTGGTAGTTAAGGAATATGTTTGGTGGAGGAGAGAACCAGGTGTTAATGCAAAGAGAATAAAATTTGAACCGATTTGTAAAGCTCCGCTCCTTTCAAATAATTTTTAAAATGTATATCAAAAGCTTATTTCTCTAGAATTTTTGAGGACTGAAAAGCTCCTCATGAATTAATTTTACACATCAAGTGATTTACTTTAAATGTTGAAACACAGTTTTTCCTAAAAATAAAAGTGTATTCAATTTCTTTTCTAATTTCAAAAGTAATACACACCTATCATAGTAGATTCCAATAATGGGGAGGCATATTTAAGGAAATAATACAAATTATTAATACTATCATTACCCTGGAAAGCCAACCATTAACATTTTGATACATATTCTTCTAAAAAGTTCGCACGGAAACTTTGGCTTTTTAAAAGCAATGGTTTTTCCATTGCTGTTGCGGAGATTAGAGCCTTAAGACTACATTTTTCAGTCCCCAGTTCCCTCCCACCTCTCTTTTCCCATCCCCCCTCCCCTTTCACCATGGTATCACACCCCTATCTGATTTCCTACCCAGCACCTTTTACATATTAACTCCATTTAAGCCCTCAAACAATGCTTCTGGTCAGTAGCACCATTCATATGTTAATGAGGAAATCTGAGTCTCCAGATTGTATTTGTTTTGTAGTTCAGTGATTTATTTTTAAGGTGGAGCTAAAGGTCAAGGAAGGTCTGTCAGATTCCAAAGCCCTAGCCCTTCTCTCTATCCTGGGCTCATCACAGCATGAGGAACTTCAGTTCAGCATTTGAAATGAGCTCCCAGTGAGTTGGATGTTACAGCATACCTTTCCAAATACTGGGTACAGTTTAGGTTGTTACTCTAAAATAAAAGGATCTAGAGAACGTAAAGAGATTAAAAAGAAACAGATGTCACCTCCATCATATTTCTAGAGGAAAGAACAAATAGGTTTGATTTAACTTTAGAAAATAAATTGAAATATTGAATATATTTAAAATTATGGACCTAATACATGTTTTCTATCATTATAAAGTAAAAGGAAGATGAAATAATATTAAAACAGAAGTATTTGAATACAAGGAATGTATTTTCATTGTCAGGACACTTTCAAGAGAAGATCTAGGGTCTCCTCCGATGCTTCAGTTTCTATTTTGTTCATCAGTTAATCTTATTCATAAGATTCCACTTACAAGTGAGATCATAAAGTATTTGTCTTGCTCTGACTGGCTCTCCAGGTCCATCCATTCTGTCAGAAAAGATAAAATGTCATTTTTTACAATCACATAGTATTCCATTGTGTACATGTACAGGCTTTTTTATCTATTCATCTGCTGAAGGGCATTTGGGCTGTTTCCAGATCGTAAATAATGCTGCTATGAACATAGGCGTGGATATGTTCTTTTGAATTGGTGACTCAGTATTCTTAGGATATATCCCTAGAAGTGGAATCATGTCCAAACGACAGTCCATTTTTAATATTTGGAGGAAACTTCATACCAGTTCGCATTGCCATCAATGGTGCACTTTTCTCCACATCCTTGCCAGCACTTGTTGTTTGTTAATTTATTGATGGTAGCCATTCTGGCAGGTTTGAAGTGATATCTCATTATGGTTTTAATGTGCAGCTATCCAATGGCTAGTGACCATGAACATTTTTTCATATGACTATTGTCTAACTGTGTGTCTTTGGAGAAGTGTCTATTTAGGTCCTTGCCCATTTTTTAATAGGGTTGTTTTCCTACCTGGTATTGAGTTGTATAAATTCTTTATATATTTTGGAAATTAACCTCTAGTCAGATGTATAATGGACAAAAATGTTTTCTCATACATTGGGTTCCCTTTTCATTTTGTTAATGGTTTCTTTTGCTATACAAAAACTTTTTAGATTGTTGTAATCCCATTTGTTTATTTTTTCTTTTATTTCTCTTTCCCTAGGAGACATATTAGCAATAATATTACTATGAGAGATGTCTGAGATTTTACTGCCTATGTTTGCTTCTAGGATTTTTATGGTTTCACAACTTACATTTAAGTCTTTTATCCATTTTGAGTTTATTTTGTGCATGGTTTAAGTTGGTGGTCTAGTTTAAGTTTTTGCATGTAGCTATCCAATTTTTCAAACAAGAAACTGCCTTTACTTCATTGTATTTTCGTGCCTCGTTTTTCAAGTGTTAAATGACCATGTAGGCTTGGTTGACTTCTGGACTCTCTGGGGTTTTTTATTGTTGTTAATAGTCACCTCAGGATATTTTTTCCATTGATTTTTAGGGAGAGTGGAAGGAAGAAGAGACAGAGAGAGAAACATTGACATGTTTTTTTAGTGTTTAGCATCATTTAATGAGTAGGTATCATTAAACTTAAAAGGTCCTTTTCTGTGACTGGAATTGAACTCAGGACCCTTCAGTTCACAGACTGAGGCTCTATCCACTGAGCCAAACTGGCTATGGCACTGCTCTCTGTTTTGATCCATTGATCTATTTGCCTGTTTTTGTGCCAGTACCAAGCTATTTTTATTACAATGGCTTTATAGTAAAGTTTGATATCAGGTATTGTGATACCTACAACTTTGTTTTTCTTTCTCAAGATTGCTCAGGTTATTTGGGGTCTTTTTCGGTTCTATATAAATTTTTGAAATATTTGTTCTAGATCTGTAAAATATGCTATTAGTGTTTTAAAAGGAATTGCATTGAATCTATAGATTGACTTGGGAAATATCGACAATTTAATTGTTAATTTTTCCAATCCATGCACTAGATACTGTTTATGCTTCCAATTATTTTTATTTCCTCAATTCCTTTCTTTTATGTCCTGTAATTTTCCAAGGAAAGTCCTTTCACCTCCCTGGTTAATTTTATTCCAGAGTACCTTATTTCTTATTTTCACAATAGTAAAGAGGATTATTTTACTAGTTTCTCTTTCTGATAGTTCATATTCAGAAGTCAGTGGTATATAGAAATGCCACTGACTTCTGAATATTAACTTTGTATCCTGCTACTTTGTCGAATTTATTTTCTAGATCTAGTCATTTTTTAATGGAGTATTTAGGGTTTTCTATGTATACTATCATGTTATCGTTGAATACTTACAGTTTTGCTTACTCTTTTTCCACTTGGATGCCTTTTATTTCTTCTTCTTGTCTGATTGCTGTGACGAGGACTGTCAATACTTTGTAGAATAAGAATGGTGAAAGTGAATATCTCTGTCTTTTTCCTGATCTTAAGGGAAACATTTAGTTTTTCCCTATTGAGTGACTAGAAATTTGGCTGTGGGTTTGTCATAAATGTTCTTTAATACGATGAGTTATTCTCCCTCTATTCCTACTTTGCTGAGAAATTTTTAACATAAAGGTGTGCTGGATTTCAACAAATGTTTGTTTTTTGCTTGTTTTTGTTTTGTTTGTTTTCTGGTGATTTGTTTGTTTTTTTGCATCTATTGATATGATCATACAGTGTTTATCCTTTGTTTTGTTTCTGTGGTTTATAGTGTTTATTTATTTTTGGCTACTGTACCAACCTTGCATTACTAGAATAAATCACTCTTGATCATGGAGTATGATCTTTTCAATATATCGTTGGCTCTAGTTTGCTCATATTTTTTTGAGCATTGTGGCATCTATGTTCATCAGAGATATTGGCCTGTAATTTCTTTCTTTGTAGTGTCTTTATTTGGTTTTGAAAGTAGGATAATGCTGGCATCATAAATGGAGCTTGGGGTATTTCCCTCATCTTGAATTATTTTGGAATATTTGAGAAGGATAGGTGTTATTTCTTCTTTTATTATTTGGTAAAATTCACCTTTGAATCCATCCAGTACATGACTTTTGTTTGTTGGGAGTTTTTTGATTACTGCTTCAATTTTACTAGATGTTTTCTGTCTATTCAAATTCTCTGAGTCTTCCTTATTCAGTTTTGGAATATTGTACATTTCTGGGAATTTATTTATTTTTTCCAAATTGCCCAAATTTTGGCATATAGTTGTCCATAATCTTATAATCTTTTGTATTTCTTTGGTGTCAGTTATTACTTCTCTTTCATTTCTGACTTTATTTATTTGGGTCTTCTCTCTTCTTTTTTCTTGATGAATCTGGCTAAAGATTTGTCAATTTTGTTTACCTTTTCAAAGAAGCAGCTCTTGATTTCATTGATGTTTTGTATTGTATTTTTTTATTTTATTTCTACTCTGATCTTTATTATTATTTTTTCCTTCTATTCACTTTGGCCTTTGTTTGTTGTTCTTTTTCAAGTTCTTTTAAGTATAAAGTTTAATTGAGATTTTTCTTGTTTTTTGAGGTAATCCTGTAATGCTATACATTTGAACTGCTTTTGCTGTGCCACATAGATATTGGGTTGTTGTGCTTTCCTTTTCATTTCTTTCAAGGTAACTTTTGATATTTTGTTTGATCACATTGTTAAACTATTCATTGTTTAGTAATATTTAGCCTCCATGATTTTCTGAGTTTTCAGTTTTTCCTTTGGTTGATTTTTACTTTCATGCCATTATGATCAGAGAAGATGCTTAATATGATTTCAGTCTTCTTAAATTTATTGAGACTTGTTTTGTGTCCTAATATGTGGTCTATCCTAGAAAATAGTCCATGTGCACTTGAAAAGAATGAATTTTGCTGCTTGGTGGTGAAATGCTGTGAAAACAAAAATTAAATCATCTGATCTTATGTGTCATTTAAGGCCACCATTTCCTTGTTGATTTTCCATCTAGAAAATCTATCCATTGATGTCAAGGGAGAGTTAAAATGTGCTACTGTGACTGTATTACTGTGAATCTCTCCCTTTACCAGATGTCCATCAAGATTTGCCATACATGTTTAGGTGCTCCTATGTCGGATGCATAAAAGTTTACAAGGGTTATATCCTGTGTTTGATTGCTCCCTTTATTGTCATGTAGTGTCCTTCTTTGTCTCTTTCTATAGCATTTGTTTTAAAGTCTATTTTGTCAGATATGAGTATTGCTTCCCTAGCTTTTTTTTTTTTTTTTCTTTCTCATTTCTATCTCATGAGATATCTTTTTCTATCCCTTACTTTTAGTCTGTGTGTATCTTTTATTCTGAGGTTGGTCTCCTGTTGACAGCATATCTTTGGGTCTTGTTTTTATCCATTCAGATACTTTATGCCTTTTGATTGTTACATTTAAGCCATTTACATTTAAAGTGATTATTTATAGGTATTTACAGGGTGTTCCCCAAAAATGTATACACATTTTGAATAATTATAAAGGCAATGTTTACTAAAATACATTTCATTTTCAAAATGTAATAGAATCTACAAACATCGTGTATATATATTTTAGGGGGATACCCTATATTTATTGCCATTTTATTATTGTTTTTGCTATGTTCTTTTTTTTGTTGTTGATTGCTTCTATTTTATTTTTCTTCTAATTCTTAAAGCAGTCCCTTCAACTTCCCTTGTAATACTGGTTTTGTTTTAACAAACTCCTTTAGCTTGTTCTTGTCTGGGAATCTATTTCTCCTTCAATTTTAAATGATAGACTTGCTGAGTAATCTGGGTTGAAGGTCCTTGCTTTTCACCACTTTTAATATTTCATGCCAATTCCTTCTTTTCTGAAATGTTTCTGTTGAGAAATCAGCTGACACTCTAATGGGGGCTTCCATATAGGTAAACAACTGCTTTTCCATTTCTATCGTAATGTGTCTTGGTATGGGCCTCTTTGGGTTCATGATGTTTGGGACTCTGCACTTTCTTGACTTGTGTGTCTTTTTCGTTCACCAGGTAGGGACGTTTTTAGTCATTATTTCTTCTAATAAATTCTTGATCCATTGCTCTCTCTTTTCTCCTTCTGGCACTCCTATGATGCATGTGGTGTTATGGTTCATGTTGCCCCAAAGTTCCCTTAAACAATCCTCATTCTTTTTAATTTGTTTTTCTTTTTGCTGCTCTGATTGGGTGTTTTTTGCTACCTTGTCTGTTAAATCTCTTATTCCATCCCCTGCTTCATTCAACCTGTTTATTCCTTTCCATGTATTCTTGATGTCAGACATCATTTCCTGCTGGTTTATTTTCATGGTATCTTATGTTTTAATCATGCTGTTGTAGTTCTCACTAAGTTTCTTGTGCAACCTTATAGACATTACTTTAAAGTCTATATCTAATAAGTTGCTTGCTTACATTTCAGGTAGCTCTTTTTGTAGACATTCCTTTTGTTCTTTCATTTGAAACCTGTTTCTTAGTCTCCCCATTTTGGCTGCCTCTTTTTGTTTGTATCTATGTATTACATAGATCTGCTATGACTCCCAGTCTTTGTGGGGTGGCCTTATGTAGTAGGTATCCTTTGGGATCCATTGGTGTGGTCTCCTCGATCTCTTGAGCTGGGAGCTCTAAGAATGTTAATTGTGTGGGTTATGTGGGGCCTCCTGTTGTAATAGAGTCTTGATTGCTGTTGGCTTGTTCATGCATTGCATCAACTCTCAGGATGTCTGTGAGGCTCAACCATGACCATGGTATGTGCAGGTGCGGACCAAAAAAATAATAACAAAAAAAAAAATTTAAAAAGTACATTTAAAAAGGAAAAAGGAGAAAAGAAAAAAGCATAATTCAGCTCAGCAGAGTTTTGAGCCTGCTGCGATCTTTGTATATGCTCTTTGTGAAATTTCTTGAATCCTGCTCCAATGTTGTCTGCATCTGGCTACTTGGTTTGTTGGTTCTGGGCCTCTTGGGAGGGACTCTGGTACAGGCCAACATCAGAGGCTTTCCCTAGCCGTTGGCAACCTGTTTGAATCTACATTCTATCCGTAGCCTATGGCTGCCTCCTCTGTGCTTGGCTGCACATAGAAAGGACCAAACAGTGCTCCCAGGTCAGTTATTACTAGCACTGGGCCCAGGGAGGGTCAACAAATGTCCCAGGGCACACTGCCTCCCCCTCTGGCAACCTGTTAGGCTCAGTCACTGAAAGAGCTTGTGGGAAACAAGAGGGTGGTCCTAATGGATCTCCCTTGAGGGGGAGGTATTGTTCAGACTTCAGGGAAAGGGGTGGGTGTGACCCCCCTCTACAGGACCACATGACTGAGTCTGTCCCAGATTTTGCCCTGACCTGGGCAGGATGGAGCCCCTAGTAGTCAGGCATGTGAGGCTTCTAGAGCCCAGAGGTTGTGTCTAATGGCAGCTGAGAGGGTGTTTCTATTGGATGTCCCATGTAGAGGAAGCACTAGTCAGATTCACGGGAAAGTGGTGGGAATGACCGCCCCCCCCCCCCAAAAGACAGTCACTGATACCCCTGATTCTGCCCTAACTTCTACACCCCAACTTATGCATTAACTTCTCACCGGTCTTAAGATCTGCAGGGTGGTCCGGCCAGCATGGTTCAGTGGTTGAGTGTTAACCTATGAACCAGGAGGTCACAGTTTGATTCTTGGTCAGGGCACATGCCCTGGTTGTAGTCTCCATCCCCACTGTGCAGCATGCAGGAGGCAGCCAATCAATGATTCTCTCTCATCATTGATGTTTCCATCTCTTTATCCCTCTCCCTTCCTCTCTGAAATCAATAAAAATATATATTAAAAAAAAAATCCACTGGGTGGAGTGAGAGGGATTCCTGAGTGTGAGGTAATTGCTTTTCCCCAGGCTGATGCTGCTGGGAGGAGATTACTCTGCCCAGGAAAAATGAGTACTGTGGTATCTGAGAATGACTCAGTACCGAGATCCTGGCAGCTATCCCCCACAGCTCTCCCCAGAGCCACAGATCCCAGACTCTCTGCAGGCAACTCCAGAATGACAGCCTCTCCTCTTCAGGAGCCTAGGGCGAGCGGCTGCAAATGAAATTTTATATGTTGGCACTTTAAGAGGGTGCTTGTGTCTACAGCAGACTCCACCTCCCCAGGGTGGATGGAAACCCCACCGCTTTTCACAGCTGAATGCTATGTAGGCACCTCTTCCCTGCTCTTATACTCTGAGCTGCTGAGCCTTGCCTGGGGGTTAGGCCTACAGCTAAGATCATCACCCTGGGAGCAGGGCCAGTCCCTTTTGTGCCTCCGTCCTTCCTACCAGTTTTAACACGGCTTCTTCTGCAAATCCTTAGTTATTAGACTACTCTTCAGCTAGTCCCCTGGTGGTTGTTCAGGGTGATTATCCTCAAATTCAGTTGTATTTCCAGTTTGGTCCTGAGAGGAGGTGAGTGCAAGATCCACCTACACCGCTACAATTATGAAACATGTTACAAAATTACATACTGAAATCAGCATTAGACATCATCAATGAACTAATCCATTAAACAAATATTTATTGAGGACCTACTGTGTGCTCAGCAGTATGTGGGCTGGTATAAACGAGCTGACTCCGACTATATCACTTATGAAAGTGTCTTCTAGTCCACTGCTATTACAAAAGTCCTGCAGCATGTCCTATGCAAGTGATTTTGTTTGTTCACTTCTGCTGACTCTTCTCCTAACCAGCTACATCTACTTGACTTGCTTAGTTTGTACAAGGCCACAATCCCTTATCTAAAGTCCTTGGGAGATACATTTTTAAAATCATAATTCTTTGTACTAAAGAAAGGTGAAGAGGTAGATATTCTGCATATTATGTAACAGCCCCTGCAGAGTCAGGGCAGAATCTTATATTGAAACACAATAATATATCTTTGGTGAAATATATGCCTACAAACACTAATGTATACATATGTGGGATTTAATAGTGAAATATGTGCATACAAACACTAATGTACATATATGGGATTTAATAATGAAAAAGGGGTACCAGTGTTCTTTACAGTTCTCTTAGCCTTTTATAAGTTAATAGTCTTTATGCATCTAAAAAGACGCAAATAATTTTTACCATAGAACCTATTTATTTCAGACTATCCTGAAAAACTTGTGTTCTATGGAATAATAATTTGAGAAATGCTATTACCCTTCCTCTTATTTGTCTTTCAAATTTTTAAATTCATAATTGATTAAATTATATGGCCTAATTGAAGTACAGATATAAGTCCCTAGAAAATACTGGTGAATATGCCAAAGTAACAAGGAAATTAACAGCTTTTAAGAAAAGAGCCTGGAAAGGGAAGGGAAGGGAAGGGAAGGGAAGAGAAGAGAAGGAAAGACAAGGAATGGGAAGACAAGAAAAGGAAGGGAAGTAATGGTAAGATATGTACACATATAATACCTCAATAAAAAAAAAAAAAAGAAAAGGAAGGGAAGGGGAGGTAAGGGGAGGGCAAGGGAAGGGAGGGAAGGGGAGGGGAGGGGAGGGGAGGGGAGGGGAGGGGAGGGGAGGGGAGGGGAGGGGAGGGAAGGGAAGGGAAGGGGAGGGAAGGGAAGGGAAGGGAAGGGAAGGGAAGGGAAGGGAAGGGAAGGGAAGAGGAGAAACTGATAGGAGGTAGCCCTCTTCAGAACCTCTCATTTTGCAGCTGTCTTAGTCCATTCAACTGTTATAACAGAAATCCCATCAACCATGTTGCTTGTAAGTAACAGACATGTATTTCTCACCATTCTGGAGGCTAGGAAGTCCAAGATCAAGGTGGTTACAGATGAGGCATCTGGTGAGGTCTTACCTCCTCAGTGAGGTCCTTCTCAATTTAACTGCACATGGCTGAAAGGTTGAGGGATCTCTCTGGGGTCTCTTTTGTAAGAGTACTAATTCCATTATGAGGGTTCCACCTTCATGACTTAATCAATTCCAAAAGATCCCATCTCCAAATACTATCCTATTGGGGGTTTAGGATTTCAACATATTCATTTTTTTTGGGGGGGGGGGAGAGCACAAATATTTGAAGTTTGCAGGGAAATTCCCTTGGGACCAAAATATTTTTTTACTAGCTAATATAACTTATTAGTCAGCAACTTGTTCTCTCCCCCCCCCCCCCCCCCCCAATGTATTCTGTGTTAAGAAGGATTATCTTTTCTCTGCCTTCCTGGAGGGCAATATAAGTTCACTAGTACTTTATGAATGGGTTACCGTTTATAAAAAGAGTAAACAGCACAAGTAAGGGTAGCATTTAGTTGAATAGAGGAAAGGGGTAATTAATGAAGAGAAGAGTGCTGATACCCAGTGATTATTACTACTTGACAGTTTTGTGAAGGCTTAGTTCACCTAGAGAAAGCCACTGTTCCACAAATGTAAGTAAGAATTTGGAAATAACTTTCAAGCAAGGAAAAAAATATATGCTTTTAGAGAATTGTAAATCAAAAGTTGTATGCTTTTTTAAAAGTAAGTGAGGTAAATGTTGTGCAGTAAATTCTAATTGGCTACATAATGCCTGACTAACTGTTATCAGATATTGGTTTTGGAAGCAGCATGTTCTTAGAAATGAGGCACATCAATTGCTTCAGTGAAGAAAAGGAATACACACATTTAAAAAATCAAAATTACCTTTTTAAAATTAAAGTTTTATCTGTTGTATAATAGGTAAACTACTGTGAAGTGTAGTTGCCTGTTTAACTTTATATATGCTTTGATTTTGGCAGTTTAGCTAATTCAAATAAAATTTGTGAAGTTAAGTACTTTCAAGAAAAGGAATAGGAGAACCTAATTTAACCTAGAGTGTCTCTTTTATTCTTCTGTTATTCATTTGAAGTGCCCTATCAGCTTGAGCTGACCAACTTCAGTCACTTTTACCCTTTTATTATTTTTTCTCTAATGTAAACTGAAATTCCCTGCTGTTCATGGTTTTTAGTGTTTAGCATCATTTAATGAGTAGGTATCATTAAACTTAAAAGGTCCTTTTCTGTGCATCTCTGATTAGTTAGTGAAGGAACCAAGAATTTCTCTTAATATATTTGATGCTGCCTTATTTTACATATAAGTGCTTTTTGGTGAAGTAGAAATAGTAATTTTGGTTAAAGTAGGATGGATTTTGTCTAGTGAATATGTGGCCTTCTATTAAGTTTTAGAATATAAATTGTTTATGAATGTTGCTATATGATATTTTCTCATATAGATTTAGGTGTATGGATTTTCAAATAATTTATTATAATTTAATTCATTTGGATGAAAGAATTTTTAAAAATAGATGCTTTAACAGCAAGGTGCATATAAACCTTAATATAAAAGCAATAGTTTAGTGAATACATAACATCAGAAATGAAGTCTTTAATGCTAAACTTGTTAAATCAAATAATTTCATACTACACTTAATTGTAGTTTCTTTTAAATTGTAATAAGGAATAGATGATTAACTAGTAAAGAAATAGTAGCATTCATTAATTACATACTTCCTGACATTGCTGATATTTTATTATTAGTTCTAATTTTGCTTTTAGGAAGAGAAGAATATCTGCGAGATAAATAGCATGGAGCCAAAATAATGAGGCTAAAATACAAGGAAATGTCAGATAATGTATAATAAGTTACAGATGGCATGTGTGACATTAACACTGTAACACGTAAAAGATGTAACAGTGCGGCCTACTGGTGAGAAGTAGTAGTGTTTAAAGGGCAAGGAAAATAGGTGTAGTTATCCAGAGTGTAAGTGATGTACATGGTTACATAGGTTTGCTATTATTGATACCTATGACCTACCAGACTCCTTTTATTAGTATTAAGGAAGTTTTATTAGAGCAACATTTCTGGAGTGAGACTTCTGTTTTGTTTTTATATCTGTAGCATGTCCTTAAATAGGATACTTGCTCTCTCTTTGTAAAAAGAGGGTGCCTATCCAATTTGCTTTATGAGTAGCCCTTCTTTGATAACCTTGACTTTTTTTTATTTTTTTACAGTCAGCATTTTCAAAATAGGTTCAGTTAAAAAATAAGACCTTGCTTATGAGAGACAATTGGCAGCTTTAGTAATTAGATAACTGGATGTTTAGATAGTCCAATGAGACTTTTTTTTCAGAGAAAGAAGTATGATATTTATATGCAGCAATCAACATATGATAAGTCTAATTAACAAAAATGAAAACCAGACTGCTTTAAAGCACTGGTGTCAGAGTTTTAGTGAAGGAAAAACCAAGTGTCTCTGTAGGTAGGGTTTATTTTTCCCTGTTCCACTTCAGATAAACTCAGAGGTGTTATTTTTTATGTGTTTTTTGTGTGTGTGCTAGAAATGAGCATTTTTGTTAGATTTACTTTGGCATATATATTAGTTTATTGCCCAATAAACTAATTTTTTTATATTATTGAAAAGTAATTAAAGTTACTTTTAACATTAACTCAACTGAAAGTGAAACTTTAATCTTATAACCATGATTAGTTTAATATTTATTGTGCAGTGTTTATGGGGGCATGCCATGATAGACTTAATTAAATATGATGATCTCATTATTCTGATTTGAATCCTATTTTAGCTATATTTTCAGATATCTATTATATGAGACTTATTAAAACAACATGCACTATAAACATAGTTGTTAAAATCAGAAAACTGCTCTTTCATTTTGTATAATTTTCTCACATAATGCTGGTTCCCTCCTGAAAAATATTTGAGTAAAAAATAAGTTAACAAAACAGAGAAAAGAGAGTGTTTGAAATATCCCAAATGTACCTTTGCTTTCTAAAGCGATTAAAACATGTAGCCTGTATTGTTTCTTTCAAGGGATAAATATGCTCCCTATGTGTTGATTCTCTTTCTTCTTGTCTTGCCTTTTTATTCCCCACTTTTTTTCTCCCCCTCCCATGTCTATATGTCTGTAAATATATCTATTCAGTATCTTTTCCTATGTTATTTTAGGTGACCATTGCCATTCAATTCTGGTCAAGTAAAACTGGAAGGATTTAAATATTATTTTTGAGAATTTTATTTCTGCTCATTTTATTAATTCGTACTGAGAGAACAAGAAGGGGGAAGGGAGGAAGGAAGGAGAGAAATGAGGCAAGGAATAAAAAATAAAAGAGAAAAGGTAGAGCTAATAGCAAGTGAAATGGAAATGCATCAGATTACATTGTATGCAAATTTCATGTATCAGAGGAAGATATAAAGTGTGAAAACAATCTAAATGTGTGAGACACTGATATTTGCATTCTTCAAATAATTTTCACAATCTGCAAAATAAATTAATAAATAGTAAATAAAATATTTACGGAAGGTTTAGTGATATTTTAAAGATAAATAGTTTGAATTACAATTTAACTTGCAAATATCCGACCACCAAGAAGGTGGGTTTAATAAAATAGAAAACAGCAGTGCAAATTCTATATTGAAATGTAGCACATGTTTCTTCTGTGTGAAAGTTTTTGTTAGCTTCATAGCATATGCAACAGTGTCAAAACCTGGTGCTAACAGTAGTCTGCACTGTGGCCTTTATCATCGTAGGTTTTTCACCTAAAACTGTTAGAAATAATTTTCAGAAAAGAGACAAGAAAAATGCTATACATAATGAGAAGTGCTAGTGCAAATATTATATCCTTCTTTTTTAACAAAATGAATAACCAAATACTTTTCCCTCAGAAGCCAACAAGAAGAAAAATAATTATATTTATGGGCAAACTGTTTTTCTAAAGTATAAATTCTTCTCTATCTTATTTCTGTGAATATTTAATAGTATTTTTTGACCTGTGTATCTATTTATGGTATTTTACAAATAATATTTGCATGTTTAGCTCTGACACATTTTAAAAGTTTTGCTTAAAAAGATATATAAAAATGTTTTAATTCTCAAATATTATCAAACAACTTTATCATTCTGTTTTATTCCTTATAAAAATGTAAAGCTGAATTTTTTGGTTATGTTTTACTTGTAAAATTGAGCAATCATAATGGTCATTAAAGTGCTTTATTTACATATTTGTTTTTTATGATACATCTGGCATCAAATTATTTTTATTTTTTGTCATAAAAAGGCATCAAAAATGTAAATACATCAAAACATAGCTTGACTAGCAGATTGGGCTACCATCATTTATAGTAAAATTTTAACCCTTATTTTCTGTCCTTGATTGTTTGTAAGTCAAAAATTATATAAGAATAATTTGCTGCTATAATTTCTGAAAATCTTAAAGTGCAAAACATACCAATATCTCAGCTCATAGCTTTCACCTGAATAGGTAACTGCTTATTCTGTCTCTGACTCCATGCTAAGTAATGAATGTGTCTTATCTTTTCACTTCATTGATGATCTCATATTTAAGAAAAGGCACTTGTAATTACAAATTTAAAGAGGCTAGAAGAAAGTGGTTTACTTTAGTATAAGGTGACCAGATTTTAACATTGGTAAAGCGGGACACCATTGACGCGGGGGTGGGGGGTGGGGGGGGTGGTTCTTGACTAAAAATTTGGTCTATATGGAGCAACAAAAATTTTCATAGAACGCAAAAATAGTATTGTAATATATTTTTTTAAATTTCAACATAAGTACAATTTACAAATATAATAAATAAAAAATTATGTATAGTATTATTTTATTCTTTGGCATATTTCTCATTTGAGTGAATTTTTTTTTAGTAGATTGCTGTCGTTGTTTAAAAGGTCATGAATTTGCCGTAACGTAAGTCGTAAGTGTCACTTTCAAGGCCGGCGCTAGACTTTTTGCCGCCACTATAAAATATAAATAATACGAGTACTGTCTGCTAAATTCAAGAAAATTTATGTATTTATGAAATAAATAAATAAATTACTTACCTAAATTATCTGAATAGCTGATTTGTAATGACATCACTTGTTTAACTAGCTTACTAGCACACAGTACCATGTGTATCGTCTGAGAGACAGTTACAAAATGTTTTCGTCGTTGCCAATCCCCAAAAATGCCATTGTTCATTAAGTCCAAACAATGGTGGTCGAATTCTAACAACTGATCAACAATGTGAACTTTGATAAGCAGTTCTCGATAATCAGTTCTCAACAATTATTTGTTATTATTAAAGTTTAACATTATAAAATTAACAAAAATATAAAACGCATATCCTGGCTAAATAGCCACATGGCCGCCGAAAACCGTATATTCCCTTCCCGTTCTCCCGCCGTTCCCCAGCTTGTCATGCATTCTTTCCAAAAATCGGGACTTTTTTAAAACGCCGCGGGACGCGGGACAAATTGTTAAAAAGCGGGACTGTCCCGCCAAAAGCGGGACGTCTGGTCACCTTACTTTAGTACCTGTTACTTTTTCTTCAATGTCTTCATGGTAATCTTTGGTGTTTCTTTTGCTGTAAATCAAGATTCCTATCATTTCTCATTAATGAAACAATCCTTTAAATGTAAGAGTAAGCTCTTTATTTGTTTGCTTAATTACCATTGATTTAGCATTTTTGATATATTTTACTGGAAAATTTTGACCATTATTTTAAAGTTTGAGTCAATAATTTTTAGACTTTTTTAAAAAAAAATATGGCCTTGCCCTAGCCGGTTTGACTCAGTGGATAGAGCATCTGAAGGCCTGTGGACTAAAGGGTCCGGGGTTCAATTCCCAGTCAAGGGCATCTACCTTGGTTGCCGACTTGATCCTAAGGCAACCAATCGATGTGCCTCTCTCACATCTATATTTCTCTTTCTCTGTCTGTCCCCCTCCTTCCCACTCTCTCTAATAATCAATGGAAAAATATCCTCTGGTGAGGATTAAAAAAAGAGAGAGAGAGAGAGGGGAAAAATAAAAAATAAAAGAAATATTGCCTTAAAGGATCTAGTAGTAATTAAATGTTTAAAATTTATTTATTAAATTAAAATTTTTCATTAGAGATATAAATATCCTATTCTGGCTTACTTTTTTCTCCTGAGATTATCACAAATTGGATACTTCCTCTTTACATACTCAGTGATATTATTTCTTCCTTAAACCAGATCCAGGGATGGAGTGTATAAAATGCTAAGTTTAGCTATAGATATGTAAAAATTGCATTGTTGTATGATAATCTTTCTGCATTGTCCAAAAGACAAAAAAAAGCAAGTTACTTCCAGCGAAAAATAAACTTGATACATTTTAATAAATATTTTATTGACTAATCTTTTTTTATAAGAATATTTTGACTGAATAACTAAAACCCCCTTTTTTCAGATTCTAATGGTTAGCTGGCTGTCACCTTACTTAATCTTTTTCTGCTTAAGTTTTCCCCTTTGTAAAATAAAGTACTCCCGTCAGAGTTAAGGCTTCTTTCCAGTTGATGTTTCCCTTCTCTAGTTTCCACGTCTTTCTAATTTTATTTCATACACAAGTCAAAGTTTACTTTCCTAAAATGCCTATGACCTTATTACTCTCCAGCTTTGATAACAATTTTGATACTCTTATTGCCTAAGGAATACAATTCAGACTCCTCCTTCTGACATTCAAGTTCCTCCAATTTCAAATCTAATTTACCCTCCTGTTTTCAACTACTCACTGACTCATTGAGTAAGCTCCTGTCAATCGGAACCATATGCCAGTCTCAAGGTGCAGCTCATTGTTACATTTTGAGTTCCGCATCTCTTTGTCTGGAGCACTCTCAAATATATTCTGCTTATTCGTTTGGAGACCATTTCCAGTCCTGGGATCTCCTCCATATAGGCTCCCGTGACCTCCCAGGAGGATCTCCCAGAGTTCAAAACTCACCCCACAGGGCATTTGTACTCTCTTAATATACTTAATCCTATTCTAACTCATATTCTATGTAGGCTAGACAAGATCCTTATCTATATTACTTAACTGGAATTTTTCAGGGCAGGGCCTAGATTGTATTTTACTATGAATTCCTCCCCTTCCCCCTGTGAAATAGTTGATTAGGGAGACATTGTGGCATAATAGAAAGAGCAGGAATTTGAGTGAAAAAAGGCTTGGATTTGAAGACTGGATTCAATAGTGTTTGACCCTGAGCAACTTAACCTATATGAATCCCAGGTTTCTCATTTTGTAATAAGGGTAATATTATTATCTACTGTTGAGGCTGGGTGCAAGGGTTAGCAATAATGCGTGTAAAACATTGATAATATGCCTGGATGTAGTAGATGCTGAGTAAACATTTGCACTTTTGCTTTATGTAATGAAACATATTTCATCGTTAGCCACATAAACGATGGGAGTGCATGTGAGGGTGTTCACTGCAGATATGCTGGCAGAATTCACTTTTGAATAGCAGATAGCATGTGTTGTCTTGAGGAAAAGAATTACCACTGCCTTTGTAATGATGTCCTCATTACATTATGGCCACAGATGAGTGGCTCCCTTGTTCGCATATGTCAACTATTTCCTCTCTGAAATCCCCCTCTCAGCAGTGCTACCGTGCGGTAGGTGGACAATAGATGAATGAACAACAGTCAGAAAAGAAGACTGATGCCGCCTTCACCTGTTACATGTTTGGTTTATTTATTCATTTACAAAGCAACAAGTATTTGAAAGCTTTAACCATGTGCGGATCATGCTGGTAGCGTACAATATTGAACTAGAAACACTCTCCATGAATTTACGGTTTGGAACAGGAAGAATCTATATAAACATAAATGGTTATGAAATAAAAAGGGGCATGGATAAAGGTATTAAGGTTCTGGTTTAGTTGCAACCTTGGAGCAAAACTCAAGTGGTGGCCAGAGAAGAAAATTGTGCCTTACAATTTTGCATCCCCAAAGGTGGACCGTATTCTCCATATGGCTTGGAGTTTGAATTGCTAAAGTAATGTAAGAATGTATTTAGACTAATGGAAAGGAAATTGGGATTATCCTCAAGCCTGTGTATTTATTAAAATGCTGATTAAAATGCATACATATAAATGAAATCATTTTTCCCACCCAAGTTCCTCACAATGAAAAATTACACCTGTAACTCAAATTGGCCACACATTTAAAAGAGCATAGATTTCCCTCTGTACTTTATATTTTTTTATGTAAGCTTAAATAGAAGATAAGCATAACACTCAAAGTCTGGATATCGATTTTTGAATAAAGGAGTTTCAGAATTCTGCTGTAGAACAATGCAGGCAGTTTTCTCATTTTTATGTTTATTAAAATATGTACTTCAGCTTTTATCTGGATGCAATTTGGTAAATGCCACCAATTCAGTTTAGATTTTATTGTTACAGTGTTACAGTTTTGATAGCACTGGGCATTTCTTCCTGTTAGTTTGTTCTGCTGCTTTCAAGAATGGTATTTAATCAGTGTCCTAGCTCATTTGATGTGTCTTACTTATAGATCCCTTTGCACCAGAGAGAACGACCAAGTCTTCTAACAGCTGACAGTTGTTCAGGGGATTCACAACTGATCATATCCAATTTGGGGGAAATTTTGACCTTTCATACATTCTTTTACATAATTATTTCTGGGGGGAAAGCAGAGTAGATTTTGATGGAGCCCAGTGAATGGCACATAGTAGGTATTCAGTATGATTTAAAAAGATTTGAATAAGTGAAACAAAGTATTTGCTCTGTTATTCCTTGAAATGTGCTTATTTCAAAGTATCAGTGTCATAATACAGTGGTACTGCTAACGGGGTGTCTCGTGTTTGAGAAACTAAAATATTTTTAAGGATTTGTTATTAGAAAGAAGAAATTATAATAAAGGCAAAAAAACCACCACAAAACAAAACACCACATTCTGGCTA